>NC_061510.1:15900334-16163864 GCF_022539505.1 Lolium rigidum
TTTTATGAACAATTCTTTTGGCTTACAAGCACTTCAGTTACACCACAAAATCTGTTACATATTTGTGGGGTCAATATATCACACCGATTGCACTTATCTAATGAGAGTAGGTGTACATTTCAAATAAAATGCAATATAAAAAATGTTCAACCTACATATAAAAAGACAAAAGAAAGTGATGTGAAAATTACATATGAGACATGTGTTTGTGCGATAAGGTGGTTGCACATTCATTTAAATCAGTGCAACTATGTAAGATGAAAATGCACCTCATTTTGGTTGCTAGTTGCACCTTTTTTTGTGTGAAAACTACAACTCGTAATGAAAATCAGTCGGAGTTACACATTTCTTGAGAAAGGTGCAACTCGTTTGGAAAACCGGTCAGAGTTGCACATTTCTTGAGAAAAGTGCTACTAGTAACGGAAAAACAATCATAGTTGCACATTTCTTGAGAAAAGAGCAACTCATTTTGGTCAGGTGGTTGCATATTTCTTGAGAAAAGTGTAACTCATTTGGAAAACCGGTCAGAGTTGCATATTTTTGAGAAAAGTGCAACCAGTAACGAAAAATTAGTTGGAGTTGCACGTTTCTTGAGAAAAGTGCAACTCATTTTGATTAGGTTCTAGTTGCGCATTTCTTGTGAAAAATGCAACTCCTAAGAGAAACCTAGTCGAAGTTGTGCATTTCTTGAGAACAGTGCATCTGGTTTAGAAAACCGATTAGAGTTGCACATTTCTTGAGAAAAATGCAACTACTAATAGAAAACCAATAGGATTTGCATGTTTCTTGAGAAAAGGCCAACTCACTTCGATCAGGTTCTAGTTGCACATTTCTTGTGAAAAGTGCAACTCCTAAGGATAAACTAATCGGAGTTGCACATTTCTTGAGAAAAGTGCAACTTGTTTGGAAAACCGGTTGGAGTTGCACATTTCTTGATAAAAGTACAACTGGTGACAGATAACCAACCTAAGTTGCACATTTCTTAAGAAAAGTGTAACTCATTGCGATTGATTGCTAGTTGCACATTTTTTATGAAAATTGCAAGTGGTAAAGGAAAAACCGGTTGGAGTTGCACATATCCTGAGCTCGTTTCGTAATTTGTAGTTGCATGTGTCATGGAAAAAAAATGCAACTCATAGCAAAAACTAGTTGGAGGTACCAATTGTTGAGAAAAGCGCAACTCATTTCTAAAACCGGTTGGTAATGAAAAAACGGTCGGAGTTGCACATTTCTTGAGAAAAATGCAACTCGTTCGGAAAATTGGTTAGAGATGAACATTTCTTTAGAAAAGTGCAACTCGTTTTGAAAAAATATTGTGCGTTGTACATTCCTTGAGAAAAGTGCATTCTTAAACGAGAAAAAAGATGAGAGATATACTTTTTTGAGAAAATTACAACTCGCAAGAAAAAACAAAGGTGCTAGTTGCACGATTATTGAGAAAGCTAAGCTATGGCACGGGAAAAGGTGCAACCTATATAAATAAACATAATTATTTAATAATAATACATATATTACTATGGCTGCACTTCTCTCGGCGAGAAGTTTTAAATTTCTAAAAGCTTCCTACTTTGGGGTGGCAAAAATTGCAAATGTAAATAAGTATACAATATATAAGATGTAAAAGTATGTATAGGTACAATACAGATGTTTCAGATTTTTTGTACGCGAGGTAGTTCCATATTATTTTAAAAATTATATGTGTCATTGGTGAAAAGTGCAGCCTATATAGATAACTAGGAAAAAGTTAGAAAATACATATGGAACCTAGGTTGCATTTTTTTATTAAATAGTTGTGCATTTCTAGAAAAGTGCAACTGAATAAATATCTATAATAAAAAAGAGAAACGTAAAAATTTAAAATAAAAAATAATGAAAGTAAGAATAAGAGAAAGAGAAAGAAGGCAAAAGAAAAAAAAAACTAAAAAGGAACACTATCATAACAAAAGATTGCTAATTTGCCTTTGTGATAGATAAAATAAAAAATAAAAAATTTCACCGGAGAACTTCTCTTGAAGTTTACACGAGAGAACTTATTTTCAGCAAAAAGCTACATGAGGAGGCTTGTTGTTTGGAGCCACAGTGAAGAAACATGGAAGAACAGAAAATAGAAAAATAAAAAGGGCCGCGTGCCCACAACCTAGACAGAAATCCCACGCAGCCTAATATGGTTCTCTGAAACAGGAAAAGGCCCACGATGGCTTGCGCGCATCAGCGATAACCACATATATATTGATCCATCGGGTGGCTAATCTCGTCGACTGAGACATAACTAAGTCTCAGTCGACTGAGATTTATCAATTCCGTTACTATTAAGGTGAAATCTGCGAATGTTTGGTGGTGTCACACTTTCAACGAAATGCCACCTCTAACCTTCCTCGCGCGATTATAGGTTTGTTAGGCTTTGTTAGTTTGACCTCCGCATCCGGGGCGTCAATCCACCGCGATTACTATCGAGGACACGCACTACTCCGACTCTCCTCGATCGTGCGGAAGGTCCGAGCGCCCACTGCTATGGTCCTCCCTGGCGTGACGACGGACGGCTCCGGTGGAGAAAGGACCGCTGAACCCAACGATGGCAGGGTGCTCATGTTGGTGCCAATAAAGTACCTTCAACGACAGCCGCGGAGGCGGTGGGGAGCACAGAGACGAAGGTATTCACAGACCAGAGAGAGGAGATAGATCACCGGCGTGCAGCCCGCTGATGGAAGCCTTGTGCACCTGACCATCGTCTCGGTTGTCCGCCCGCTCTTGATCGGGATGATGATAAATAATGGCACTCCACTTTCCATCCATCTCTCCTACCTCTGCGATCTACTGCCACTTTCATTTTCTTTTTGGCAACAGATCTGATTTGACGTTGATCTCTTCTGTTACATCTTAACAGCGCGCTCCTCCCAATCTATTCATTGGGCATTTAGCTCCAGCGTGTTTGGTTGGGGGGAAGTCACACTAGGGAATGGGAAATAAAAGGAAATGAGACTTAATGGCTCTTGTTTGTTTGGGGGACATGGGAGTTGAGAAGGGCAGAGGAAAGGGAGTTAACGAAGTAAATTCCCACAAATCTCTTCCCTGGAACCTCCTGGTAATTCAACTCGGGAATGGGAATTGAAGAAAAAATAACGAAACATTTTATTAGGCACGTCCCGCCATATGAGGCAACGGAAAAACGATTTACAGCTGCTTTTTTTCCAACGCCCAAACCCACGAAGCAAACAAGGGACTTTCTTTGTCTCCTAAACTACCGTGCCTAATTCCCAACCGCACACCAATCAAGGGAATAGGAATAAAAATGAACTTCCCATGACTAATCCTACTGCAAACTCCCGTCAACAAACTCCCAATCCCCTTCCCCATATTTACCAAACACGCTGGGAACAGGAAAAATCTCTTAGTTCCAGTAGTATATTTGACCGATTTGGGAGCGCTCTGGACTGATGAATCATAGTGAATTTGGAGACAGATAGGAACACGTTTTGATGTGTCTTCAATTTTGGTTTTCCTTATCATTTTCTTGCAGGACTGTGCAACACACGCTGATAACAGGCTTAGTTGCTTCGAGAAGATAAATGCGTGCTCGCTTTTATTAGCATCTACCAGCATCACACCTATTTTAATCTTACAAAGTAGCATGTAGGGTTGACCTCATGCTTTTGAATCTTCTTTGTATTCCAGTGAAGTTCTGTCCACCTGGTCAATACTTCTTAGATTGGAATTCTGAGTGTGATTACAGGTTAGTGGTGTGCATCACCATCATAGAGTAATTTTCAAAATTAGATACCCTTCTGTTCTTTACTGCAAGTAGCATAAGTTTTCTGATTTGTGGTCTTAATGCATCTCACAATTCTTTGTATCACACACGAGAATGTTTGTTCCTCTGTACTCTGTAGTATTTTTGTTCAGTGCCTTTTCTGCATTACTCATATTGGTACCTTTGTACTACCCGAAATCTCAATTACAATACCAGTTTTTAATCTCTGCAAGAAAATCGAATAATTTTATATGCTCATGCATTAAATCTAATGGACTGTTTTGATTTTTTTTTCTGAAGGTATCCACGACTTGATATTCATGTATTTGACTCCCGTTGTATTTCAGCTTGAGATTGGTGTCACAAACGGTGTAACATCGACAATATAGGGCTAGCAGTGTATTTTTTGATGCTTCAAATAACAGTGTAGAGAACATGTATGAGACAAACCTTTTCAGAATATATTGGAAATAATTCTTCTTTCCCGCTTCGGCAAATTCCTTACTTTTATAGATGGATATTATTGTGGGAAACTGTTGAGTGCTTGAATTGTTGGATGAGATAAACCAAAATTTGCTTATTGTAAACATGCATCATATCGTGCTAATTTTTTATTGAGTTCGTGTCAAATATTTCGTACGAGTTGTGTTACGTTAGGATTCTAAGTTATATTAGGTGTGGATAGATACAAGTAGTGTTGGAGTTGGACTCTTGTAGCCTCGGCCTCCTATGTAATATGGAGGGGTGCCACACAATGTAACCAATGATGACTTGATAACAACATGCACGTTGGGCGGCTTGTGCCGGATCGTACAATGGTGAGGTGTTGCGGTATCAATGAGAAGGAGCGCCCGCAGTTATGTCGGATTGATGTCATGTGTGGAGGGGTATTGAAAGTGTTGATGAGTACCAAGATCAAGTTGGTGTCTGGGTCTATCGGATTTACGTCAAGTGATGGACAGGAGTTAGTCATGGAGAATCCGCGCAAGTGGTGATGAAAAAAACTTTGAATTTGATTCAAGGTGACTCAAGGGCGACGGTGAATTTTCTTCAATTTGGAAGCACTTTCACGCAAATCAATGGTTGGTGGTGTTGAACAGAAAGAAAAAAACTATAGTTGAAGGTGGAGACACGTGCAGTCAGGAAGTAGCACCAAAACTCATGGAAGGCAACTCAAATCCGGAGAACATGAAAGTTTGACGCTTGAATGAACTCAAGGTGCCGCAGAATATTTGCCAAGGTGAAGTTGTGTCAGATATTTTGTATGAGTTGGGTTAAGTTAGAACTCTGAGTTGTATTAGGTTGGAATAGTACACGCATTGTTGGAGTGCCACACAATATTATAACCTAAGACGATTTGATAGAAACAGACATGCGTGGGGCCGTCGGCTTGTACTAACGTCTAGGGCGGTCTGATATTGCGGTATCAATGAGGAGAAAGCCCGTTGTTAACAAATCTTGGTGTCGTCTTCGTGCGATTTCTTAGTTCCTCGGTAGATCGACTATTGATCTGTCGATAAAATTGATCACTTTGAGTTATGTGCAAAAGTTATATTTCACGTGATGTTTTGCCTAGCCACGTGGCTAAGTTGCTAGGCCCACCACCAAAATATTTCTTAGCAGCTTTGTGAGAAGCGCGCCAAGGTTCACGCAGTTTCTATCCAAAATCTTTATAATCAATATTATGTCAGCGGGGGAGAAAGTGCGTGCATCCTGGTAGAATTAGAACTATTCATCATACGTGCAACACTAAGCTAATACCCTCTCCTTTCCAGATTAGGATGCATATACGCCAAATTTTATGAACTTTGACAAAATGTATGAAAAATAGTATCAACATCTATGACATCAACTCATTGTTATTGCAACCATCATGAAACATATTTCATATTATATGCATTTGGTTTTTGGTATTATGAAAGCAAATAATTTTTTATATGATATAGTTTGTGAAATCTAATATTAAGTTTTTCATTGACCAAAGCATCTTAATTTGGGAAGGATAGAATATGTGATGTAGTAAAAAAATTAATAGAGCTGTGGCAACGCACGGGCATTCAACTGGTACCATAAAATAGTATTGCCGGTGTAGAATGAGTGCATTGATTTTGCTTTACAAATTCAAATAACTTAGATTTTACGCTTTTTTAAGGGTTTAATGTTAGATTTTACTCGTTCGAAAGAAAATGAAGAATTGCCTTGACTGGCCCGGACGACTCACGCTGACCGCCGCCACCAACCTCCGAAAGAAGACTTATTCTTCCAAGCGGGTGCGTGCCAAACCGAAACCCCGTAGCGGACGCACTACACGACAGCTGTTGAACCGTGCCTCCAAGAAAAAACCGTAACTTTTAAACCGTGTGACGAAATTACAATCCGTTTTCACTTCTAGAATCCTCACGACGAGAGCTTCGAAACTAGACCACATTTGCATATGTTTCGACGAAATTTTTTAACAAGTAACTTTGATGCGCGACAGAGCAACTTTGTTTTGCAAAGAAACAACTTTGGTGTTTGGAAAAGCAACTTTCATGTGCAACAAAAACAATTGATTCACAACGATGGTAGGCTTCGCAACATGCTGCAAAGAACAACTTCTAATGCATCGAAAAAATGATACGAGCAACTCTAGGTCGTTGGCCGCACCCATGATGTAGTTCACAAGGTTTAGCCATGCTCGCTCGTAGCAACAATGTTGCCGATCAAGCCATCCCGGCCCTCGCCACTAACGAGCACAGTTGTAAGTATCATCGCCCCACATTTGGTGACTCTAGCATAGCTAGCGTTGCTTTCCGAAACACCCCCACGTCGATCGAGTCAGTCGTTCCCCCGCTCATGCCGGCCGAGTCATCCTCGCAACTTTGTTGCAATAGTTGCTTTTCGTCGTTGCTAAGTTGCCTATAATGCTTTTCGGTAGTGTAGGCAACTTTGCAACAACGAGTAGGCAAGTTCGTTGAAACAAGAGACGACTTCACCGCAAATGATATGCAACTTTGCTACCACGGTAGGAAACTTCATTGCGACGTAGGCAACTTCGCTGCTTCCGCAGGGCAACTTCTCTACAACGGTAGGCAACTTCGATACAACGGTAGGCAACTTGCTGCAAAGATAGTGGCGAAAGATAGTTTTCGTTGCACTCCAAAAGTTGCTTTGCCGCACACCAAAGTTGTTTTGTTGCACAACAAAGTTGCTCTGTCGCGCATTAAAATTGCTTGTTAAAAAAATCTATCGAAACATATGAAAATATGGTCTAGTTTCGAAGCTCTCGTCGTGGAGATTCTAGAAGTGAAAACGGATTATAATTTAGCCGCACGGTTTAAAAGTTATAGTTTTTTTAAAAAAACAACACATGATATCAGCTAGCCTACGTTTCTTTGACAGCTGGACACGTCTTTCCGTTTTTGTGAGGTGTAGACAGAAACTTTCCTAATGATTAATCGTGCTGCGATCCTTTCATCGTACGCGCTTCAACACGCACTTTCCATTTTAAGGTGACCGCTCAGATTAACCAATGGGCACGCGACCGCCCGCTAGATGCATCCCCGAAAGAAGCCCAATCTCGATTGGGCCCAACAACGCTTAAACCGCCAAAAAACCCTACTCTGCTCCCCGACTCCTCCTCCTCCAATCCATGGCCGCCGGCGACCACCACCTGCGGCCGGGCTCCTACCTCGGCGACGTCTCCGCGCTCTCCTTCCTCCCCTCCTCCCCCCGCCCTCTCCTCCTCGCTGGTACCTTCCTCTCCCTCCCATCCCCACCCCCATCCTCATCCCCCGCTCGCTCGCGCTCACCTATTCACGCAGGGACCGGGTCGGAGCTGCTCGTCTACGATGTGGACGCCGCCAGCCTCCTCGCCTCCTTCAAGGTCTTCGACGGCGTGCGCGTCCACGGCATCCAGCCCCGGGGCCCCCCCAATTGCTCCAGCGCCGACGGGCACGCTGTCGCCGTGTTCGGCGAGAGGAGGGCGAAGCTTCTCAGGCTCCGCGTAGACGCGGACCATGACGGCGGCGTGCGGTTGGAGCTGGAGCAGAGGCTCCCGGGGTTCGATCACTGGGTGCTCGACGCCTGCTTCCTGGAGGTATAATGAGAGCTTGGCCCTCCCATCTAGCTTTCACGCTGGAAAAGCTTCATTGTCCCTTGTCACTAATGGTGGCTCCTTCGTGAGTTGCAGGTGGATGGGCTGCTCGCGATCGGTCTCAGTGACAATTCGGTGGCATTGTGGGATTTGACGGAGCATGTGTTTCTTACCCGAGTGAATTCGCCAGGTTCGACGAGCATCTTGCTGTTCCCTTGTCCCCAAAACATCCAAATTCCATCCTCCATTGGTAATTTGTTCTGATGCACTTCCTTGATGCAGAGAAGTGCCTTCTGTACTCGATGAGAATGTGGGGGGACTCTGTTAAGTCCCTCCTCGTGGCATCTGGAACCATTTTAAACGAGGCAAGCCCTCCAGGCTCTAACATCTAGTATATAAAAAAGTTGAGCCAGAACCTTTTTTTTACCATTGTATCTGTTTCGCAGATTCTTATTTGGAAATTGGTACCCTGGACCCTGAGTTCCTCCTTGTTATGCACGGACAAGGTGGGAGCTCCTGCTGTAGAGAACCGTGAAGATGTACATCTTAGTGATCATCGATACATGGCAGTCCATATTGGAAGGCTCAAGGAGCATGAAGGTTCTATATTTCGAATAGCTTGGTCCTCTGATGGATCCAAGTTCATGTCCGTCTCTGATGATCGCAGGTTTGGTTCATACTGGCTTTCACTTCTCTGCAGTATCTGTGGCAGATTTTTTGGCTGAAGTATCTAGCTTCTGGAACTTCTGTTTCAAATGCTTGTCTTTTTGTAATATTGGTTCATTATTATTGCAGTGCTCGCATGTGGATGTTAAGTTGCCAGCCTCAGAATTTAACGAATCAAGCAGCCAATAGTGATATTATCGACATTATACCGAAACTGACGCTTTTTGGACACAGTGCTAGAATTTGGGATTGTTATATATCTGATTCTGTAAGTTTGCCGCACTTTGCTATTCATCTTCTCAATGCTTTCGTTTCACACAAAACTTTATTATTGGCACATATCATGTTATAACGTGAAGGGTCTTTTTCCGTGATAAAAGGGCAACTTAATTATCTAGCTGTTATTGTAGACTAAATATAGCTTACTCTTTTCAACTGAACTTGCCTTTTAGATAGTTATAACTGCTGGCGAGGATTGTACCTGCTGCATTTGGGGCATGGATGGGAAGCTAATCAAAATGTTCAAGGAACACATGTAAGTTGGGCAGATCCACTTGGTTAAAGTGTAAGTCGTGCAGATTAAGTATGAGGGAGTTTGACTACCTTGACTTGCAAGAAGTGCTTCCCTTAGTAAATCTTAATTTGATGTACTGCCTCTACTATTACAGTGGCCGAGGTTTATGGCGATGTTTATATGATCCAAGCTCTCTAGTTTTGATTACCGCTGGGTTTGATTCAGCAATCAAAGTGCACCACCTATGTAACTCCTCTTTCCATGACATACTGGAAGAAAAAGTGGTCCCAGATGGCCTGAAATACGAGTCTGAGGTATTTGAGATATCTTCTCCTATAGTTTCAGGACAGTATGGTCCCCTGGATAGGTATGGTGTGCTTCTGTGTTACATCCTAGTCTACAAGTTCAAGTATAAGTGACAGTTTAAGTGATCATTTATTTTGTTTCTCACAGCAAAAGTGAATATGTCCGGTGCCTACACTTTGTGCAAGAAAATGTTCTTTATGTTGCCACAAACAATGGATATCTGCATCATGCTGACCTCTCTGATACAAATGATGTAAGATGGACTGAGGTTATTCAGGTCACTGAGAAAGCACCAATTATATGCATGGATGTCATGACAGTGCACCCAGATTCTTTGGATAAGGAGGATATTGTTGCCCTTGGAGACGGCCACGGAAATGTTACTATTGTCCGTTTAACAAGTGGCAATATTGAGCCTAAAGTAGATTTATCTTTTACCTGGTCAGCTGAAAAGGATCGGCAACTACTAGGAATATATTGGTGCAAGTCACTTGAATGTAGGTTCGTGGAATATTTCATACTTAATATTTTGATTAGAAGGTAATTGTTGTTCTCAATGCTTTCTCTTTCTTTTTATTTTTCCCTCGCAGCCACATTTTTACTGCTGATCCTAGAGGCGTTCTTAAGTTATGGAACATAAGGAATGCACTTTACTCAAATGCCCATGCTCTCGCTGCATCTCAAGAAGTTTCACTTGTAGCAGTGTTTGAGTCTCCCTTTGGGGCTCGAATCATGTGTTTAGATGTGTCACTTCAGGATGAGGTAACTCTCTTTTTACTTGTTGCATATCTAACTGAATGCAAAACCATAATAAGAGCTGATCTAGAAAAGGTTGAACCCCAGATGTTCAATAATTATGACTAGGATTTCTGATTATTGAGATAGAATGGAGATATTTGATGTTCTAGGCTTTTAGCCATCAGAAGAGGAGAATGTTACAGTTACGCTGGAAGGAATAAAATTTCTTATCTGATATAAAGAAGGGTTAATTGGATCTATGCCACTCCAATTTTCACTGGTTGGAGAAATGCCATTAAAAAAACAGAAAAACTAGACGTGGAGATATGCCACTCCAAATTCTCCATACCTCTCTCAATGACATTTTCTCCACTTAAAGAGTATAACTGTTTAAAACATACATGTATTTAAGTGTGTACTGCCGTAGTTACCATATTACCCCTATGAACAACTTTCGGCAACACTTTTGGGTCTTCCGGGCACCAAAAAATTCAAATTTTGACAAAACCTTTTAACTTCTCAGAAAAATCTAAAAAAAATACATAAAATCGAAAACAATAATATGAGTACTGTTCATATATGAGCCAATTCTGGGCATATATGCAGTCTTAAATTGACATTTTAAGTTATGTCCAAAAACTTGTCAAATTTTGAAAAATCTGACAAATTTACAGAAAATCATAAACACTAATTGGAGTCTACTCTTCTAATATCAGTCAGTTCTGGGCACATATGGTTCCTTAAACTGACATGTGAAGTTCTGTCCACAAACTTCGAAACCATTTACACAAAAATTCGGCAGCAATTCAGCAGCACAATTTGACTCAGATTGACAAGTACCGCCCGCGTACAGCCGCGTCTCTGGCAGCGCCTGCAGCCCCGGTAGCCCTGCTTGCCTACAGCTGCATCTCTGGTTTTTGTAATGGCATATCTCCAACCGGTTAAAATATGCAATGGCATAGATCCAGTTAACCCTGTAAAGAAAAACTACATATACATGTGTTATATGGAACTTTACTCCTTATTTTGCATGCAGATCCTTATAGCAGGTGACAAAAAGGGTAACATCGTTGCCTTTCCTTTTCATAAAACATTGGCCGCACATAATAGCAGTGGGACACAACAGAAGATACCTTTCTGTGACCGTTTTAAAGGAGCTCATGGCATTTCCAGTGTCACAAGTGTTCATATAACTACCTCAACTTCTGATGATGCCCAAATCCACACTGTATGTCCAGATTTTTGTTGTTGTTCCATTTATTGAATTCATGAGCATAGCCTGACACACACTCCCTCCGCTGAACATTTTTTAGACTGGGGGAGATGGCTGTATTTGCTTCTTCAAGTATGGGAGATATGTGAACAATGTTGAATTTGTTGGAATGAGACAATTAAAAGATTTAGGCACCATTCAATCCATCTACGCTGATCATGTCTCTGATACCCAATTGGTTGGTACCTATGCAATAGGTTTCACCTCTGCAGATTTTGTCATTTGGGATCTTGGAAATGATGCAAAGGTAACTCATTCTGAATAACCTGTCAGTAGGAAGTTTGAATTTGGAAATGGTTGGGCTAATCTGTTAATTTGGGGAAAATATTACTGTATAGATGGTTCAAATATCCTGCGGAGGATGGCGGCGCCCTTATTCTTATTATCTTGGGACAGTCCCTGAGTATCAAAACTGTTTTGCCTTTGTAAAGGTTTGTTGCCCTTGCTTTAACAGTGTTTTATGAAAACGTTTTCTTCACTGGTGCTCTGTCCAAATTTTACACACATCATGTGAATTGACTTCCTGGCAGGACCATAGTATCCACGTTCGCAGACACTGGGCACCTGCTCAAGATAAGAAGTTGCTTCCTCAAGTTCTTCATACACAGTTTCATGGAAGAGAAGTGCATTCTCTGTGCTTCATAGATCCAGCAAGCTATTCACATCATGAGAAGAGCACAAATTTGTGGATTGCGACGGGGTGTGAAGATGGAACCGTGCGACTTACCGGGTAAACAATTTATAATTGATACACAGCAAACAAAGTTTAATGGAACATAGGTGTCTTTCTTATTCACAATGTGTTGCAATGTCTATAAAATATGTGTGTTCATTTCAGGTTCTTTTATGAACGAGATGATATATTTGTTCTTGATGTTTACTACAGGTATTTGGCTAGTAATGCTGGACGATGGTGTTCATCCAAGATGCTGGGGGACCATGTTGGTGGGTCAGCTGTGAGAGATACATGCTTCATCACGAAGACTTACACATTAATCGATAAATCGTGCAACTCTAGTGGAAGTTCTGGCAACATTTTGGTTGAAAATGAGGAAACCACTTTCTTATTGATATCTGTTGGATCAAAGCAAGTTCTGACAACTTGGATTCTGCAACCTAGAATTGCGGAGAACAGACAGGTCTGTTCAGGTGGTCGAGATTTAGACAGCAAGCAAAGCGCAGAATGCTCTGATAATGGTGATTCAGCAGTTACATTTCAGTGGCTATCTACCCACATGCCACCAAAGCTTACCACGAATAGGCTGAAAGCTGTTCATGTAAAACAAAACTTCGAGGAAGGAAATTCCTCTGCACAACCCAATCTGGCTATTATGGATCAGATGGAAAATGATTGGCGTTACCTTTCTGTTACAGCATTTCTGTTGAAACATCCGGCTACTAAGTAAGATATCATACTTGTCTAGGGTACCTTCCTTACATCTCTTGCAACAAAATGAGGGTAATCTAATCTTAAGCTCTTTGATGTGTCAGGCTGACAGTATGTTTTGCTGTTGTTGCTTGCTCTGATGCAACAGTTATTCTCCGTGCTCTTCTTTTGCCTTCTCGGTTATGGTAGACACCATGAAATTTCTGAAATGAACTTCCTGTCTGTACTACTATTAGCGGTTTCAGTCAGCTGTTCCTTTTCTCTGTGTACAGGTTTGATGTTGCCTTGTTGGTTCCACATGCCTCGCCAGTTCTCGTTCTACGGCACATTGTCGATGCCTCTAGTGCCTGCTCTGGAGGTCAGTTCTACTTTTCATTTTGTTTTTCCTATTCTGGTAATCTTGTTATGCATGATGAAATTCACATGTTGGCTCTCAGATGATGTTGGTAATGGAGATAGATACATCATCGTGAGCGGATCTACAGATGGTACCATTACTCTCTGGGACCTAACAGACACCATTCACGGCTTTATGCAACTCGTGTCTGAGACTCAGCCACACATGGTTATTGATTGCCAAAAGCGGCCCAAGACAGGAAGAGGGAGTCAAGGTGGCCGTCGTCGGTGGCGATCATTGGCAAACAATTCTGTAAAAAAGGATAGCAAACAGACACTGCTCCCTACTGAGAACGATCTGAATGCCTCGTGTGTTGCTGCTGAAAGTTCACTTGAAATTTCTGGACTGGAAGAAAATGAGGTCATAACCACTGACGAGACAACGTCAAGTAGCCATTCATGTGATGTACCTGAGGTGCAGCCAATGCAGACATTTTCCGGTGTTCACCAGTCAGGCGTTAACTGTCTCTACGTTTCGGAGATGGAGCGGGCATGTCCTACAACTGGCATGTCGTCTTACTGCATCATTAGCGGTGGTGACGATCAGGCTGTCCAGTGTTTTGTTTTTACGTTAGGATCTCCACAGCAGAGCTGCTCAATGAACAAGGCAAGCCTAAACTCACCTGCCAATGGTGCACTTACGATACTAAGCCAACACACGGTTCCGTCGGCTCACGGTTCAGCAGTTAAAGGTTTGTATGTCACCTGCTTATATCACTGCCTAGTAGTACAATATTCAGTCTAACTATTTCCCAGCTGTTATTGTAAAGTGGTGATGCAAGCATCTGCATGTTTCCCGTCAGGTATCTGGACGGATGGTGTCTGGGCTTTCTCTACTGGACTTGACCAGAGAATCAGATGCTGGAAGATGGATCCATCTGGCAAATTCATGGAGCATTCACATGTCATCATCAGCGTGCCTGAGCCAGAAACTCTAGATGTTTACCATGACCGGTGAGGCTTCCCAGTGTTGGTGTATGTTTTTTCTTGGGAATGTGTGCATGTTCTCTGTAATATTTGCATCTTTTCTACTTTCTCACTGTGGTTGGTGGTTTTCTTTCAGCGGGAGGAGGAAATACCATATCGCTGTTGCAGGGAGAGGAATGCAGATGGTTGAATTCTCACCGCGGGAAGACGACTCGATGGAGGTAGCATGGATATTTAGCCCGAGGGTGTGTTGTGTAGTTTCTTCGGGAGCCTCATCTGGATTTTGAGATTATTAGTGATTCTGTGGAAGTGTAATTCTTCTTCTGTGCGATGAGATGAACTAAGATACCGTCAGGTAATTCTGGTTGTAAAATCTCGAGTGCCAGCTTGCCGGCAGAGGTTTGCGCGAAACCCAGAAATTCCTAACGCATGTGCTTTGTGGAGCCTAAACATGTTGCAAAATCTTCCATTCATTGTCAGACAAGAAGAGCCGCTAGGCAAGCTATAGAGTGGCAGTGTGCGGAACATGGTGGTCGAACCTAGCTTAGCTGGACTAGTAACTCGGTGCTGCCGAACCTACACCATGGCCGTTTTTAGATGATTTGCACTACATCTATTTTTCGTAAAAAAGAATGAAGTGTAGTTATTTCTGTGAGATGTCATGAATGAATGGGGATAGTTCTCTTGAGCACCAACTTGCCTTGAAAGGCTTGCATTAAACAGAGAAAAGCACCTGGTCTGAACATGGTGCAAATCCTCCGTTCATTCATTATCGACTGAGACAGACTCTGTAGACTAGCCATCCATAGATATAGAGTGGCGGACTGCAGAACATGGTCAGTCTAATCTTTGCTAGCTAGCAAGAAATCGGCGTTGCCAAACCTACGATCACCATCCTGCTGGTACCAGGAAGCGGAGCTCTGCAAGATCCTGCCAAACTCTACCCGTCGATTTATATATTTTTTTTTTGATAAAGGATGCTCTATTACTTTGAGAAAGCAATTACATCCAGCCTCTGCACAACCAGGGTGCACACAGCCGTTTATGAGTCTTATTTGGTCCATAAAAAGTCTTAACTTAAAAAGGAATCTAGGCGAAATACATATCGAAACGATGAAGCATATAACGCCCATGTAGGGAAAAAGTATCCCTCGCCGTAGTCTCCAACCGTGTACAGACCTCCGTAAATAGGTCTCGATTCTCCATGCGTTGAAGAGGTAACCACGAACGGAGAATACCTGTACATCTGTAGATGACCTGCAACAAAGAGCAATTTTTATCATTAAAAATCTTGTCATTTCTACTTAGCCAAAGCGCCCAGATACCCGTCGATTTATATATCACACTCACACCCTTAATTACAGGTTGACGTGGTCGCTGTTAGCAGTGAAACTGATCGATAGATCACATGCAAGCTCCAGTTCGTCTTCAACGAGCTGCCGTCCCGCTAGAACAAACCGCAGTTCTAAGAGCAACTTCAACAGAGACGATTATATTGCAGCGCGAAAAATGGTTTTACGGTGCGCTGGATCCCTTTTTAGCATGCGGTGACCGCTTGTCCTCCATCAGAGGCGCTAAAACACAGCGCCCGGCAATGAGCAGAAAATGCTCTCCCACCGATAGTGCTAATATGCAGCGGGCGGCAGCAGTGCAAACAGGTTTCGTCACAACCAACAATGATCAACAAGATCAAACAAGTTAAAATAAAAAGACCAATAAATAGCTCTAAAATCTCCAAATCTCAACCTAGATAGCATAGTTCAAATTCATGACATAGTTCAAATGCAAAAGGATAATTCCACACAACCAAGTTCAACACAAATTTGAGTCAAACACACACAAACACATCATTTGTCAACATCGATTACTTCTGTGAGGTGTCATGAATGAATGGAGATACCGATCTCTTGAGAACTAACTTGCCTTCAAAGGCTTGCATTAAACAGAGAAAATCATGTGCTTTGAACATGCTGCAAATCCTCTATCCATTCAATGTCGACCCAGACAGACTCTGTAGACTAGCCACCTTTGCTAGGTAGGAGGAAATCGGCGTTGCCAAACCTACGATCACCAGCCTGCTGTCCCGCTAGAACATAAAGTACTGCACTACATAAGCAGTTCCGCACGCCGGAGCGTCTCCTACAAATAGCGAAGCCACCACTCCATGCACCTCGCAGCATCCGGCAATATATCCGCCATGACAACCACTTCCCGCCGCCTCCTGCTCACCGTCGCGCTGCTGCTCCTCTCCATCGCTGCCGCCGTCGCCACCACCACCGGGGCTTCTGCCCAGACGACCGGACACGGCAAGCCGCTACGCCCCAGGACAAGGTTCATCTCGTACGCAGCGCCCGCGGGCCCAAACCCTGAGTGCCTGCAAGTGCCCCCTGCTCCTTTCTGCCGCGGGAAATCAGCGATAACCAGGACGGGTTCACCACGTAAGCCATCCACAACGCCTCTATCTCATTCTCCGCTCCAAGTGCCACCACTGTTTTTCCTGCAGACTGGTGAGTGACTTCGGTTTGTGCCATGAAACCAGGCTGATTCCAAGTTTTCTTCCTTCCCCGTGTCTTTGCAGATGTGCACGAGATGCCCGTCAGGAGCACGGAGTTTGGAGCGGCAGAAGCCCCTGCCCCTGCTGCTGCTGGGTCGCCGCTGTGCTTTGTATATAGCAACGGGAGACGTGTGTGTGTGCCTACTGCATGAACGAGCGAGTAATCACTTCTTCTGTGGCTGTGGCAACTTAATGTTGGTGAAAAATAAGAAATAAAATTGATCGATGGAAGAAGGAGCAAAAGACTCTCGATGAGAATTTGGTCTTGGACCTTAATCCATGTCCCAATACAAATTCTGAAATTTTCTTGATCTATGTAGGAATGGTAAAGGGTGGGACTAAAGTTTAGTCCCATATTGCTAGTTAGAAGAAACTTGGAGTGGTATATAAGGTGGGTTGTTCTAGTCCTAGTAAGTGAGTGAGAAAAGAAAGAGCCCACACGCACTCCTCTCTCCTCCAACTAGACACAAATATATTATTTTAATCCTTGTAGCTAGCTGACTAGGACTTATTGTACTTGCTCTAATGGTTAGTCGGTGACCCATCAGTTTCAATTGTACTATGCTTTCAATTGTACTATGCAGCCATTTTTGAGATAAAACCATTTGTTGATATATCACACCCTCTAGAATTTTATATATGCAAGAACACCGCCCTCTTCTTAGGTTTCTCGTTAAAGTCATACATTGTATATGCCCCTTTAAAGATATTGGAATATACTAAAATACATAAATATATATACACACACATTATGCTACGCCCACAAGATATTATATAAATGGGTGTAATTTGTCATCTCCAGGCCTTTTCTAACATAAAGAATACTTTTCACTCTCTCCAAATAATAATGGAGTTGATGTCTCTCGGAAGAAAAAACAAAGTTGTTTAGTTTAGGAATTTTTTTGACAAAATAATTTAAATGGAGTATTTCTCAAATATAGTTATACTTTAATTTTGTATGTGGTTTAACTTGTGATATACAACGAGGTGTATCACTTAAAAATTGTTGATAAATTTTGGAAACATTTATAAGAATACACTACATAAAAGGTGTATATTAAAAATAGAAATGTCTAGTATAAATACTACATTAGGGTATCCTATTTTTCTTGTCCCATCGACAACCTGATCATCTTTATTTATCCATCGAGTATAGCGATCCATGAAACAACGGGTGATTATGTCCTGATTCAAAAGGCAGAACAACGGACGATCAAGCACCCTTGTTTCCATTTTTGACATAGACATGTTACTATATCAATTATTTTGAATTATGTCGTCTGTCGTGGATTTCAAATATCTAGCCATGATCCCTCTACTCATCATGATCCCTCTAGTAGTGGTAGGTGGTTGTGGTTGCAATAAATGAAATATGAGATCTATCCTTGCGTGCTACCAATATACTACTTTATTTGTAGTTTGTCGATGTTGATTGAGTACTTTAATGGTTACGCACACGCACGTAGTGTTGATTTTGCGGCTTAGATTAAAATTATAGGAGAAACTCCGCTGGTATTTACAGATTTGTTGTTTCGTATATCTACATTCAGCTGCCTTCTAAAACATAAAATTATAATTATGTCATGAAAGAAGAAGAATTTGAAGACCTCAAATATTTACTCGTTTCTTTTATACTTTATGTTGTAATTGTTAGAGACAACTTGTGTATGTCTACGATATGAGCAGCGCAGACGGTAGACCGTCTACTGGTAACAGAGAAACCGATCGATCACATGCACGGTGTAGTTCGTTTTCAATGAGCTGTCGTCCCGCTAGAACATGCTACAGCTCCAAGAGCATCTCTAGCGGATCTCCATCCGACCTTTATTCGCATAATAACCGCCGGTTTTTAATTTAAAGAGTAAAAAAAGGATCGTTCAGATTCCGCACCGGACCCCTATTTTTTTAAAAAAATTCGGGCCGCCCTGATTCACGCTGCGCGACCCCCAAGTTACCGGGTCGGAGGGGCTGTGCGAGGCTGTCCTCCATCCATTTCCCCTTGGTGCGAAGGAAGTTTCAGCTCGTCCCTTTCCCGCTTCCGCTCCACCCGCCGCTCCCGATTCCGCCGCCCCCACCCATCTTCGCCACTCCCGGGCAAAGCCGCACCACGCGGACCAGCTGCAGTGACCGCATCCGGATCCGAGCCGCCGCCATGGTAATCACCACCGAAGGCGCCGTGGTCGCCACGCCTCTCCCTGCTGCAACTGCAGGAAAGCGGAAGCGGCTGGGGCAGCACGTCGTCCCCACGCTTCTCGCTGGCCCGGCACTCCCCGCTGCAGTTGCCCCTGCCGTCCCAACCAAGCGGGTAAAGCGGCCGAGCAGCAAGGTGGCGGCCGCGGCGCTGGCACCGAAGAAGGCGGCCCCAAAGAAGGCTGCGAAGAAGCCACCGACGACAAAGATGGCGTCGCTGACTGCCTTGACAGCGGTGTTGGTGCCTACACCGACGGATCCGACCGATGCGCGCAAGGTGGTCGATGAAAGTCCCGCGGTTGATGATGCGCCGGAGGCGTACGTTGACATGCTCAATGATGCTGCCGTGGACATCGACACGCCGCCGCTTGCGGACTACAGTGACTACAACGACGGATTGGAGGAGGGGCTCGGAGGCGTAGAGTTTGAGGAAGAATAAGATGACGACGGCGAGGGAGAAGATGAATTGGAAGATATCGAGGAGGGGGCGTTCGATGGGGTGGTGGCCAAGGAAAAGGGGAGAGCGATTCGGACCGGCAACTACTCCGAATTCGAAGACGTGACCTTGATCCGTGCTTGGGAGGCGGTTTCGATGGATGCCGTGACCGGCACCGACCAAACCGGCAAGAGATATTGGCTGCGCATCAAGGATAAATTGTTCCAATTGATGCCGCCTCTCTCTACTACTCCGACCCGCTCCTACCGCTTGCTCCAAGGCCGATGGAACACCATCAAGACGGCATGCATCCGGTGGGCAGGTTGCATCGAGGGCGTTGTTGTGGAAGCGGTTGGGAAACCCCAAGAGGAAGGTGTGATGAGCACATCATCAATTTTTCCCATAGTAAGTGATGGCGCGTGATGCACACGTCCGTTGGGAACCCCAAGAGGAAGGTGTGATGCGCACAACAGCAAGTTTTCCCTCAGAAAGAAACCAAGGTTATCGAACCAGTAGGAGATGAAGGCCACGTGAAGGTTGTTGGTGGAGGAGTGTAGTGCGGCGCAACACCAGGGAATCCGGCGCCAACGTGGAACCTGCACAACACAATCACAATACTTTGCCCCAACTTAACACTGAGGTTGTCAATCTCACCGGCTTGCTGAAAACAAAGGATTAAACGTATGGTGTGGAGAATGATGTTTGTTTGCAAAGAACAGCAGAGAACAGAGTTTGTAGTAGATTGTATTTCAGATGTAAAAGAATGGACCGGGGTCCACATTTCACTAGTGGTGTCTCTCCAATAAGATAAATAGCATGTTGGGTGAACAAATTACAGTTGGGCAATTGACAAATAGAAGGGCATAACAATGCACATACATATCATGATGACTACTATGAGATTTACTTAGGACATTACGACAAATAACATAGATCGCTATCCAGCATGCATCTATGCCTAAAAAGTCCACCTTCGGGTTAGCATCCGCACCCCTTCCAGTATTAAGTTGCAAACAACAGACAATTGCATTAAGTACTGTGTGTAATGTAATCAACACAAATATCCTTAGACAAAACATTGATGTTTTATCCCTAGTGGCAACAACACATCCACAACCTTAGAACTTTCCGTCACTGTCCCGGCATTCAATGGAGGCATGAACCCACTATCGAGCATAAATACTCCCTCTTGGAGTTACAAGTATCAACTTGGCCAGAGCCTCTACTAGCAACGGAGAGCATGCAAGATCATAAACAACACATATATGATAGATCAATTAATCAACTTGACATAGTATTCCATATTCATCGGATCCCAACAAACACAACATGTAGCATTACAAATAGACGATCTTGATCATGATAGGCAGCTCACAAGATCTAAACATCATAGCACAAGAGGAGAAGACAACCATCTAGCTACTGCTATGGACCCATAGTCCAAGGATGAACTACTCACGCATCAATCCGAAGGCGGTCATGATGATGTAGAGTCCTCCGGTGATGATTCCCCTCTCCGGCAGGGTGCCGGAGGCGATCTCCTGAATCCCCCGAGATGGGATTGGCGGCGGCGGCGTCTCTGGAACTTTTCTCATATCATGGCTCTCGGTACTAGGTTTTTCGCGACGGAGAGAATAAATAGGCGAAGGGGCAGAGTCGGGGGATGCTCGAGGGGCCCACCCCATAGGGCAGCGCGCCCAGAGGTGGGGCCGTGCCCCCCTAGGGTGTGGTCGCCTCGTCGCCCCTCTTCGTCTCCTCTTCGGACTTCTGGAAGGCTCCGTGGAAAATAAGACCGTGGGCTTTTGTTTCGTCCAATTCCGAGAATATTTCCTGTGTAGGATTTCTGAAACCAAAAACAGCAGAAAACAGGAACGAGCACTTCGGCATCTTGTTAATAGGTTAGTGCCGGTAAATGCATCAAAATGATGTAAAGTGTATATAAAACATGTTGTATTGTCATAAAACTAGCATGGAACATAAGAAATTATAGATACGTTTGAGACGTATCAAGCATCCCCAAGCTTAGTTCCTACTCGCCCTTGAGTAGGTAAACGATAACAAGGATAATTTCTGAAGTGACATGCTACTATCATAATCTTGATCAATACTATTGTAAAGCATATGAGATGAATGAAGAGATTCAAAGCAATGGTAAAGATAATGACTAAACAACTAAATCATATAGCAAAGACTTTTCATGAATAGTACTTTCAAGACAAGCATCAATAAGTCTTGCATAAGAGTTAACTCATAAAGCAATAGATTCTTAATAGAAGATTTTGAAGCAACACAAAGCATCAATAAGTCTTGCTTTCAACTTTCAACATGTTTATCTCATGGATAATTGTCAACACAAAGTAATATGATGAGTGCAAATAAGCAAGTATGTAAGAATCAATGCACATAGTTGACACAAGTGTTTGCTTCTAAGATGGAAAGAATTAGGTAAACTGACTCAACATAAAGTAAAAGAAAGGCCCTTCGCAGAGGGAAGCAGGGATTACTCATGTGCTAGAGCTTTTTATTTTGAAAACATGGAAACAATTTTGTCAACGGTAGTAATAATTCATATGTGTTATGCATAAAACATCTTATAAGTTGCAAGCCTCATGCATCGAATACCAATAGTGCTCGCACCTTGTCCTAATTAGCTCTGATTTCCATGGATTATCATTGCATTACATATGTTTCAACCAAGTGTCACAAAGGGTACCTCTATGTCACATGTACAAAGGTCCAAGGAGATAGATCACATTTGATTTCTCGTTTTTGATAAATCTCAACTTGAGGACATCCATACCGGGACAACATAGAAAACAGATAATGGACTCCTCTTTAATGCTTAAGCATTCAACAACAGATAATATTCTCATAAGAGATTGAGGATTAGTGTCCAAACCGAAACTTCCACCATGATACATGGCTTTGGTTGGCGGCCCAATGTTCTTCTCTAACAATATGCATACTCAAACCATTTAATCATGACAAATCACCCTTACTTCGAGACAAGACGAACATGCATAGCAACTCACATGATATTCAACAAAGGTGTAACGAGTTGATGGCGTCCCCAGAAACATGGTTATCGCTCAACAAGCAACTTATAAGAAATAAGATACATAAGCGACATATTCATCACCACAATAGTTTTTTAGGCTACTTTCCCATGAGCTATGTATTGCAAAGACAAGGAATGAAATTTTAAAGGTAGCACGCAAGCAATTTACTTTGGAATGGCAGAAAAATACCACATAGTAGGTAGATATGGTGGACACAAATGGCATGGGTTTTGGCTCAAGGTGTTGGATGCACGAGAAGCATTCCCTCTCAGTACAAGGCTTTGGCTAGCAAGGTTGTTTGAAGCAAACACAAGTATGAACCGGTACAGCAAAACTTACATAAGAACATATTGCAAGCATTATAAGACTCTACACTATCTCCTTGTTGTTCAAACACTTTTACCAGAAAATATCTAGACTTTAGAGAGACCAATCATGCAAACCAAATTTCAACAAGATCTATGGTAGCTCTTCACTAATAGGTTTAAACTACATGATGCAAGAGCTTAAACATGATCTATTTGAGAACTCAAAATAATTGCCAAGTATCAAATTATTCAAGACCATATACCAATTACCACATGAAGCATTTTCTGTTTGCAACCAAATAGCAATGAACGAAGCGGTTTTCAACCTTCGCCATGAACACTAAAAGTAAAGCTAAGAACACCAGTGTTCAATATGAAAAAGCGGAGCGTGTCTTTCTCCCACACAAGGAATGCTAGGATCCGAATTTATTCAAACAAAAACAACAATAAAAGCATACATACGCTCCAAGTAAAGCACATAAGATATGACGGAATAAAATTATAGTTTCACTAGAGGTGACCTGATAAGTTGTCGATGAAGAAGGGGATGCCTGATACGTCCATTTTGCATCACTATTTTATATCATAATTTGCTGTTATTCATTGATATATTTCATATTTGGAGATGATACTTATGTTATTTCATCTATTTTGCATGTTTCATGATTATTTGAGGATCGCGCACTGGAGCCAGGATTCTGCTGGAAAAAGCACCGTCAGAATGCAATATTTCGGAAGATCAACAGTTGACGGAAATTATATGAAAAATCCTATTTTTCCAGAAGTCGAAGGGAGCCAGAAGAGGGAGCCGAGGGGAGCCGAGGTGGGCCCACCTCATAGGCCGGCGCGGCCCAAGGCCTGGTCGCGCCGCCCTGTGAGGAGGGGGCCCACAGCCCCCTCTCGCCTCCTTTTCTTCGCGTACGTCTTCGTCCCGAAAACCTAAGCCCCAGAGGATAGTCGCGAAGAGTCACAGCCGCCTCTACGGGGCGGAGAACACCAGAGAGAAAAGAGCTCTCCGACAGGCTGAATTCTGCCGGGGAAATTCCCTCCCGGAGGGGGAAATCGACGCCATCATCATCGTCATCGAGCTGGACATCATCTCCATCATCATCATCATCATCACCACCATCTCCACCGCTGCACCTCGTCACCGTTGTAACAATTTGGGTTTGATCTTGATTGTTTGATAGGGGAAACTCTCCCGGTGTTGATCTCTACTTGTTATTGATGCTATTGAGTGAAACTATTGAACCAAGGTTTATGTTCAGATTGTTATTCATCATCATATCACCTCTGATCATGTTCCATATGATGTCTCGTGAGTAGTTCGTTTAGTTCTTGAGGACATGGGTGAAGTCTAAATGTTAGTAGTGAATTATGGTAGTTAGTATTGAGAGTGGATTTTGTACACCCACGCATGGGTGTGGGTGTTTCCGTCACCGTTCATTGTGCTTTGAGATTCGGATAAAAAGAGGAGAGAGAAAGGAATCTTTCTATCTACCATGGTGGGCACGAATCTCGAGGAATAAATGAACGGTGATAGAAACACCCACACCCATGCGTGGGTGTACAAAAGTATTTCCGAGTTAGTATTCAATGTTATGATATTTAAGTTGTGGTGTTATTCTTCTAGTGGTGTCATGTGAACGTCGACTACATGATACTTCACCATTTATGGGCCTAGGGGAGTGCATCTTGTATTCGTTTGCTAATTGCGGGGTTGCCGGAGTGACAGAAACCTAAGCCCCCGTTAGTATATCGATGCAGGAGGGATAGCAGGATCTCAGAGTTTAAGGTTGTGGTTAGATTTATCTTAATTACTTTCTTGTATTTGCGGATGCTTGCAAGGGGTATAATCACAAGTATGTATTAGTCCTAGGAAGGGCGGTACATTAGCATAGGTTCACCCACACAACACTTATCAAAACAATGAAGATTAATCAACTATATGAAGCGAAAGCACTAGACTAAATTCCCGTGTGTCCTCAAGAACGTTTGGTCATTATAAGTAAACAAACCGGCTTGTCCTTTGTGCTAAAAAGGATTGGGCCACTCGCTGCAATTATTTCTCTCGCACTTTACTTACTTGTACTTTATTCATCTGCTATATCAAAAACCCCGAATACTTGTCTGTGAGCATTTACAATGAATCCTTCATCGAAACTGCTTGTCAACACCTTCTGCTCCTCGTTGGGATCGACATTCTTACTTATCGAAGATACTACGATACACCCCCTATACTTGTGGGTCATCAAGACTATTTTCTGGCACCGTTGCCGGGGAGTGAAGCGCTATTGGTAAGTGGAATTGGTAAGGGAAACCTTTACTGTACGTGCTGATTTTTATTTCTGCCTGCTGCTATAAATTATTATGGAGAGGTCTTCTCTTGAATTCCTCTTTGGGAAATCTACTACTACTGCAAAGGTAGTGGATGAGGCGCCGAGTGAGAAAGAGGTTCCATACAAAATACCTATGAAAATTATTGAACGTGTTGTGGATAACCGCTATGAAGGGGATGGGACTGTCCATCCTGGTGATCATTTACTGTTTTTACATGAATTATGCGGGTTATTCAAATGTGCAGGTATTGCTATGGATGAAGTTAGGAAGAAACTATTCTCTATATCGCTGTCTGGTAAAGCAGCGCACTGGTATAAATTGCTGAAGAATAGGGATTCTCTTGATTGGGAGGACATTGTGCCTTTATTTTATTCCAAATTCCATCCTCCAAGTGAAATTCACAAAGATCGGAACCGCATATATAATTTCTGGCCTCATGATGGAGAAAGTATTGCCCAAGCTTGGGGGAGATTGAAGTCTTTAATGCTCAAATGCCCCATTCATGAGCTTCCTGGTAATATTATTATTGATAATTTCTATGCAAGACTGTCTTTTCAAGATAAGACTTTGCTGGATACTTCTTGTTCTGGATCATTTACGCGCAATAAAGAAGAGTTTAAAAGAGACCTTCTTGATCGGATCCAGGAGAATACTGAAGGATGGGAGAACGACAAAGATAGAGAGTCAGGTATAAACTTTGATTATAAATGCATTGAAGTTTTTATGGATACTGATAAATTTCGTAATATTAGTGCAACTTATGGTCTTGATTCTCAAGTCGTTGTAAATCTTTATAAAGCCTTTGCATCTCACTTTGAATTGCCTAGGAAGAATTTTGATAAGTATCATGAACCATATAAAGATAAAATTGATTCATCTATAAATAAATGTGCTATAATTGAAACTGTTGATCATATTCTTCCTGAAGCTTATATTGAAAAAACTCCTTTCCCTGCTAAAATGAAGGAGTATTCTCGTTATAGCTAGTGCGATTAATAAAAGTGCAAAGAAACCTATAGAACCCGAAGAACAAATTAAAGTTGAACTTCGTTGTTGCAATAGTTAAAGATCTTGTGACCGAAAATGTAGAAGATGGTCATATTATTTTCTCGTGAAGATGCTTCTAATATTGTTTCGCATCCTAATAAGTCTAGGAAAGCCGGTGTTCCTATGCTCTCGTTAGAATTGGTGATCATTGTTATTATGGTTTATGTGACATTGGTGCAAGTATTAGCGCCATTCCTTATGAGCTTTATACGGAGATCATGCATGAAATTGGTTCTTGTGAACTTGAAGATATTGATGTGGTTATTCGGCTAGCTAATAGAGAAACTATCTCTCCTATTGGTATTGTTCGAGATGTGGAAGTTTTATGTGGTAAGATTAAATATCCTGCTGACTTTTTGGTACTTGGTTCTCGTTCGCTAGTAAGTATTGTCCTATTATTTTTGGTAGACCTTTCCTAAATACTTGTGGAGCTGTTATAGATTGCAAGAAGGAAAAAATTATGACTAAATTTGTTGGTGAATCTTATGACTTTAATTTCTCTAAATTTTCCAAAACTCCTTATAAAGTTGATTTGCCTAATAATGATTTTAGAGTTGAACAGTGCGCGTCTATTGCTCTTGCTCCTAATAATCCTTTGCAGCAACATTTGGAGACTAGTGAGAGTGAAGTATTTAGGGAAGAAAGAAATGAGCTTGATGAAATTTTTCTTCGTCAACCTATTCTTAAACATGACTTGCTGGTTGAAGATCTAGGTACAACACCACCACCAAAGGAAGATCCTGTTTTTGATTTAAAATCATTGCCTGATAATCTTAAATATGCTCATATTGATGATAAGAAAATATATCCTGTTATTATTAGTTCTAAGCTTTCAGATATTGAGGAAGGAAGGTTATTGGAAATATTGAAGAAACACCGAGGAGCTATTGGCTATACTCTCGATGACTTGAAGGGGATTTCTCCCTCTATTTGCCAACATGCTATCAATATGGAAGATGATGCAAAGCCTGTTGTTGAACATCAACGCCGTCTAATTCCGAAGATGAAGGATGTGGTAAGGAATGAGGTATTAAAACTCCTTGAAGCTGGTATTATATATCCTATTGCTGATAGTAGATGGGTTAGTCCTGTGCATTGTGTTCCTAAGAAAGGAGGAATGACTTTTGTGCCTAATGATAATGATGAGCTCATCCCTCAAAGAGTAGTTGTAGGGTATAGAATGTGCATTGATTATCGAAAAGTTAATAAGGTTACTAAAAAAGATCATTACCCTTTACCATTTATTGATCAAATGTTAGAAAGGTTGTCTAAAAATACTCATTTTTGCTTTCTTGATGGTTATTCTGGGTTTTCACAAATTGTTGTTAAAGCTAAAGATCAAGAGAAAACAACTTTCACTTGTCCTTATGGAACTTATGCTTATAGGCGTATGCCTTTTGGTCTATGTAATGCTCCTGCTACTTTTCAAAGATGCATGTCTGCTATTTTTCATGGCTTTTGTGAGAGTATTGTAGAGGTATTCATGGATGATTTTTCTGTCTATGGGAATTCTTTTGATAATTGCTTGCGAAACCTTGATAAAGTATTGCAGAGATGTGAAGAAACTAATCTTGTTCTTAATTGGGAGAAATGCCACTTTATGGTTAATGAAGGAATTGTGTTGGGACATAAAATTTCTGAGAGAGGTATTGAAGTTGATAGAGCTAAAGTTGAAGCAATTGAGAAGATGCCCTATCCTAGGGATGTTAAAGGTATTCGTAGTGTTCTTGGTCATGCTGGGTTTTTATAGGAGATTTATTAAAGACTTCTCTAAGATTTCAAAGCCTCTTACTAATCTTCTTCAAAAAGATGTACCTTTTGTTTTTGATGATGATTGTAAGGAAGCTTTTGAAACTCTAAAGAAAGCCTTAACAACTCGCTCCCGTAGTTGAACCTCCCGATTGGAATTTACCTTTTGAGATTATGTGTGATGCTAGTGATTTTGTTGTAGGCACTTGTTCTTGGACAGCGAATAGATAAAAAATTGAATGTTATTCATTATGCTAGCAAAACTCTTGATGCTTGCTCAAAGAAATTATGCTACAACTGAAAAAGAATTATTAGCTGTAGTTTTTGCTTGTGATAAGTTTAGATCCTATATTGTTGATTCAAAAGTTACAATTCATACCGATCATGCTGCAATTAGATACCTTATGACAAAGAAAGATGCTAAGCCAAGGCTTATTAGATGGGTACTTCTTTTGCAAGAATTTGATCTGCATATTATAGATAGGAAAGGTGCTGATAATCCTATTGTTGATAATTTGTCTAGATTGGAAAATATCGCTTATGATCTTGTTCCTGTTAATGATAGTTTTCCAAATGAACAATTGGCTGTAATAAAGGTGAGCTCGTGAGATAGTCCTTGGTACGCTGATTATGCTAACTTTGTTGTATCCAAGTACTTGCCTCCAACTTTTTCAGCCCATCAAAGGAGGAAATTCTTTTATGACTTGAGGCATTATTTTTGGGATGACCCACACTTATATAAAGAAGGAGTGGATGGTATTCTGCGAAGATGTGTTCCTGAATATGAACAACAGGAAATATTGAGTAAATGTCATGGTAGTGTTTATGGAGGACATCACGCCGGAGATAGAACTGCGCAAAAGGTTCTACAATCAGGTTTTTATTGGCCAACTCTCTTCAAAGATGTAAGGAAGTTTATTTTATCTTGTGATGAATGTCAAAGGGTTGGTAATATCTACAGACGCAATGAAATGCCTATGAATTATACTCTTGTTATTGAACCATTCGATTGTTGGAGATTTGACTTCATGGGTCCTTTCCCTTCTTCAGAAGGTAACACTCATATACTTGTCGCTGTTGATTATGTTACTAAATGGGTGGAAGCCATACCTACAAAAAGTGTTGATGGTGAGACCTCTTTAAAAATGCTTTTAGATATTATTTTCCCTAGATTTGGAGTTCCTAGATATATTATGACTGATGGAGGTTCTCATTTTATTCATGGTGGTTTTAGAAAAACTCTTGCTAAGTATGGTATTAATCATAGAATTGCTTCTGCCTACCATCCTCAAACTAGTGGGCAAGTACAATTATCAAATAGAGAGATTAAATCTATCTTGCAAAAGACTGTTAATAAATCTAGAAAGAACTGGGCTATTAAATTGAAAGAAGCACTATGGGCTTATAGAACTGCTTATTGTTGGGGGGATGACCCCCGGTATGCCAAAGGCATGCCAAACCGGATGGTTTGAGCCATCAAGATACCGGTTTGAGGTTCATTCCGGAGAACGAAGTTAAGCGATTGGCTAAGTAAATCTGTACCGGTATCCCCAAAGGTAGGTATACCGGTATGGGCTAGAAGACACCGGACTGACGGTAAGAAGTGCACTGTAGCATGTCGGCAGGGCTGGTCAAAGATTCCCTCGGGAGCTAGAGGACAAGCATGACCTAAGCAAAGTAGCTTTAAACGAAGCCATGACGTAAAAGACGAGGGTGACGCCCAAAGCAACCGGAGGACATCAGTCTCCCTGATTAAAGAAGATACCGGCTTCACCTATGATTAAAGTAGCTTTGTAAAGTAGCTTTGTAAAGTAGTTTGTCTGTTCAAAGATGCCATTAGGGTTTCTTCCCCTGTAAGCCACCCTCTCCCCTATATAAGGAGAGGGGGCAGCCCTCTTCACGGGCAGACGCATGTGTGTACGAAGATACCTCTTGTAACCTTGTTCATGGAATAGAGAAGATCTAGAACGGAGTTCATCCTTGTGTCTCTCTTCTTCTACCTCTGGCCTTGGCCAAGTTCTTGAGGAAAGCACCCGGAAGTTCATCCTACCTGATCCAAAACCCTCCCCCGAATCCTCTAGCGTCCAACTCGGCCCCAACTTAAGCCATCCCATGGCATCTGTCTGTTCACCACGATGACAGTTGGCGCCCACCGTGGGGCTGAGAGAGGCGCTTGCTGGAGTCCATATTCGGGCGGGCCTCCTCGACGTCGACAGCGAGCGAACGGTGTCCGCGCTCGTACAGAAGATCTACGCCATGGACTTCATCAACGACAACGCAGGCTGCTTCGCCAACGGCGGTAAGTTCCCCAAGAATGGCCGCATCATCGAGTTCGGCAGCCACCGCATCTACTTCGGCACCGTCCCTGTGCGCCAGTGCCTCTCGCCGGTGCTGGTGGCACCGGATCCGCCAAGGTGGCTATGTGCTGGCCGCGCTGCCGGCGGCGTGGAGGTCATGATGGCCGGCGTGGCTGGCGCCGGCAAGGACGCTGTGGAAGAAGGTGCTGGCCGTGCGGCATCGACCCGCCCGGCTAAGCCACCGCTGGAGCGCGACGCAGGCGCTGCGGGAGCATCGTCAGCACCACCGGAAACGCCACTCCAAGCGGCGATGAACGTGCTGGCGACGCCCATCGCGCAGAACATCGACCCGGCTGCGGCCCAAGCGCAGCTGGAGGAGACACGCAAGGCGCTGCTTACCGGCGGCGCAAACATCCTCCAGGCGCAGCGTGAGCTGAACCTAACCCTACGTGAGTATAACGCTGCCCATGGCTTTGCTTCGGTTAGCGCTCATGCCGCTAGGATGCCGGAAAACCGGCTTAAGGCTCGCAATCTAGATCAGGATTTGCGTAAGGAAATTCATGCCGGCAAAAGTACCTCTGCATCTGTGAGCATCGTAGAGAAACCTAAGTACAATAGTCCGGATAAAACTATAAAAGCTGCTAAGGCCGCTATGGAAATGTGTGACTCACTATCCGGCGAGGCCCTGGCAAAGCAACATGATAGAGTTAGAGAGCTGCTTGATACCATACAGGCACAAAATGATGAGCTTGCTAGGATGAACAAAGCAGCGCTAGAGTCAAAATCGATCCGGTCGACAAAAGATGCCGGAAGCAAGTCTCAGGGGCAGGCCTCGTCCCCCCATCCGGATAAAAGAAGGGAAAAAGAAATGAATGCGCGGCAGATGACCGTGTACGATCCGGTTCTTGCCGGAAAACAAAAAGCGGGGCCACACGATGCCGGAGAAAAAAGCTATGGAGCAGGTCGCGGCTATGCCGGAAATGGCTATGCGCGGAATGGTTATGCCGGAAACAATCATGCCGGTAGACGTGAAACCGGGCAAAATTATCGAGCTGCAAGGGCAGCATACCCTGAAGAAGAAATGCGACCACCAAGGTACCGGCAGGCAAGAGCCGCGGAACCAGAAAGATATGAAGAAGGAGATTCCGAGGTGGAACGAGTCAGAGCCTACCGGAACCCTTTGGGGGAACGTGTGGGGGAAAGATGCTTGCCAGGCCAGGATGCGAGACACAGGCTGGACAGAGTGCATCTTTCCGAAATAATCGAATCTGAGGGCCCTCCTTGCCCAAAGTGCTTTGGCCCGCGAATCATGGGAGAAGAGCCACCGGTGCGCAATTTCCAATTGCCTTGAGACACAAAAACATACGATGGCACGACTAAGCCGGAAGATTGGTTGGCGGACTATGTCACAGCAGTCTATGTAGCTGGTGGCGGAGTAAACCGGCGTTGGGCGGTAAGAATCATACCGTCCTACCCAGTAGGGCCTGCCCGTATCTGGCTCAACAACTTGCCGGCAGGAAGCGTAAACGGATGGTTGGACTTTGAGGAAGCCTTTGTGAGCAACTTCAGCAGCACTTACAAGAAGCCTAACCGGCCCCAGCAGCTCGCCTTGTGCCAGCAGCGTGCAGGTGAAACAGACCGGGACTATCTCACCCGATGGAACTCAACGAGAAACACGTGCGAAGGAGTGATTGAGGCACAAGCGATTGCTTGGTTCAGTCAGGGATGCCGGAGAGGATCACCACTGTGGCAAAGGCTACAGAGAAAGATGCCAAGCACATTGGCTGAAATGATGCAAGTGGCGGAAAACTATCGTTGGGAGACCCACTGCAACCGGCTGTGCAAGCCGAACCGGCGCAGTCAAGCCAACCCCGGCAAGATCAACACCGGGATAACAGGCATAACAAAAGAAGGGAAGATTTCCCGGATCGAAGGTATGGCCCGCAGCAAGTAGCCGCGGTGCAGGAAAATTCCGGCCTTAGCGGAAACCAGAGGCAGAAAACCGGATCGCAGCCATGGGCGGGTCCTAAGAAGAAATGGGTTCAAAAAGAAGGATGGGGACAGAAAAAAGATTGGCAAGAGCACATGAGATACACCATGGAAGCGGCTATGGACATGCCGTGCAAGCTGCACACCCCGCACCCATCGAAGCCGGTGAACCACTTAACGAAAGATTGTTCCTGGATCAAGCACTTAATGCTGAGAGGAGCGGCAAAGGATGCACAAGCAGATGGCTGTTCCACAGTGCTGCCGCCCTCGCACGACATGTTGCACCAGCACCCATTACCACCACCACCACCGCTTACCGGAGCCAATACCGTACATGTACAACAGTACCAGCAAGTTAACCGGGTGGAGGAAAATCATGATCAACCACCACCGCCGGCACCTTTGGGCCGGAATGTTTACGATGACCCACATTTGTGCTGTGTTGTCTTTGTCATTGAGCCAACCGACAGGCAAAGTGTGCATCGCCGCTCCATGGAAGTAAACGCCGTAATGCCGGCGGTTCCCAAGTACATGCTGTGGTCAGATCAGGAAATCACCTGGTCGTTCAAGGATCACCCCAAGATCATGCCGAATCCGGGTGGTTACGCTCTTGTTGTGGACCCAATCATGCGAGGGCCAGAGACTCGAGTCAAGTTCAGCAAAGTGCTGATAGACAATGGAAGCAGCATAAACATCATGTACAAGCATACGATGCACACGCTGGGGATAACCGAAAACATGCTCCAGCCAACTCACACCAGTTTCCATGGAATCGTTCCGGGATTGTCCTGTGCACCGGTAGGAAAAGTCCGGGTGGATGTGTCTTTCGGAGGACGTGACAATTGCCGGGTGGAAAACATTCTGTTTGAGGTGGTGGACCTAGACAGTCCCTACCATGCACTGCTAGGGAGACCGGCATTGGCAGCTTTCATGGCCTCAACTCATACGGCTTACCTCAAGATGAAGATGCCGGCACCTCGTGGACCCTTGACTTTGGTGGGAAACTACAAAGTCTCACTGGAAACAGCGTCTGCCGGATCAAACCTAGCGGAATCGCTGGTGATCGCAGAGGAAAAAAGAAGGATGCAAACCGCAGTTGCGCTGGCTCAGTCCTCACAGTTGAGCTTAGCGGCAATGAGTGGAAACTTGGGGACACCGGCATTCAAGCCGACGAATGAAACAAAGGACATTGTGCTGGATCCGGCTTACCCAGAGCGCACCGTTCGTATCGGTGCCGGACTGAATCAAGCATAGGAAAGCGCGCTCGTCAGCTTCCTCCGTGAGAATCGGAATATCTTTGCCTGGTCTACTGATGACTTGGTAGGTGTTCCGAGGGAGCTGGCTGAGCACTCTCTAAACGTCCGGAAGGATGCCAAGCCGGTGCGACAACCTTTGCGCCGGTTCGCTGAAGATAGGAGGAAAATCATCGGAGAAGAGGTGACAAAACTGTTGGTTGCCGGTTTTATCGTGGAGGTCACGCATACTGAGTGGCTGGCCAATCCGGTAATGGTCGAAAAGAAGAAAGATGAGAACCTGGAGGCAAAAGCTCCAAAGGTGTGGCGCATGTGCATCGACTACACCAACCTCAACAAAGCTTGCCCGAGAGATCCTTTCCCTCTGCCCCGGATCGATCAAGTGATTGATTCTACTCGCTGGGTGTGAGTTGTTGTCTTTCCTTGATGCTTATTCCGGTTTCCACCAAATCCCCCGAAAAAGGAAGATCAAATAAAAACTGCGTTCATTACCCCGCACGGGGCTTATTGCTATGTCACTATGCCTTTTGGTTTGCGCAACGCTGGTGCAACGTACCAGCGCTGTATGCAAAAATGCTTGTTTGATCAAATTGGAAAGAATGTGCAAGTCTATGTAGACGATATCGTGATAAAAACTAAGGTAAAAGATACCCTAATTGACGATATCCGGCAAACATTTGATAACTTGAGAAGGTTCCGGATGAAACTTAATCCGGCAAAATGTACCTTCGGTGTCCCTGCCGGTAAGCTGCTTGGTTTCCTTGTGTCAAGCCGGGGCATTGAAGTGAATCCGGTAAAAATCCGGGCAATAGAAAGAATGACTGTCCCGCGGGAACTAAAGGATGTGCAAAAGTTTACCGGAAGCTTAGCATCGTTAAGCCGGTTCATAAGTAGGCTGGGAGAAAAGGCTTTGCCGCTCTATGCCTTAATGAAAAAATCCGACACCTTCGTCTGGACCCCACAGCAGACGCAGCGTTCAAAGAGCTGAAAACAATGCTAGCCACTGCGCCGGTGTTGGCCTCACCTTTGGAGAAAGAGCCCATGTTGTTGTACATAGCAGCAACTAACCGGGTTGTGAGTGTTGTGGTTGTGGTAGAAAGAGAGGAAGAAGAAAAAATCGTGCAGAGGCCGGTATATTACTTGAGCAAGGTGCTCTCCCTCTCAAAACAAAACTACCCCCACTTCCAAAAGATGACCTACGGCGTGTACATGGCCGCCACCAAGCTCAAGCACTATTTCGAGGAGCACCCCATGAAAGTGGTGAGTGAAGCACCCATTTCAGATATCATGGGCAACAAAGATGCCAGCGGCAGGATTGCGAAATGGGCAATTCAACTGTCACCGTACGTACCGGTATACGAAAGAAGAGATGCTATAAAATCACAAGCTCTGGCTGACTTCCTGGTTGATTGGGCGGAAATGCAATACAAGCCGCCGGAGCACAAAATAGAATACTGGAAGATGCATTTTTGACGGATCCAAGCTCAAAGAGGGTCTAGGTGCCGGTGTGGTACTCACCTCACCAAAAGGAGATCATCTCCGGTATGTTCTGCAAGTGCATTTCAGAGCATCAAACAACGTCGCTGAGTATGAGGCTCTAATCCATGGACTCAAGGTCGCAAAAGAAATCGGTGCGCACCGGATCATTTGCTACGGCGATTCAGATCTTGTGGTACAGCAGTGTTCCGGAGATTGGGATGCAAAAGACGCCAACATGGCCTCATACCGGTTTCATGTGCAAAAGATTGCCGGCTTCTTTGAAGGGTGTGAGTTTCACCATGTGCCGCAGGCTGAAAATGATGCCGCGGATGCTTTATCCAAGCTAGGCTCGTCCAGGCAAGAGATTCCTCCCGGAATAGCCTTGGCGCACTTAAGAGTTCCATCAATCAAGCCAAGTCCGGAGTCGGAATCAATTTTCGTACCGGAATCACACGTGGTGCCGATGGACATTGACGAAGGAAACCCGGGGACTGTTCCGGCACACTCGGGGACTGCTCCGGCAAACCCGGGGACTGCACCGGTAAGCTTGGGGACTGCGACGCCCATACCGGAAGAAGCAATGCTTGTGGACAGCATGGACATAGACGTGCCGGTGTTTGTGGTTAGAGAAGCACCATCTTGGGTTAAACCTATTAAGGAATTCCTGATCAACGGCACCTTGCCGGTTGACGAAACTGAGTCAAGGAGAATCCAGCGGAGAGCTAAAGCATACACCTTCATTAATGGCGAGGTGTACAAGAGAAGTGTTACCGGTGTCCTTCAAAGATGTGTGGAACCGGAAGAGGGAAAAGAGATGCTCAAGGAGATTCACCAAGGATAGTGTGGGAAACACGCCTCGTCAAGGGCGCTGGTGGCAAAAGTATTCCGACATGGGTTCTACTGGCACACTGCTTTGGAAAATGCTGAGGATTTGGTAAGAAAGTGCAATGGTTGCCAGAGGTACGCCAAGCAAAATCATACCCCAGCTTCCGGCTTAAACACCATACCATTAACATGGCCATTTGCTGTTTGGTGCCTTGACATGGTTGGACCATTCAAAACCGCAAGAGGAAACATGACCCACATCTTGGTGATGGTGGATAAATTCACCAAGTGGCTGGAAGTGAAGCCTATCGCAAAGTGTGATGGCCACACAGCGGTGAAGTTCCTAAAAGATGTCATCCTTCGGTATGGATATCCACATAGCATCATAACTGACAATGGCTCAAACTTTTCCCAGGGAGAGTTCAAGCGGTTCTGTGAGAACAACAATATCCGGCTAGATCTGTGCTCAGTGGCACACCCACAAGGCAATGGCCAAGTTGAAAGAACCAATGCACTGGTGCTTTCCGGTATAAAACCAAGGCTCATTGAACCACTCGAAAAGACACCGGGCTGTTGGCTTGATGAACTGCCATCAGTGCTATGGAGCATAAGAACGACTCCAAACCGGTCTACCGGATACACTCCATTCTTCATGGTTTACGGAGCAGAAGCGGTAATACCAACCGACATTCTCCATGACTCACCAAGGGTGCAACTTTATACCGAAAAAGAGGTAAAAGAGGCCCGAGAAAACGATGTGGACTTGCTGGAAGAAGCAAGAGAACTGGCATTGGCAAGAACAGCCATCTACCAGCAAAACCTCAGACGCTATCACAGCCGGAAGGTTAACCCGAGAGTTTTCCGGGAAGGAGATTTGGTGCTACGCCTAGTGCAACGCACCGAAGGCTGCCATAAGCTTTCACCTCCTTGGGAGGGGCCATTCATTGTAAGCAAATCTCTGCACAATGATGCCTACTACTTGATTGACGCACAGGAATGGAAAGAAGGAAAGGCGGACAAATCCGGAGATGAGACCAAGCGTCCTTGGAACATAGCATTGTTGCGCCCTTTCTACTCATGAAGTTGTACTGTAAGAAGTTCCTTTTTGTACCTTATGCTATGAATAAAAGAATACGGCACCTCGAATGTTTCTCGGGGACTGCCTCTATCAAACTTGCATGTAATATGTTTATTTTTTCCGTTTACCGGTTGCTTGTTAAACATTTTTTTCTTTCCGGTTTAGTAACATGCCAAACCTACCGGAGTCTTCGACTCTGCTGCTGTCCACAAACCGGCTTCATGGCAAGCAAGATAAACCGGTAGGAATTAAGCACGTGAACTGCGAAAAGAGGAAGTGGGAACGAACAATCCAGAAAGTTTAACTAACCCCGGCTTTGCCGGTTTTTTGTGAAAAAATTCGAATCTTACCTAAGTTCAAGGAAGTGTTCGCTTGGCAAAAGAACTTTGTAACTCATACGCCAAAACACCCAAAAGAGGTAGGCAGAGGAAAAGGGAAAGAACCAAGTGTGCATCAAATTGGATGCGGAAATGATTCCGGAATCTTCACAGTGCAAGATAAAGCAAACAACAAAGGCAACACGCTAAGTTAACCAACCAACATAACTTAATAAGTTACCGGTATCCAAGATACCGGCATAAGTTGTACCACAACCAAAATGATAAGTTTTATCTTACATCATAAACCCCGGCATACCGGGGTAGAATTTAACGAGCTTTGTTCTCAAGTAAGCAGGAGCATGTAGACTTGTTACAGCAAGTGTTTAAACAACGGGGGCTTCAGGGGGAGCAGCATTGGCCTCTGGAGCTTCTGGGGGCGCGTCGCCAGCTTCCGGGAGCACGTCTCCGGCATCTTCATCTTCATCCTGTCCTTCCTCTTCATCGCTGAGGAAGTCCTTGATGTCGGAAGGAGGGGCGATGAAGGTGTGGACCGGCGCATAATCAGCAATTCGATAGGCACGATCCTGCCGCTTCGCGGTGAGGATCGGATCCGTATCGGTGGGAGCACCTTCGCGCACGCCTTGAAGAGCATCCAGGTCCAAATCCGGGTAGCAGGAGCACGCGACGCGCATCGCAGCATCGGCCCCGGCACGCGCGGCGGAGCACTGCCACTCCCGGATTCTCCTTCCGGCACCCTTCAAGCAGTCGGAGGTGAGCGTCAGGCTTGCCGGTACCTGCTCTTCAGGCCAAAGCACCTTGAAGAGATGGATCGGCAAGTCAGGCAGATCCGCGAGGTTCCGGAATTCCTGCGCAACCCGGCGCTCGGCCACCTTTTTCTGCGCGTGGGGCTGAGAGTCCGGAAAGAGCCCTAAGAAGCAAAGGAAGAAGATAAGGACACGCTACCGGAAAATATAAGCTTGTAAGCGAAAAACCGGAAAAGAAAAGAGAAAAACTTACGGAGAGCGAGAGCGTCGGTTCGCGTGACCAGCTCATCGTACTCCTTCTGCTCCGCGGTTAAGCGGGCGACCTGGTCTTCGGCAGCCTTCCGGAACTTGCCCATTTCCTCCAGCTCTGCCCTTAGCACCGCAGTGGAGTTCGCGGAATCATCCACAACCTCCGCCAGCCTGGCCTCGGCTGCTGCCTTGGCACCCTTCAGCTCGCGAACCGACGTCAGCAACAACGTGAAACCTGCACACAACACAACCAAAATACTTTGCCCCAACTTGCAGTAAGGTTGTCAATCTCACTGGTTTGATGAACACAAAGGATTAGACGTATCGGTGGAAAGAGATGTTTGCAGTAATTAAAGAGATCAGAAATTGCAGTAAGTAAACAGAGCAGGATTGCATTGGTTGATTTATCAGTGTAAAGGAAATAGACCGGGGTCCACAGTTCACTAGAGGTGTCTCTCCATAAAGATAGCATGTTGGGTGAACAAATTACAGCTGGGCAATTGACAGAATATCGACCATACATAACAAGATGATTACTATGAGATTTGATTGGGCATTACAACATAATACATAGACCGTAATCCAACTGCGTCTATGACTAATAATCCACCTTCCGGATATCGTCTGAACCCCTTTCAGTATTAAGTTGCAAGCAACAGATTATTGCATTAAGCAATGTGTGTAAAGTAAACAACAGAATTACCCTTTGATAAAACATTGTTCTTTTCTCCCTAGTAGTAACAACACATCTAAAATCTTAGAAGTTAATGTCACTCTCCCAGAATACTAGAGGCATGAACCTACTATCGAGCATAAATACTCCTCTTGAAGTCACAAGCATCTACTTCTCCAAAGTATCTACTAGCAACGGAGTGCATGCAAGATCACAAATAACATATGACATGAATATATATTCGACCTCATCATAGTATACAACTTTCATCGGATCCCAGCAAACACAACATGTAGGTTCACATAAAGATGATCTTGATCATGTAGGGCTGCTCGCAAGATCTATATATGAAGCACAAATTGGACAAGACAACCATCTAGCTACTGCTATGGACCCATAGTCCATGGATGAACTACTCACGCATCACTTAGGAGGTGGGAATGGTGATGTAGATGCCTCCGGCGATGATTTCCCCCTTCGGTAGGGTGCCGGGAAGAGCTTCAGAAACCTCCAAGATGGGTTCAGCGATGGCGGCCGCGACACAAATTTTCGTAGATGGAGGCTCGGGTATCCAGGGTTTTCCCGAGAAGATGTATAAAAAGGCGGAGGATTTAGGTCAGTGGGGTGCCTGGTGGCCCCACACCTACCCGAGGCGCGGGCCAGGGCTAGGCCGCACCTAGGAGTGGTTTGGGCGCCCTGCTGCGCCTCTTCGTCCCCCCTCCGCACTTCATCTTCGTTTCGGTAAAATATTGACTTCAGCTTTTGCTTTGTCCAATTCCGAGAATATTTTCTGTACAACTTTTCTGAAATACAAAAACAGCAGAAAAAGGAAAGCGGCACTGTCGCATCTTGTTAATAGGTTAGTGCTAGAAATCATGTAAAAGTGCAACTAATTGTAAGCAAAACATATATGAATTGGTGTAAAACAAGCATGGAGCATCAAAACTTATAGATACGTTTGAGATGTATCAAGAGGCTGCATCATTGTCTCTCAAGATCGATGTGATGGTTAAATCTAAAGAGGCGTTGTTGATCAAAATTTTGGTGGCGAAGAAGGAGATGATGGAGGCGAAGACAAAGGAGGAAGAGGCAAAATGGGCGACACGTACTCCGGGAGGATGCAAAGCCCAAGGCTGACATTGAAGAGAATAGGGCACGCGCCGAGGAGCACTGTGCCATGGTGGAGCTCATCGCGGCGGAGAATGCCACTATGTTGATGAACCCGGCCGCCATGGATGAGGAGACCCTTGAGTGGTGGAAGCTCACGAAGACGCAGATCTTGGGGCGGAGGAGGGAAGCTGCACGCACTGCCATGGCTGCCGCGATGACTTTCGGAGGTGGAGACGCTACGGCGAGTGGCGGCGGCCATGTCGATGCGCCGGCAAGCGACGATGACGCGTGATCACTCCTCTCTTTCATGATGTGATGTTCGATCTTCTTTTGGTGCCATGTTTCATGTATGATTGAGTACTTTGAACAATCTATTCAGCATGTTTATGTTGCTGCATTTAAGAATTGTCGAATAATTGGATAAACCATGTGCTTGCGGTTTTTGGTTGCGGGCCAAAAAATGGCCGCGCAGTCCAGACACGGCAAACGCGCATAAATATGTTGTTATACGGGCTGCGTTTACCGCGTCTGAACTGAGCGGCTATTTTTCGGCCTTCAAAACATGTTTGAGGTGATCTGGATAGGCGGATTTAAAGTTTGCGATTGATGCTCTAACTGCATCTCAATGCAGTTCGGCTCGCCCTTGCGTCCCGCCCTTGGTTCCTACAAATAGCGAAGTCGCCACACCCATGCATCGCGCACCATACCAGCATCTGTGAATATATCCGCCATGACAACCACCTCCCGCCGCCTCCTGCTTGCCGTCGTGCTGCTGCTCCTCTCCGTCGCCGGCGCCACCACCGAGGCTTCTGCCCAGACGACCGGACACGGCAAGCCGCAACGCACCACCAGGACTAGGTTCATCTCGTACGCGGCGCCCCCGGGCCCAAGCCCTGACTGCCTGCGAGTGATCACTCCTCCTTTCTGCCGCGGCATATCGGCGATAACCAGGACAAGCTCCCGACGTAGGCCACCCACATCGCCTCTCTTTCCACTTTCTTTGTTCCAAATGCCACCACTGTTTTTCCTGCAGAGTGGTGAGTGAATTTGGTTGGTGTTGGTGCCACGATTCCTCTGGACTCTGGCTGATTCCAAGTTTTGTTTGCTACCCGTGTCGTGCTGTCGCAGATGTGCACCAGACGGCCGTCACCGTCAGGAGGGTACGGGCTCCTCCGGAGTTCGAAGCCAAGACGGCGGCAGAAGCCTCTGCCCCTGCTGCTGGGTCGCCGCTGTGCTTTGTATACAGCAACGGAAGGCATCTGTGTGTGCCTACTGAATGAACAAACGAATAGTCTCTCTTTTTCCGCGGCAACTTAATGCATGTGAAAAATAAGAAATGATACTGATGGAAGAAGCAAAAGATTCTCTATGGGAAGCACCGACAATAGCTAATATTCCCTCGGAAACTCAATATGCTCCCTGTACCAAAATAACAAATTTCGAAGTGTCGATTTTTTTTTTTGATATTTCCTTTGTTCTTGTATACTCAATTTTGTCTTTTTTATACATGCCATACAACAAGTTGTTTTTTCATGAAACAACTTTGTGAGCGCGTATCACGTGAAGATGTATGTGTGATTTTTTTTTATTTTTTTAACATTTAAAAATATGTCTAACATGCATTTTTAAATAAAAGGATCATATGCTCCCATGTGCCAAAACATCACATATTTCCTTTGTTCTTGTATACTCCCTCCATTTCTAACTAGTCTGAATATAACATGAAACTATAACTTATGGCGATTATAAGAGAGAGGAAGCAGGTGCTTAATGCGCACCCGCATCTCGACTATCTATACTAGTTACTACATCAAGATCCGTACTAGCTCTTTTTTGCCTCTCAAACGACTTCTCATTTTTGTATCTCTCACAATACAGAATTTTTAAACTTGAATTTTCCAGATCACTTAAAAAGTTAAAAATAATAACTAGAATGTGGAAAAATATTTCGGATTTTTTATGTCATTATGTGAGGGTGTGCAAAGAGCATGTGCTCTCTTCAACTTTTCCCCAATTGTAATTCAATAAATTTTATATTGCTAATATTGATGTATTTTTGTAAATATTAAGTCAAAGTTTACAAAGTTTAACCTTTAACTGAACCCAAAACACGAAGTAATGGTGAATGGAGAGAGAGTCCAAAGCCACTATCAAAACTAAAGTTTTCATCAATACTTGGGCAATAAGATTGCTCATAGTGGGAGTAACATATCTAGTAAACATCACACATCTCAAGGTATTTTAGTGACATGGCATGCTAATAAATGAAAAAAAAAAGTGAGATGGTAACTAGCTATGTTACCATAACATCACACACCTCAAGGCAAGATGAGTCTACAACGTAATAAATGATACATGCATGACACTACATATAAGTTACTACTCACTATGAAGGTAGTAACCTGGACTAGTAACATGACATTACTCCCAGCATGACCAGTCTAACACCAATAGAGAAAAAAATGAAACTCTACCTCGTAAGATGTTCCTCATTAATGGAAACGTTGAATGTAGCCATAGAGAAAAAGGCTCCACATGCCACATGTTTAATTAGCCTAGAACACGCGAGCATTTCTACATATATAATTAATTGTGCTATTTCCCATTTATTAGTCGACTTTGTTTCCTTGAAAGTACCTAGAATATGAGTTTGTGCCCTTACGAAAGTGATAAGAGTTATTACTAATGTTGGGGAGAAAACTGCACGAACAAACAACTTTTGAGGGAACTTTGTTTTGAACGGACCAGTGGCTCTACGGGTAGCTGGTTGCAAGGAGCTGTAATGACTTGATTCTGATGTTGGCCATTGTGCCAGCAACATTGCTTGCCACTGCTTTCCCTTATGATGACAACAAAATAAAAGGATTATAGCATAAACATCGACAATAACTGTGGAGACCCGGCATACCACTGCATGGTGTAGTATGCAAGTCTGATATAACACCAATGAAACACCGTTCCACTAGTATTATATCGCTCAGAGTGGTACAACAGAAACATATGCGGGTCCAAGGCATGTCTATAGAATTACATACATTGACTCTATTACATAAGATCATCACAGCCTCCTACTTTACAATGAGGTAAAAGTGCAAATAACTTCAGAAGAACGACTCGTAGACTAGTCCTAACACGAACTCTATTTGTAGAGTATTTAACTATCTACTGAGGCTATGAATAGATTCTAGCTAAATAGGAGCTAGGTTTAGGAAGCTAGTTCCCTTCTACTGCTTAATCTAGGTTTTCTCCATGGTGGATGTGGTATATGACTCTTCCGGCAGGTTTCTGTTCCTTGAAGTAGTTGTTGACTCCTCGGTCTTCGAGTTGTACTCGGAGATCCTCCTTCATGGCCTCCATATCTAAGCAGGGGATTTAAGAGTGGGATGAGTACGAGCGTACTCAACAAGTTCATTATAGGAAAGAGGTGTTTAATGCACTAGCTACGATATTAGACCAGAAAGTCTAATACCAATGCAGGTTTTTCATAATCATTTCTTCAAGAGATTGCTTTTATTCAGAAGAACTATGTCCGTCAGCCTTCACCGGTTTACTAGAACTTCATGGAGTTCCTTTCCGGCAGCGTTCGCAGTTCCATATCCCGGAACAGGGAGTGACAGGTCACGATTCATTACACTCTGCAGAGGTGTGTTGCTTTACCCATAAGAGATCTTAACCTTGGTGCCAACCAGGTGTACATTCCTGTCCACACTTCCTATGGTGTGAGGCCCGGTATAAGGTCTAGCCAATCATGTTCCTCCGCTACCTCGAACACCCACCCTTTGTTGCATGCGCCGACCCTGGGTCCACGTCGGTCCCATTATTCCCGTATTTCAGGGTGGACCCCGACCACGACAACAGTGCTGGGCTCTACCATACACTCCTACGCCGGTGGCTGCAACCCATCCTAGACCGCAATACCGTGGGGACTTAGGACTCCCCAGCCTCACCATCTTGCTCCTTCGGGCGACAAGTGTACTACGGACTATGCCGTGGGGACTTAGGACTCCCCGAGCCTCACCAGCTTGCCCCCTTGGATTACAAGTGTACTACGGTAAAGCGCATCCGTTGATGAACGAGAGGTGGAAACACTTTTGACTACTCCGTCCCACTCCGGATCTTATGGTTAACACGGGTATTACGGCACAAGAATCACTGGCGACATTTGTTGTTTAATCCTAGATGGATATAAACCCGTGCAATGGAACCTCCACCATATCAACACAATCCATGGTTCCATTGCCCACCACTTAGTCATATTCATAGTTATGAAAGTAGTGGTTTTGATTTTTGTGCAATAATGATAACCATAATACTTTGCAAGTAATTTGATAGAAATACTCAAATGACATGAGCAAGTGATGAACTTGCCTTTCTTGACTGCAAGATTATGCAGACAAGGTCTTCGATACGCAATAACTCCAAATTCTGAAATAGCATCATCGTCCGGTAAGGACGATGTTTAAAAGATTGGCAAGGATGCAGTAATGCATAAGAATGAGATGCAATCGCTATAAGCGTGACCTAACCCCGATGATTTAGGATCAGTGAGTTGTAATGATTAGTTCAGGGTGTGTTGTACTTTTAGAGTGAATCACAAACAAGGTTCTTATTCAGGTTTGTGTTGTTTTAGAATTATAAGCAAGTGGCAAAATGAATAGTATTAATCATACACAACCAGGAATTGTAGTTGTATAATAAGTAAAGAGCAGTTGTCAATTTTAAGTCCTATAATGCATGGTTGATGATTATTTATTATATAAATCAAAAGAATATCTTTTGAAGAACATTTTCTTTAATAAAGGATAAGTATAATAATCAGGTTTGTGGCGTTCTATGGTTTATTATGAGTTCCAACTAGTTTCTAGGGTACGGAGTAGATGGATCCCAACATAGTTGGATTCATCAAAAGCTAAAACTTGTAAGTGTTGAGCTAAGTCAAAGCATCTTGAGCTATTTATTTTAAATAGTGGCCATCAAGGTTGATATACCTTGTTGGTGATAGATGGCTATTGTCTATAGGTCCTATTAAGTAGGATTGATGATGATTCCTTATTTTCTTCAAAAGAATAACTTTTGAAGAACATACTTCTTAAATAATAAGAAGTATATTAATTAGGGTTGAGGTTGTCTTGTACTAGCCATTGGATCTCTAAGTAGAGAATGGATGGTTCCTAAATAGGATGGTTCATAAGTATCTCACACTAGTAGGGTTTGGTGGAACAGGGTTATGTAAAGTAAAATAGTAGGTATGGTTGCTGTTAGGGTTCATCACAATGGTGTGATGCTAAATAGGAATGAATAAGGATGATGGCTTTGGTAATAGGATCTAGGGTTTACACTTGGTTAGCCCTACTTAATTATCTAGGTCTGATGAAGATGAACACATGGGATGCTAATTAGTAGTGATAGGTTTCCCATATTTTATGTGGATTTGAGCTAGTATTTAGTTGCTAGATATGAATCTATGCTTACTGGTGAAGTATCATGATCACATGTTACTAAGGTTTAGGTTTGGGAACAATTTAGGGTTCATAGAAAGTAATGGATCTAGGGTCTAAATGGCATTAGGGTTTTAGGATTACACATGAAATGATGAAGTTATCACTTTGTTTCTAATGGAACTAGGGTTTCTTAATTACCCTATAATTCTTGGATTAATAACTTCATTAATAAAATTGAAGTTATTAATAACTTTGAAATTAAAATAATATTGGATTTGTCTTTTTATTATTTTTAAAGAATTAATAATTAAGACAATTATTAATTAGGGTTTAAATCCACTTATTAGGGATTTAATAAATTATAAGCAAAGGAAAATTAGTTTTAATATTTTCCTGATTTTCTTACTGGTTTTTATTAATTTTAGAAGTTTTTGTTAATTATTGAATTTTAATTAAATTTGGAATTAAAATTAAAGGTTTAAATAACAAGTGTTAAATAATTAATTTTTTATTGAAAAATAAAAATTTCATATTATATTTTTATTGGATAGATTTTATTTTTAGGATCATTTTGATATCTCATTTGCATTTTTCTGAGTTATAATGAATTTTCTAAATTCATGCAAAGATTCAGCAAATTTCTGTAATTTTGAAATATTCCAAAATTTCTAAACATACCGATTGGAGTGTTACCCCCAGGGACAGACAGGTGGGACCTGTGTCCACGTCGGCTGCCATGCGGACGAAGACTGGTCAAATTTGACCGGGCATTTGACCTGGCCGACGGTTAAACGCCGGCGAGACTGCACGCGGCGGCGCCGCCGATTTCTGGCGCCCCAGGACGCGCGGCTAGTACTATTCGGACCCCCACGATTCACTGGTTATGGTGGTGGTCTTACTTTTCACAGAGGATCACCGGAACGTTGCCGTCGTCCACCAACCGCGGCGGCGGGCTCCGGCCAACACGTGAACTCGAGCTACGGGACACGCAAGGATGCAGTAGATAACTTGGAAGATGCGCAAGGTTACCAGGAGCGTGATGATAAGGTCGGGGAAGCTCGCCGTGGTCTGGTTCGCCGGAATTTGGTGTTGCCGGCCTTCGGGAAGAGGAGCTCGTCGGCGTCGATTTCGATCACGGCGGCTCAATTCCTTCCATGGGCGTAGCAAGTCGAGGACGGCGGTCGTGCTGGTGTGCTCGGCTTGGCTCGGGGAGGCCTCCATCACCGGCGATAGAGGTCACCGGTGAGGTCCAGGTTACGGTGGAGAGGAAAATGGGACAACGAGGAAGAAGAGAGCAACTGGGGTTCGTCCAGAGTTTTTATATGGCGCCAGACGCGATCCTCGTCACGCCGTCAAGCAAGGGGAGGCTGCCAGCGCGGGGGAGAAGAGCTTCACGGCGTCGTGCTGCCCTCCAGCTCACTGAGAGGATGAGGACGACCTCCTCTCGTTGATTTTTCAACGAAGGGGTAAGTTGGGCTGGGCCAGGCCGTGGTGTTGGGCCGCTTGGCAGGCTGCTGCTGGGCTGCTCGGGCCAGGTGAGGTCCAGGTAAGCCCCATCTCCTTTATCCCTTTTATTCATTTCTGTTTTGTATTTTTTTCTATTTTCTGCTTTCTTCTTTGTGTTGAATTCTGTTTATAATTCATGTATTAACTATTTTTTTTTATTTTGCAGGTGTCTAACAACTGGAGTTTCATGAGGACTAATAAGAAGAACATTTTATATGTGTTATGACACCATTGTTTATTACATGTTATGAGAGTTTGGGAATGGACATCTATATAGACATAATTTGTAATTATCAATTTAGGGTGGTCCAACTATATTTTAAATAGATCCTTCTAAGTACTTATTGATAGTTAAGTTCTTGTTACCTTGCAGAAACAATTTACAAGGCATAGTTCCTTATTTAGTTTCTTATTTAAGGATTTGATCTCATGACTTTATTGCATGTGCTCATGATGGTTAGGGATTTGGAAAATTGTTGAAGGCTATTTTAAAGTATTAATGTCATCTTCTAAACCCTTAGTTTTAAAGTGGTTTAGATGGATAATATTCCTCTCATGAGGCTTTCATTTATTTGGAAACAATAGTTGGTATTCCTGTATATGCAAAGTTTGAAGAGTAGGTTGGGTTTATGTCTTGATTCCTGTTAAGATCTTTATAGAATTGATACTAGAGTTTTCTTATGCTTATAAGATGAAGCATAAGTGCAATAGGGTATTAGGTATTATTGTTTCTTAGTGTGTGTTGATCATATGTTAAGTGGTTTAGGTTTACTCTACCTCACCATTAATAGGATGCTTATCTCAAATATTACTAGGGTTCTAATTATATTCACCTAATGACACATGGGTTGGAATTTAAGTGTGGATTAGGTTTTAGTTGTGATCACCAAATAATTCATAAGTTAGTTTGAGATATGGGCATAGGTTCTATATGTGACTTAACACCACATTACTCTGGCTAGTGTTTGCTTTTCCTCACCACATATAGGATAATTCAATCCAAGATCATTTGGATTGATATAGGGGCTGAACCATACAAGGTTTGTTTCTATTCAATTGTTTCTCCAATTAATATATTGGAAAAGGTTTTAGGGTTTTAGTCTCTCCTATGATTTTATGTGCTAGATTATACTTGTTTAACCCTCTAGGGTTTCACTGGTATTCATATCTCTCCAGGATTTGATCATGGATTAGACATGATCCACTTGTTCATAATATCTCTACCTCAAGTTCTTAGGGTTTATGATCATCACTCAATTTATAATGATCAAGGTTTGGCTTCCTAAGGGATTTCTCATTAAATGGGTTTCTCACTTCCATGATCAAGCATTGTCTTGATGAACTAAGGTATAGCACTTCTATTTTATTCTCTAGGATGAGCTATTATGGTGGCCTCTATAATTTATATCCCAGGAGATTGCCTGAGATAATTCTTAGGGTTCTTTCCAGGGAATGATGATATAATCATCTGGGTATATGGATAGTTCTCTTTCCCAAGTCCAAGGGTTGCCTCATTAATTTGAGTGTAACACCATAACTTGAGTTCTCTCATATAGGAATAGTTATTCTAGGGTTTATGGTGTACTCCTAATATTTTAGTGCAATGGTTGTCCTTTATTCTTAAATAGGTAAAGCTAAGATTGACATGATTGGTCTCTCTCTTATTTGGGAAGGACTTTAATACTAACCTAAGGTTAGGCTTCCTAGAGGTTGATGTGATCATCAATATCTAGGTTTAACATAATTAGGTTCTCTCTCTAGGAATTGTCTTGAATAATATCCTAGTGTTCCTCTTTTAGATGATGTTTTGAATACTTGGATGTATATCCAAGGTTTAGCTCAAGGTTTGTTACTTCTCTAATAATTATTGTAGAACTCTCATCTCTCTTGGTTTGATGTATAATAATATGGAATAGAGAAGAATATATATTCCTAGAGTTGATCTCCATGTCATGTTTCCAAGAATGAAGTAAAATGAATTCTATGAGGTTCATGGTAGGATCATGGATTAGTTTAAGACATGGAAAAGATGAGTGAAGAATAGTTTCTTCATTTATTGTTACTTGATTTCCAAATAGATGTATGTTCATATGTTATGGTAAGGATTACCATATTATAAATTTTTATAAGATCAAGCATTTGATCATTGAGTAAAGTGTGGTTGTGTTGATTATTAGTTTCATTTGATCTAACCCCTTAGATCAAATCTTCTCTACCCAAAATAAGGTTTTAAACAAAGTCACATTGAGGTTTAAAGCGCTTGACTTGATGAGCTACTTCAATTCCACCAAGGTCAAGTGAAACTTCAGTTACTGTGACTGTTTTACTTTAAAGCGCGAAAATTCCCCAGATTTTCTATGCATGAATGCAATGCACACATCTGTTTCCTCTATTTTTGTAACCTCAATACCTGGGATATTACAATAACAAAAGGAGCATTATTCCATCAAAGATTACAGCAATAATATGAGCAGTATAGCATATGAGCATTTGTAAAAAAAGAAAGAAAAACAACAATATTGGAGCATTGTAGCATCAAAGGTGATAGCAACAGTAGGAGCCTTATAACATCATACATCAGTTGTGAATAAAAAATATAAAATGATCATTTGTAAGGAATTGACAGCAACATTGGGCCATTACAGCATCAAAGATGAGGTGCGCGCGCAACGTTGTGGAGCTAATATTGATCAACCATACATTGCTCGAAGCAGTGTGATACGTGCAGGCCTGCCCCTTGTAGGTAGAGATCAAGTTCCTTTTCAAACCGATGCCATGTGAGAGCTACGAGATGGGATGAGTTATTGCTATGCAGTCCGCGGATTTCTGATGGAGTAAACTCTTGGACGAAAGAGAGAAAAAACTTATGCATCATTGTATGTCTGAAGTTTTTTTCTAAATGGGGAAAAATCGTCCTAGCTTCTGCATCCAAGGAATGCACACGGTTTTTTTTATTAGATTATTCGCAACGTCTTACAAGAGCAATACAAAAGATCAAACTCCAAGCCACCTCAATAAACCTACAGAGGGATGAATGGGGTGACAATACACCAACTCACATCATTCAAACAACCAAATGCCTTCCCAAGCCGCCCAATAGCAGGTGAGAAGCACATGTAGTTAAGCAGACTCTCAGCGGACGCCAACACACACGCCATAGAAATCACTACCGTCGTCTTCCTCACACTCATCTTCAAGAGGGATCACCGTCGATGTCACCATGACACCAGACAACTCCACCATCATGCACGTGTCCTGCGGTCCACGCCCGTCTTCGATACCCTACAGCTCCACGCCGCCGAGAATCATCAACGTCAACGTGGTAGATGAACACCACTCCACAAAAGATCCACCTTCATCTAACCATTGCTCTAAAAATGATGCCCCAAGAGGTAGAACGACGCAGAAAGCGTCTTCATCATCCGATCTGGAAGACCCGGATTTAGGGTTTCCCTAGGAGCAGCACGACTGAGTAACCGCAGACTGCGATGGTGACTCCTTCAAGAAGGAAGCGACGCTTAACGCCGCCATCGCCCGCCAATCGTGGCACGGTTTTCACTGACAGCCGCTAGTCCCCAACTCGGCAAGAGCCAGCGTAGAAGCCCGCAATGATGATGCCTTCGCAAGGGAACAACGCCAATTTTCGCCGCCATCATCCGCCATTAACGATGTCAAGGCGCGGTTTTCACCGGTGGCCCCTTCACCGCTAGCTCGTCGTCGACTAGATCTTCATTGCCGGAGTAGACTGATCTCGTGATCCGCCACCCCAGCAACCAGCCGACCACCTCCGGCGAAGGAGGAGACCACCACCACCATGCCAAGGACAGTCGCCCATGGCGTCCTCGTGCCTCGAAACGAACCCAGAAACCTGCACGAAGCTGGCATCGTTGTGGCCGTAGCAGTAAGATCGTAACCCACCCGAGCCCGCCAGGACCCAGATCGGACCTGAACCACATCCGCCGCCGGCCAAACGATGGAGATCCTCTCCCTCCTCTGGTCGCTGCCGCTCCGTGGCACCGCCGTCGACAGCCCGATGTGGATCGCCACCACAGGAGACGCGAACCCACGCGCCCATGGATGTCGTGGCCGAGGGAGTCCGCCGCCGCCGCCACGCCTCCAGGGCTAAAGGAGGAGGGGAGGAGGAGGGGAGCCGCTGGGGAGGAGGAGGGGAGTCGCTGGGGGGCCGCCCGGGTGCGGGAGGAGATGGGGTGCGGGAGAGGTGGCTTTAGATGTGAAGTGTATATAAGCATGTTGCCAAACCTCCGTTCATTGCCAAACCAGCAGAGCCACTAGACTGAAGTACTGAACATGGTTACATGGGCAGCCGAACCTATTAGCTAGGAGGAGCTCAGCGTTAGCGGTCTAGCGAGATACAGGCTTTCGATCGGTCGCTGTTTAAACCGAAACCGATCACATGCACGGTTTGTTCGCTTCAACTGCCGGCGGCGAGCGCATGGCCGGGCTTGCTCACAACTTTGTATCTCCCTACAAATAGAGGTCAGTCGGCTCGAAGCCAAACCATCTCACCACCCACAAGTCAGCCTCAGCCATGGCAACCACCGTTCACTCCTCCGCCGCCCGCGTCCTGCTCGCCGTGGCGCTGCTCCTATGCGTCGCCGCCGCCGTCGCTTCCAGTCCCGACGGCGCAAAGCCTAGGAAGCCGACCGCCCAGTACATCTCCTACGTGCCGAAGCCAAACGATGACTGCATCAAGCAAGTTCCTGCGCCCGCCTATTGCTGTGGGAAATCCGCTATGTTCGGCAGGTGCCCGATAAGTGAGTGACCGCCGAGGGAACGCCGCCGCACGAGCCCCGCAGCGCGCCTCCTTCTTTCCAAGATTCCCTAGCTCGATCTAGCCTAGCGTCGTTGATTTGTCACATGATTTGCAGGTTGGCGTCCGGCACCTCCCAGTTCCAGAGTCGGCACCCAGACGGCGGCGGCGGCAGACCATGCCCCTTGATTCGTTTCTCCCGTTACTGGCCGGGGTCGGGGACACTTGTTCTTGTTGCAGAATAAATAAGGGTAGAATAACGATGCCAAGCCGACGAGCGGCTGTCGCTGTTGCCGTGCTCTGTACTGTAAGAGACAAATGTAAAATGTATGTTTGAACGTGTCTCGAGTTCGTGTTCCAGCTTTTGTTTCCCTTTCCGAAATGACCCTGTCTCTGCCTCTGGTGTGAATCTCGTCGGACCACACTCGCGTACGGTACACAAGAGAGCAGTTGTGTGTTCTGTTCTACTTCTGCCTTTACTCGGCTCACCTATGGTCATATGACGAGATCGGGAGAGAATTATAAATATGAACTACATCTACAAATTCAACGGTGTAGAGTCTGTCCAAATACTTCGGATGAGGAAACTGCTTGAAGATAGCATCCGCCCCTCTATGGAAGAGAAAGTTGCCATGTTTAATTTTTCATGTTTCGGGTCACAACCCGAGGTTTAGAGTGACCTATAGCATGTTGCTATTTAAAGAAGGTGTTGTATGCAGTTGGAGAGCTTAGAGGAGATATGACCAAGCCACCAAGTGGTAGCACACATTCCAAAGATCAAAACTTGTACATATAGTGTCCATATTTCAGGGTGAGCAATAATTCTTTAGTTCATTTTTATCACACAATTACTATGATCATAAACATGACTCTCCCTTCATTTCTTGATAGAATTAAAGAAAAGACAGAAGGCTCGAAATGAGCCCGGTTACAACACACACACACACACACACGCACACGCACACGCACACGCACACGCACACGCACGCGCACGCGCACGCACACGCACACGCACACGCACACGCACACGCACACGCACACGCACACCGCACACGCACACGCACACGCACACGCACACACACACACACACACACACACACCGCAACACAACAAGAGATAACACAGAAAACATGCAGGCATGCGCCATCGTCGTTGGCAGAGACCGAGGTTCTGCAAACTTTTCACCCAGACCTGAAACCACCACCCCTGGAGTACGGGCTAGGCCCATCACACAATATCATCCTCTGGCGTTGGGATAGGCTGTGGTGACCCGGCATACCACTGCATGGTGTAGTATGCAAGTCTGATATAACACCAATGAAACACCATTCCACTAGTATTATATCGCTCAGAGTGGTACAACAGAAACATATGCGGGTCCAAGGCATGTCTATAGAATTACAACATTGACTCCATTACATAAGATCATCACATCCTCCTACTTTACAATGAGGTAAAACTGCAAATAAACTCCAGAAGAACGACTCGTAGTCTAGTCCTATCACGAACTCTATTTGTAGAGTATTTGACTAGCTATAGGGCTATGAATAGATTCTAGCTAAATAGGAGCTAGGTTTAAGAAGCTAGTTCCATTCTATGGCTAAACTATGTTTTCTCCTCGTTGGATGTGATATCTGACTCCACTGACAGGGTCCTGTCTCTTGAAGTAGTTGTTGACTCCTCGGCCTTTGAGTTGCACTCGTAGATCCTCCTTCGATGCCTCCATATCTAAGCGGGGATTTAAGAGTGGGATGAGTACGAGCGTACTCAACAAGTTCATGATAGGAAAGAGGTGTTTAATGCACTAGCTACAGCATTAGACCGGAAAGTCTAATACCAATGCAGGTTTTCATAATCATTTCTTCAAAAGGTTGCTTTTATTCGGAAGAACTATGTCCGTCAGCCTTCACCGGTTTACTAGAACTTCATGGAGCTCCTTTCCGGCCGCGTTCGCAGTTCCATATCCCGGAACAGGGAGTGACAGGTCACGGTTCTTTACACTCTGCAGAGGTGTGTTGCTTTACCCATAAAAGATCTTAACCTTGGTGCCAACCAAGCTGCAGGCTTGTCCACACTTCCTATGGTGTGAGGCCCGGTATAAGGTCTAGCCAATCATGTTCCTCCGCTACCTCGAACACCCACCCGTTGTTGCATGCCCCGACCCTGGGTCCACGTCGGTCCCATTATTCCCGTAATTTCGGGGTGGACCCCGACCACGACGACGGTGCTTGGGCTCTACCATACACTCCTACGCCGGTAGCTGCAACCCATCATAGACCGCATTACCGTGGGGAATTAGAATGGGATCCCCACCCTCCGGTTGTTCCGCAAGGCACAACTGCTACGGCAAGCAATGCTTTACCGTGGGGAATTAGAATGGGATCCCCACCCTCCGGTTGTTCCGCCGGATACAACCTGCTACGGTAAGCGCATCCGTTGATGAACGAGAGGTGGAAACACTTTTGACTACTCCGTCCCACTCCGGATCTTATGGTTAACACGGGTATTACGGCACAAGAATCATCGGCGACATTTGTTGTTTAATCCTAGATGGATATAAACCCTTGCAATGGAACCTCCACCATATCAACACAATCCATGGTTCCATTGCCCACCACATAGTCATATTCATAGTTATGAAAGTAGTGGTTTTGGTTTTTATGCAATAGTGATAACCATAGTACTTTGCAAATAATTTGATAGAAATACTCAAATGACATGAGCAAGTGATGAACTTGCCTTTCTTGACTGCAAGATTATGCAGGCAAGGTCTTCGATACGCAATAACTCCAAATTCTGAAATAGCATCATCGTCCAGTAAGGACGATGTTTAAAAGATTGGCAAGGATGCAATAATGCATAAGAATGAGATGCAATCGCTCTAAGCGTGACCCAACCCCGATGATTTAGGATCAGTGAGTTGTAATGATTGGTTCAGGGTGTGTTGCACTTTTAGAGTGATTCACATACAAGGTTCTTATTCAGGTGTGATTACTTGGTATTATAAACAGGTAGATAATAAAGCATAATAATCAATTGAGCACACAAGGAATGATAATTGGCATAATATTAACAAGTAAAGAACAGTGGTCAGTTTTAACACTATATGGCATGGTTAATGGTTAATTATCATATACTTCAAAAGAATAACTTTTGAAGAACATGTTCTTAAATAAAGAACAAGTATGATAATTAAGTTTGTGGGTTGCTATAATTTATTCTGGTTCAAAGTAGTTTCTGGAGTAAGTATAAGACGGATCATAACATAGTTGGATTCATCAGCAACTAGGGCTTGCAAGGTTGAGATAAGCCTAGGCATCCTAAGCAATTCATTATACATGGTTGTTATCAAGGTTGGTATACCTTGATGGTGATAGCTGGCTAGGGTTTATATGTCCTATAAAGCTGGTTGGATGGCTACTCCTTATTTACTTCAAAAGAATAACTTTTGAAGAACATACTTCTTAAGGAATAAGAAGTATATCAATTAGGGTTGAGGTTTTCTAGGTTTTATTATTGGTTTCACTAAGTAAGGAATGGTGGTTTCCTTAATAGGATGATTAATAATTATCTTACACTAATAGGGTTTAATGGAGTATGGTTAGGTAATGCAAGATACTGGGCATGGTTGCTATTAGGGTTCATCACCATGGTGTGATGCTAATTAAAGCTACTTAAAGATGATAATTCTAAGGATATGAGCTAGGGTTTGCATTTGGTTGACCCTATTTGATCAACCATGTTGGATAGGGATGCATATATGGAATACTAAATGATTGATAAAAGAGCTCCTACATTTTATGTGGACATAGCAAGTATTTAATTGCTAATTATGGTTTTGTGGATCAGAAGTAAGTACATGATCACATATTCTAACCTAGGTTTAGGTTTAAAAGTAATTTAGTTTTCACATGTAATAATGGAACTAGGGTTTGTGCATAATTGAATTAGGGTTTTAGGGTTCCACATAAAATTATGAGGTTATCACTTGGTTTCTAATGGATCTAGGGTTTCCTAACTACCCTATAATTCTTGGATTAATAACTTAATTATCAAGTTGAAGTTATTAATGAGTTTGAAATAAAAATAATATTGGATTTGACATTTTATTATTTTTAATGAATTAATAATTAAGGTAATTATTAATTAGGGTTTAAATCTCTCTAATAAAGATTTAACAAATAATAAATAAAGAAAATTAGTTTTCATGTTTTTCTTTATTTATTTATTGTTTTTATTTAATTTGGAAGATTTTCCTAATTATTGAATTTTAATTGCATATAGAATTAAAAGAAAAGACTTAATTATTAAATTTAAAACATTTAAATTTTTATTAAAAATAAAAATTTCATATTATATTTTAATTGGATAGATTTTATTTTTAGGATCATTTTGATATCTCATTTGTAATTTTCGGAGTAAAAATGAATTTGATACAGATTTGCAAAGTTTCAGATATTTTATAGGTTTTGAATTAAATGAGAAATGCTAAGTATACCGGTTCACATCTAGTTACAGGGACTGACCGGTGGGGTCATTGACCAGGTCAGTTGCCACGCAGGCAACGACCGGTCAACAACGCGAACTGGCCCTACGGCCACGTCGGCCTGGCCGGCGGCTCAACGCCGGCGGGCAGGAGTTCACGGCGCCGCCGATTTAAGGCACGGGAGAGCGAGATTTTTGTTCCGTTCGAACCAGCAGTGGATAGGGAAGCTACTGGTAGTGTTGTTTGTGCGAAGGGACCACCGGAGCTAGCTCCGGCAATGAGCTCCGCGGTGGTGTGCTCCGGCGAGGACTCGAATCTCATGCTACGGTTGATGAAAACATCTAAATAAGATGGCTATGAACGCGTATGCTCACCCTGGTTCTCAAGGTATGGTTGATGGCGTCGATCGTTGACGGAGGCGGCCAGGAAATCGCCATTTCCGGCGAGGTGCTGCGAAGGGGCTGGTGAAATTGGGCCTCTCCCTAGCTTCCCCGGATGCGTGGCTTCTCCCAAAGGATCTACACGTCGAGGCGCACCTCCTCGACCTCCTCTCGGATGCTGGGGCGCCTCCAATCGCCGGCGGTAATGGTGACCGGGCGAGCTAGGTTTCGTCACTGAGAGGAAATTGGGCAAGGAAGAAAGAAACCGAGGCTCGGGCACGTCGTGGAGCTTTGATATGGCGCCAGAGGTGCCTCGTCACGACGCCGAGCGAGGAGAGGGCGCCAGCGAGGGGAGAAGGAGAACACGGCGTCGAGGTGGCCTCCAGTGCTCGGAGGAGATGAGGACGAGCTCGTCCTCGAGATTTTTTTTTAACGAAGGGGTATTGGGCTGGCCTTGGGCCGTGCTGGGCCCGTGCTTGCTGGGCTGCTGGTGGGGCTCCGTTGCTGGGCTCTGCTACAGGTAAGCCTCTCTCCATTTTTTCTCTCGGTTTCTTTTTCTCGTTTTATTTTCTCGTTTTCATTTTCTATTTTGTAATTTGTTTTAATTCACATTTGAATTCTTGTTTGTTTTGCAGGTTTTTATAAATTTGGCTTTCATGAGAACTAACACAAGAGTCATTGTATTATTGTATTGTTTCCAAATAATCATTTAACATATGTGAACTTTATTGTAATTTTTAATTACCTATAATTTTAGGCACTCACTTTAATCCCCTTTTTCTTGTAATCAAATACTTTGGAATGATTAGATTTAATACTTTGAACTCAAAGTATTTCAGAGATTGTTATTAGGGCTTGGTTTCTATTTTGAGGATTTTGTCACTTGTATATGATTTTATGTGAGCACATGTTTATTAGGGTTTTATCATTTCTAGTATAACCCCCTTGTTAAGGTTAATACTATCACTACATTTAAAAGTATCTCAGTAGGGATTGTTTCCATCATGGTTTATCTTGTTTAAAAAGATAAATGGTTGATCACGACACATATGGTTTAATTATAAAACTTAGCATTAGGTGGTCCTTATGTTTTATAATTGAAACATTGGATTTAATTAATGAACCATTAGGGTTCTAATGATATTTACCTAATGATACATGGTTTGCATCTTAATTTTGGTTTAGGTTTTATTTGTGATCACCCAAGTGATACTCAACTAGGGTTGAGATTTTATTCTAGGTTATAGAGATGGGATGTCTCCATATTGCATGTGCTAGGGTTTAATTTTCCCCAACCATGATAAGGTGGTGGCTTGCTTCATATCTTATGTGCTTCCCAAATTACTAAGGTTTTGAGAATGGGTTTTATCTTCTACCTATTTAACTTCTATTATTATCTTCAATTTATCCTTGAAGTAACTACATTGGTTATAGTTCTTTTTATAGTTAACTTTGGTCATATGGATATATGGTTTCTCACCATATAAAGCATAGAGTTTAACTCTAAGGTTTTCTTAGGTTGTTTAATTTCTGAAGTATGGATATGGTAGGATTGTACTTATGATCACCAAGTGGTTCACAAGTAAAGGTTGGGATATAAGTCAAGGGTTGCTTACTAGTTACCTCCCTATGATTTCATGTGGTGAATGATACCTACTTATCCTATTGGGGTTTAGATTATCCTCACATACCTCAAGAGCATGATTCTGGATTAGGCATGATCAACTTGTTCTTAATATCTCTACCTCAAGTTCTTAGGGTTTATGATCATCACTCAATTTATAATGATCAAGGTTTGGCTTCCTAAGGATCTCTCATTAAATGGGGTTCTCACTTCCATGATCAAGCATTGTCTAGATCAATCAAGGTATAGCACTTCTAATTAACCTTCTTGTATGGGTCTACTATGATTGTCTCTTTAGTTTATATCCCAGGAGAATGCCTGAGATATTATGTTAGGGTTCTACTTAATTAATGATGATATTATCATCTAGGTATATGGGTAGTTCTCTCCCTCAAACTCAAGTGTTGCCTCAACTAACTTGAGTGTAACACCATAATTGATCCCTCAAGAATGGATTATTCTAGGTTATGGTGTACTCCTAATACTCTAGTTCAATGGTTGTCTTTTATTCTTAAATAGATAAAGCTATGTTTTCTATGATTGGTCTCTCTCATTTTGGAAAGGACTTTAGTACTAACTTAAGGTTAGGCTCCATAGGGATTGATGTGATCATCAATATCTATGTTTAACATAAATGGTTTCTCTCACTAGGCATGTCTTGAATAATATCCTAGGTTCCTCTTAAAGATGATGATTTGAATACTTGGATGTATATCCAAGGTTTGGCTCAAGGTTTGTTAATGCTTCTCTAATAATTATAATAGAACTCTCACCTCTCTAGGTTTGATTCTTAACTATTTGGAATAGAGAAGAATATATACTTCTTGAGTTGAATCTCCTTGTCTGGTTTCCAAGGATAAAGTAGAATGGATATCAAAGGTTTGATGATAAGAGCATGGATTAGTTTGAGACATGGAGAAGATAGGTGGATAGTAGTTTCTCCAATTATTGTTACTTGATTTTCCAATTAAATGGATGTTCATATTTTGTGGCAAGGATTACCATGCTATAATCTTTTATAAGATCAAGCAATTGATCATTGAGTAAAGTGTTGGTGTGTTGATTATTAGTTCCATTTGATCCAACCCCTTAGATCAAATCATCTCTACCCAAAACAAGGTTTGAACAAAGTCACATTGAAGTTTGTAGCGCTTGACTTGACGAGCTACTTCAATTCCACCAAGGTCAAGTGAAACTTCAGTTACTGTGACTGTTTTACTTTAAAGCGCGAAAATTCCCCAGATTTTCTATGCATGAATGCAATGCACACATCTGATTTCTCTATTTTTGTAACCCCATTACCTGGGATATTACAGTCTCTACCCCTTAAACTAAACTTCGTCCTCGAAGTTTGATCTCTCTCACGTTTCCGAAGTGTGGATCTGCCTTGTGCAGACTACGACTTTTCTCGAACTCCGTGGTGATCTCACTGGATATAATTGAATATATCCCTTGTCCAGATTCTTCCTGGAATCCATTAGAGTTTGTCTCTGAACCATGGTTCTTACTTTGATTCATTGATCTCTTCCAACTCTATAAGCTTGTTTCCTATCTCATTGAAGATTCAATGATTAGGACTTCTTCTTGTCCTGGTAGTCTTTATTGAGGACTAATTGGATAACATTCTCCTATTTGATAAAATAGGTCTTTGTTTTTCCCTTACTACCAAAACTTCAATATTGATACTTAGTAAGGTACTTACCATGGAAATGGTCGTGATGGTTTATTCCTAAGAATAGATTAGACTCATTTAGTCCATCCAATCATGGTTTATAGTTGATACCTATAACTATTTTTGGATTCTTTAGGTTCCATGAAAGGAATCTTTCAAATGGACTTTAGTTTTGGTATAGTCAACCTCCTTTGGTCTTTGGCCTTCTAGGGCTGTATTTTGTCTACAGTATTTTCTTCGTCCAACTTCATTAACTTAGCTTACTTGAGCTTAAGTACTTCTGAGTAAATATTACTCATTTTCTCAAGTTATAGTCCAATTCTTACTTCCTCGAGGTATGAACCTCGGCTTCTGGTCTGACATCCTTCTGAAAGTAATGTTCAACAATCTTATGAAAATAAGATCGAACTTCCTCTCAATTCAGACCTTATTCTTCTACCTTACTCAAAATATTGAGTTATTGTACATCCAACTCAATGTTTACTCTACCCCTTAGAGTTTTCTTATGGTCTTCAACTCCCTTTCTTCCAACTATTGGACTTATGGTTGGAATATTGGTCTGGTTCTAACTTATGGGTTTTACTTCTTCTAAGGTCTCGCGAAGAATGTTTGTGGTGTATCCACTCATTGTGGACATCCAATGGGAATCCTTCGACTAACTGATTATAGATCTAGCTATCTGGCTGACAAGATTTTATTTGTTCACAAAATTTTGTTACAAATAATTAAATCGTGGACTATTTGTAATACCAACTGATACCAGCTGTGGTTATTATACCAACTCGTGGCTATTTGATATCTAAAAATGGATTCTATTATAGGTTCCGATCAACTGGACGAGACATCTTCTCGCTTTATCCGGCAGTATTGATATTATACCAATTGTGGTCGTCCGATATCGACTATGGTCTTCTTATGTCCGCTATGATTTCATATATCACCTTCCTTCATTCGGGGTTTATTTTGTAAGAAAACCACTAGCCGACACTATGAATATAGTATCCTAAGTGATTTCCCATGCATTCCCTCTTCTATGTTGACTATGGATCCGCTTCAGCTTCACCATAATCATTATATTTCTCACCTTCATGCTTCTTTCGTACAAAAGTACTCCTCTGTTGAGGTAAGCATGAGTTTCTGATTGTACTTCATTCAGAGTATTGTGGTTTCATCCCACAACTTTACTTCCTTTTTTTTCTGATGAACCTTCATCCTGTCTTCAGAATCTTCAGAATTCGTCACTTCCTCACATGAATACCATTACCCTCTAGATCTATAGCATCAAGTAAGGACTTGATATTGCAACATGCATTTGCATACCAAAGTCAAACTTCATGTATGGATCTAGTCAAACAGGAAAATCCAATAAAATCCAAGAAGATTCTGCTTTGTGCTTATAATACACATCATCATAAGCCTGAATATAATTGTTGAGTAAGACGTCTCTAAACATCAGGCTCTGATGTGTAGTATAGAACACCACATAATATAGGTTTATATCGTGATACTTAGCACGAATATAGGGAATTCTACTATTTGTCTCAACCTTTACCTTAATTGCACATTTGCAATGAGATAAACTTGAAACAAAGTGGTCTAGGATAGTTGTGGTTAACCTAATTTTCTTTGGAAGTACTAACTTAGCTTCCATTTTGTTGAGGACTACTTCAATGATATGTCTGGTTCTAACATCACTATTCTAGATACATAACTATTGGAATATAGCTCCTATACCTCCAAGTTATTGTATCGTAAGTCTATGGACCTAATGTTCTTGACACAGTTCCCATGGTTTTTGGAACATCATTCTTACACTATTGTTTAGCACTTGGCTTCTTATTGTACTCCTCCAAAATACTTATAATGTTCTATTCCATCACATAATGATTCTCGGGTGAATCATATATGATTAACAACTCTACCATGTAAGTAATCATATTTTATTCATATCCTTATCTCCCATGATTGACTCATCATGGTCTATACTACCTCATATAACTCATATTTATCCCTTACTATCAGTTGTTTCTCAAGTTTGGGTAGATTTTACTTACCCATTACTTGTCTTGGTATCCTCTTCTAGTAGGATATCTTTCTTATACACATATCTTAATCACCTGTTATCATTCCTATTACAGGTCTGGATAACTCTTACTTAACCATAACATCTGTTGGTACACATCTTCCAATAGGATATCTTCCTTATGGTTGTATCCTCTCTTTGGACTACCATGTATTGTATACCAACTGTGGTCTACTCATAATTATTTTAGGGTCTTAAGAGTATCCTACATAATTTGAGATTAGCTAGCTAACATTACTTAGGAAATATAGGTAAGAAATGTTGACTCAATCGTGTCAGGATTATTCTCAAGTGAATATCCATCTCAAGTCATAAAAAGATTTGGTTCACCTAAGACAACTTCCTATAGACACTACCAATCCTATAGGTCTCCTTTAAAGGGTTTTTAATCCTAAGGTCAAAGCATTTGCTCTGATACCAACTGTGGTGACCCGGCATACCACTGCATGGTGTAGTATGCAAGTCTGATATAACACCAATGAAACACCGTTCCACTAGTATTATATCGCTCAGAGTGGTACAACAGAAACATATGCGGGTCCAAGGCATGTCTATAGAATTACAACATTGACTCCATTACATAAGATCATCACAGCCTCCTACTTTACAATGAGGTAAAACTGCAAATAAACTCCAGAAGAACGACTCGTAGTCTAGTCCTATCACGAACTCTATTTGTAGAGTATTTGACTAGCTATAGGGCTATGAATAGATTCTAGCTAAATAGGAGCTAGGTTTAAGAAGCTAGTTCCCTTCTATGGCTAAACTATGTTTTCTCCTCGTTGGATGTGATATCCGACTCCACCGACGAGGTCCTGTCTCTTGAAGTAGTTGTTGACTCCTCGGCCTTTGAGTTGCACTTGTAGATCCTCCTTCGATGCCTCCATATCTAAGCGGGGATTTAAGAGTGGGATGAGTACGAGCGTACTCAACAAGTTCATGATAGGAAAGAGGTGTTTAATGCACTAGCTACGAGCATTAGACCGAGAAAGTCTAATACCAATGCAGGTTTTCATAATCATTTCTTCAAAAGGTTGCTTTTATTCAGAAGAACTATGTCCGTCAGCCTTCACCGGTTTACTAGAACTTCATGGAGCTCCTTTCCGGCCGCGTTCGCAGTTCCATATTCCGGAACAGGGAGTGACAGGTCACGGTTCTTTACACTCTGCAGAGGTGTGTTGCTTTACCCATAAGAGATCTTAACCTTGGTGCCAACCAAGGCTGCGAGGCTTGTCCACACTTCCTATGGTGTGAGGCCCGGTATAAGGTCTAGCCAATCATGTTCCTCCGCTACCTCGAACACCCACCCGTTGTTGCATGCCCCGACCACGGGTCCACGTCGGTCCCATTATTCCCGTAATTTCGGGGTGGACCCCGACCACGACGACGGTGCTTGGGCTCTACCATACACTCCTACGCCGGTAGCTGCAACCCATCATAGACCGCATTACCGTGGGGAATTAGAATGGGATCCCCACCCTCCGGTTGTTCCGCAAGGCACAAGCTGCTACGGCAAGCAATGCTTTACCGTGGGGAATTAGAATGGGATCCCCACCCTCCGGTTGTTCCGCCGGATACAAGCTGCTACGGTAAGCGCATCCGTTGATGAACGAGAGGTGGAAACACTTTTGACTACTCCGTCCCACTCCGGATCTTATGATTAACACGGGTATTACTGGCACAAGAATCACTGGCGACATTTGTTGTTTAATCCTAGATGGATATAAACCCTTGCAATGGAACCTCCACCATATCAACACAATCCATGGTTCCATTGCCCACCACATAGTCATATTCATAGTTATGAAAGTAGTGGTTTTGGTTTTTATGCAATAGTGATAACCATAGTACTTTGCAAATAATTTGATAGAAATACTCAAATGACATGAGCAAGTGATGAACTTGCCTTTCTTGACTGCAAGATTATGCGAGGCAAGGTCTTCGATACGCAATAACTCCAAATTCTGAAATAGCATCATCGTCCGGTAAGGACGATGTTTAAAAGATTGGCAAGGATGCAATAATGCATAAGAATGAGATGCAATCGCTCTAAGCGTGACCCAACCCCGATGATTTAGGATCAGTGAGTTGTAATGATTGGTTCAGGGTGTGTTGCACTTTTAGAGTGATTCACATACAAGGTTCTTATTCAGGTGTGATTACTTGGTATTATAAACAGGTAGATAATAAAGCATAATAATCAATTGAGCACACAAGGAATGATAATTGGCATAATATTAACAAGTAAAGAACAGTGGTCAGTTTTAACACTATATGGCATGGTTAATGGTTAATTATCATATACTTCAAAAGAATAACTTTTGAAGAACATGTTCTTAAATAAAGAACAAGTATGATAATTAAGTTTGTGGGTTGCTATAATTTATTCTGGTTCAAAGTAGTTTCTGGAGTAAGTATAAGACGGATCATAACATAGTTGGATTCATCGAGCAACTAGGGCTTGCAAGGTTGAGATAAGCCTAGGCATCCTAAGCAATTCATTATACATGGTTGTTATCAAGGTTGGTATACCTTGATGGTGATAGCTAGCTAGGGTTTATATGTCCTATAAAGTCTGGTTGGATGGCTACTCCTTATTTACTTCAAAAGAATAACTTTTGAAGAACATACTTCTTAAGGAATAAGAAGTATATCAATTAGGGTTGAGGTTTTCTAGGTTTTATTATTGGTTTCACTAAGTAAGGAATGGTGGTTTCCTTAATAGGATGATTAATAATTATCTTACACTAATAGGGTTTAATGGAGTATGGTTAGGTAATGCAAGATACTGGGCATGGTTGCTATTAGGGTTCATCACCATGGTGTGATGCTAATTAAAGCTACTTAAAGATGATAATTCTAAGGATATGAGCTAGGGTTTGCATTTGGTTGACCCTATTTGATCAACCATGTTGGATAGGGATGCATATATGGAATACTAAATGATTGATAAAAGAGCTCCTACATTTTATGTGGACATAGCAAGTATTTAATTGCTAATTATGGTTTTGTGGATCAGAAGTAAGTACATGATCACATATTCTAACCTAGGTTTAGGTTTAAAAGTAATTTAGTTTTCACATGTAATAATGGAACTAGGGTTTGTGCATAATTGAATTAGGGTTTTAGGGTTCCACATAAAATTATGAGGTTATCACTTGGTTTCTAATGGATCTAGGGTTTCCTAACTACCCTATAATTCTTGGATTAATAACTTAATTATCAAGTTGAAGTTATTAATGAGTTTGAAATAAAAATAATATTGGATTTGACATTTTATTATTTTTAATGAATTAATAATTAAGGTAATTATTAATTAGGGTTTAAATCTCTCTAATAAAGATTTAACAAATAATAAATAAAGAAAATTAGTTTTCATGTTTTTCTTTATTTATTTATTGTTTTTATTTAATTTGGAAGATTTTCCTAATTATTGAATTTTAATTGCATATAGAATTAAAAGAAAAGACTTAATTATTAAATTTAAAACATTTAAATTTTTATTAAAAATAAAAATTTCATATTATATTTTAATTGGATAGATTTTATTTTTAGGATCATTTTGATATCTCATTTGTAATTTTCGGAGTAAAAATGAATTTGATACAGATTTGCAAAGTTTCAGATATTTTATAGGTTTTGAATTAAATGAGAAATGCTAAGTATACCGGTTCACATCTAGTTACAGGGACTGACCGGTGGGGTCATTGACCAGGTCAGTTGCCACGCAGGCAACGACCGGTCAACAACGCGAACTGGCCCTACGGACACGTCGGCCTGGCCGGCGGCTCAACGCCGGCGGGTAGGAGTTCACGGCGCCGCCGATTTAAGGCACGGGAGAGCGAGATTTTTGTTCCGTTCGAACCAGCAGTGGATAGGGAAGCTACTGGTAGTGTTGTTTGTGCGAAGGGACCACCGGAGCTAGCTCCGGCAATGAGCTCCGCGGTGGTGTGCTCCGGCGAGGACTCGAATCTCATGCTACGGTTGATGAAAACATCTAAATAAGATGGCTATGAACGCGTATGCTCACCCCGGTTCTCAAGGTATGGTTGATGGCGTCGATCGTTGACGGAGGCGGCCAGGAAATCGCCATTTCCGGCGAGAGTGCTGCGGAAGGGGCTGGTGAAATTGGGCCTCTCCCTAGCTTCCCGGATGCGTGGCTTCTCCCAAAGGATCTACACGTCGAGGCGCACCTCCTCGACCTCCTCTCGGATGCTGGGGCGCCTCCAATCGCCGGCGGTAATGGTGACCGGGCGAGCTAGGTTTCGTCACTGAGAGGAAATTGGGCAAGGAAGAAAGAAACCGAGGCTCGGGCACGTCGTGGAGCTTTTATATGGCGCCAGAGGTGCCTCGTCACGACGCCGAGCGAGGAGAGGGCGCTAGCGAGGGGGAGAAGGAGAACACGGCGTCGAGGTGGCCTCCAGTGCTCGGAGGAGATGAGGACGAGCTCGTCCTCGAGATTTTTTTTTAACGAAGGGGTATTGGGCTGGCCTTGGGCCGTGCTGGGCCCGTGCTTGCTGGGCTGCTGGTGGGGCTCCGTTGCTGGGCTCTCGCTACTGGGTAAGCCTCTCTCCATTTTTTTCTCTGGTTTCTTTTTTCTGTTTTATTTTCTGTTTTCATTTTCTATTTTGTAATTTGTTTTAATTCACATTTGAATTCTTGTTTGTTTTGCAGGTTTTTATAAATTTGGCTTTCATGAGAACTAACACAAGAGTCATTGTATTATTGTATTGTTTCCAAATAATCATTTAACATATGTGAACTTTATTGTAATTTTTAATTACCTATAATTTTAGGCACTCACTTTAATCCCCTTTTTCTTGTAATCAAATACTTTGGAATGATTAGATTTAATACTTTGAACTCAAAGTATTTCAGAGATTGTTATTAGGGCTTGGTTTCTATTTTGAGGATTTTGTCACTTGTATATGATTTTATGTGAGCACATGTTTATTAGGGTTTTATCATTTCTAGTATAACCCCCTTGTTAAGGTTAATACTATCACTACATTTAAAAGTATCTCGGTAGGGATTGTTTCCATCATGGTTTATCTTGTTTAAAAAGATAAATGGTTGATCACGACACATATGGTTTAATTATAAAACTTAGCATTAGGTGGTCCTTATGTTTTATAATTGAAACATTGGATTTAATTAATGAACCATTAGGGTTCTAATGATATTTACCTAATGATACATGGTTTGCATCTTAATTTTGGTTTAGGTTTTATTTGTGATCACCCAAGTGATACTCAACTAGGGTTGAGATTTTATTCTAGGTTATAGAGATGGGATGTCTCCATATTGCATGTGCTAGGGTTTAATTTTCCCCAACCATGATAAGGTGGTGGCTTGCTTCATATCTTATGTGCTTCCCAAATTACTAAGGTTTTGAGAATGGGTTTTATCTTCTACCTATTTAACTTCTATTATTATCTTCAATTTATCCTTGAAGTAACTACATTGGTTATAGTTCTTTTTATAGTTAACTTTGGTCATATGGATATATGGTTTATCACCATATAAAGCATAGAGTTTAACTCTAAGGTTTTCTTAGGTTGTTTAATTTCTGAAGTATGGATATGGTAGGATTGTACTTATGATCACCAAGTGGTTCACAAGTAAAGGTTGGGATATAAGTCAAGGGTTGCTTACTAGTTACCTCCCTATGATTTCATGTGGTGAATGATACCTACTTATCCTATTGGGGTTTAGATTATTGATGGCGTGTATTTCACACGTTCGTTGGGCAACCCCAAGAGGAAGGTATGATGCGCACAGCAGCAAGTTTTCCCTCAGAAAGAAACCAAGGTTTATCGAACCAGGAGGAGCCAAGAAGCACGTTGAAGGTTGATGGCGGCGGGATGTAGTGCGGCGCAACACCGGAGATTCGGCGCCAACGTGGAACCTGCACAACACAACCAAAGTACTTTGCCCCAACGAAACGAGTGAGGTTGTCAATCTCACCGGCTTGCCGTAACAAAGGATTAACCGTATTGTGTGGAAGATGATTGTTTGCGAGAGAAAATAGTAAAAACAAGTATTGCGAGCAGATTTGTATTTCAGTATTAAAGAATGGACCGGGGTCCACAGTTCACTAGAGGTGTCTCTCCCATAAGATAAAAGCATGTTGGGTGAACAAATTACGGTCGGGCAATTGACAAATAGAGAGGGCATAACAATGCACATACATGACATGATAAGTATAGTGAGATTTAATTGGGCATTACGACAAAGTACATAGACCGCCATCCAACTGCATCTATGCCTAAAAGTCCACCTTCGGGTTATCATCCGAACCCCCTCCGGTATTAAGTTGCAAACAACGAGACAATTGCATTAAGTATGGTGCGTAATGTAATCAACAACTACATCCTTAGACATAGCATCAATGTTTTATCCCTAGTGGCAACAGACACAACACAACCTTAGAACTTTCTCATCACCGTCCCGGTGTCAATGCGGGCATGAACCCACTATCGAGCATAAGTACTCCCTCTTGGAGTTAAAAGTAAAAACTTGGCCAGAGCCTCTACTAGAAACGGAGAGCATGCAAGATCATAAACAACACATGTATAATAACTTGATAATTAACATGACATAGTATTCTCTATCCATCGGATCCCGACAAACACAACATATAGAATTACGGATAGATGATCTTGATCATGTTAGGCAGCTCACAAGATCCGACAATGATAGCACAATGGGGAGAAGACAACCATCTAGCTACTCGCTATGCACCCATAGTCCAGGGGTAGACTACTCACTCATCACTCCGGAGGCGACCATGGCGGTGTAGAGTCCTCCGGGAGATGATTCCCCTCTCCGGCGAGGTGCCGGAGGCGATCTCCCGGATCCCCGAGATGGGATCGGCGGCGACGGCGTCTCGGTAAGGTTTTCCGTATCGTGGCTCTCGCAGTCTGGGGGTTTCGTCACGGAGGCTATTTGTAGGCGGAAGGGTAGGTCAAGAGGCGGCACGGGGGCCCCACACCACAGGGCCGCGCGGCCAAGGGGTGGGGCGCGCCGCCCTATGGTGTGGCCCCTCCGTGGCCCCTCTTCGTCCCTCCTTCGGACTTCTGGAAGCTTCGTGAGAAAATAGGCCCCTGGGCTTTGATTTCGTCCAATTCCGAGAATATTTCGTTACTAGGATTTCTGAAACCAAAAACAGCAGAAAACAGCAAGCGGCACTTCGGCATCTTGTTAATAGGTTAGTTCCGGAAAATGCACGAATATGACATAAAGTGTGCATAAAACATGTAGGTATCATCAATAATATGGCATAGAACATAAGAAATTATCGATACGTCGGAGACGTATCAAGCATCCCCAAGCTTAGTTACTGCTCGTCCCGAGCGGGTAAAACGATAACAAAGATAATTTCTGAAGTGATATGCCATCATAACCTTGATCATACTATTTGTAAACATATGTAGTGGATGCAGCGATCATAACAATGGTGATGACATGAGTAAACAGGTGAATCATATAGCAAAGACTTTTCATGAATAGTACTTTAAGACAAGTATTAATCAGTCTTGCATAAGAGTTAACTCATAAAGCAATAAATCAAAGTAAAGGTATTGAAGCAACACAAAGGAAGATTAAGTTTCAGCGGTTGCTTTCAACTTGTAACATGTATATCTCATGGATAATAGTCAACATAGAGTAATATAACAAGTACAATATGCAAGTATGTAAGAATCAATGCACGGTTCACACAAGTGTTTGCTTCTTGAGGTGGAGAGAAATAGGTGAACTGACTCAACATAAAAGTAAAGAGAATGGTCCTTCAAAGAGGAAAGCATCGATTGCTATATTTGTGCTAGAGCTTTTATTTTGAAAACATGAAACAATTTTGTCAACGGTAGTAATAAAGCATATGAGTTATGTACATTATATCTTACAAGTTGCAAGTCTCATGCATAGTATACTAATAGTGCCCGCACCTTGTCCTAATTAACTTGGACTACCTGGATCTTTGCAATGCACATGTTTTGACCAAGTGTCACAATGGGGTACCTCCATGCCGCTTTGTACAAAGGTCTAAGGAGAAAGCTCGCATTTTGGATTTCTCGCTTTTGATTATTCTCAACTTAGACATCCATACCGGGACAACATGGACAACGAGATAATGGACTCCTCTTTTATGCATAAGCATGTGGCAACAATTTTTATTCTCATATGAGATTGAGGATATATGTCCAAGACTGAAACTTCCACCATGAATCATGGCTTTAGTTAGCGGCCCAAAGTTCTTCTCTAACAATATGCATGCTCCAACCATGAAGGTGGTAGATCTCTCTTGCTTCGGACAAGACGGACATGCATAGCAACTCACATGATATCCAACAAGAAATAGTTGATGGCGTCCCCGAAACATGGTTATCGCTCAACAAGCAACTTAATAAGAGATAAAGTGCATAAGTACATATTCAATACCACAATAGTTTTTAAGCTATTTGTCCCATGAGCTATATATTGCAAAGGTGAATGATGGAGTTTTAAAGGTAGCACTCAAGCAATTTACTTTGGAATGGCGGATAAATACCATGTAGTAGGTAGGTATGGTGGACACAAATGGCATAGTGGTTGGCTCAAGGATTTTGGATGCATGAGAAGTATTCCCTCTCGATACAAGGTTTAGGCTAGCAAGGCTATTTGAAACAAACACAAGGATGAACGGTACAGCAAAACTCACATAAAAGACATATGGTAAACATTATAAGACTCCATACCGTCTTCCTTGTTGTTCAAAACTCAATACTAGATGTTATCTAGACTCTAGAGAAACCAAATATGCAAACCAAATTAACAAGCTCTAAGTATTTCTTCATTAATGGGTGCAAAGTATATGATGCAAGAGCTTAAACATGAGCACAACAATTGCCAAGAATCAAATTATCCAAGACATTTTAGAGTTACTACATGTAGCATTTTCCAATTCCAACCATATAACAATTTAACGAAGGAGAAACTTCATCATGAACACTATGAGTAGAACCTAAGGACATATTTGTCCATATGCAACAGCGGAGCGTGTCTCTCTCCCATAAAGTGAATGCTAGGATCCATTTTATTCAAACAAAACAAAAAACAAAAACAAACCGACGCTCCAAGCAAAGTGCATAAGATGTGGCCGAATAAAAATATAGTTTCAGGGGAGGAACCCGATAATGTTGTCGATGAAGAAGGGGATGCCTTGGGCATCCCCAAGATTAGACGCTTGAGTCTTCTTAATATATGCGGGGGTGAACCACCGGGGCATCCCCAAGCTTAGAGCTTTCACTCTCCTTGATCATATTGCATCATACTCCTCTCTTGATCCTTGAAAACTTCCTCCACACCAAACTCGAAACAACTCATTAGAGGGTTAGTGCATAATAAAAATTCACATGTTCAGAGGTGACACAATCATTCTTAACACTTCTGGACATTGCATAAAGCTACTGGACATTAATGGATCAAAGAAATTCATCCAACATAGCAAAAGAGGCAATGCGAAATAAAAGACAGAATCTGTCAAAACAGAACAGTCTGTAAAGATGGATTTTATTAGGCCACCAGACTTGCTCAAACGAAAATGCTCAAATTGAATGAAAGTTGCGTACATATCTGAGGATCACTCACGTAAATTGGCATAATTTTCTGAGTTACCTACAGAGAATTAGACCCAGATTCGTGACAGCAAAGAAATCTGTTTCTGCGCAGTAATCCAAATCTAGTACTTACTTTTCTATCAAAGACTTTACTTGGCACAACAAAACATAAAACTAAGATAAGGAGAGGTTGCTACAGTAGTAAACAACTTCCAAGACACAAAATAAAAACAAAGTACTGTAGGTAAAAACATGGGTTGTCTCCCATAAGCGCTTTTCTTTAACGCCTTTCAGCTAGGCGCAGAAAGTGTATCTCAAGTATTATCGAAGGGTGGTGCGTCAACCTTACCTTGGGCTTTTCCCTTACCTTTCTTATTATTTTTCCTTCCCTTTGGTTTAGGGAATATATGATTTCCCCCTGGCATAGAGGTGAATTTCAGAGTGCCTTTTCCCACATCGATGATCGCTCCCAATAGTTTCAACAGGGATCTCCCAAGTATGATTTTTCCTGTTTCAATAACAAGATAATCAATGGATATTGTTCTTCCAAGAATGGTTGTATGCACACCTGCAGATACTCCCTTAGGAATTATAATAGAGTTATCAATGAGAGTTATCTCTTCTCCTCCTTCATCGACTCCCCAAAGTTTCAAAGATTTATAAATGCTTTCAGGCATAAGGCAAAATTCATACATAATATCACAGTAGGCATGAAGAGTTCGATCACCGATAACAATTTTAACAGCGAGGATCCCATAATGAAAGTTCAGAGTTCACTAAAACTTGATCAAGACGATTACGAATGTATCCATAATTTTCATTTAAGCGAGATGCACTTGTCTCAAGAGTATTTAATCTATTATGAATGCTGATAAGGGCTGAATCAAAATTATTAGCTGAATCATGTGATGCAACCAACTTCTTTATGGCATTAAAAGCTTGATCCCCATTGCAATGGAGGAAATCTCCTCCCACTAAAGTATCCAAAGCATATCTATAGCGAACCATAAGACCAAAATAAAAATTACTAAGGAGCAAACTTAGAGTCATTTGAGGTTCGGTTTCACGATAAGAAGTAAAAATTCTAGACCAAGCATCCTTAAAACTCTCCTCATCCCCTTGTTTAAAAGTGAAAACTAATTCTTCAGACGAAGAAGTAACAGGTTCAGAGCTAGACATGGTAACAAAAGTAAATTTTTTTTGTATTTTTAATATAGAGTGCAAGACAGTAAATAAAGCAAACTAGATAAAGTAAATGCAAGTAAACTAATTTTTTTGTGTTTTCGATATAGCAAACAAGATAGCAAATAAAGTAAAACTAGCAACTAATTTTTTTGTATTTTGATATAATGCAGCAAACAAAGTAGTAAATAAAATAAAGCAAGACAAAAACAAAGTAAAGAGATTGAGAAGTGGAGACTCTCCTTGCAGCGTGTCTTGATCTCCCCGGCAACGGCGCCAGAAAAAGAGCTGGTGCGTAGTTGACGTGGGAGTTAGAAATCTTTGTTGTGTAGCTTTTCTTCAGTTCCCCGGCAACGGCGCCAGAAAAAGAGCTTGATGGCGTGTATTTCACACGTTCGTTGGGCAACCCCAAGAGGAAGGTATGATGCGCACAGCAGCAAGTTTTCCCTCAGAAAGAAACCAAGGTTTATCGAACCAGGAGGAGCCAAGAAGCACGTTGAAGGTTGATGGCAGCGGGATGTAGTGCGGCGCAACACCGGAGATTCCGGCGCCAACGTGGAACCTGCACAACACAACCAAAGTACTTTGCCCCAACGAAACAGTGAGGTTGTCAATCTCACCGGCTTGCTGTAACAAAGGATTAACCGTATTGTGTGGAAGATGATTGTTTGCGGAGAAAATAGTAAAAACAAGTATTGCAGCAGATTTGTATTTCAAGTATTAAAGAATGGACCGGGGTCCACAGTTCACTAGAGGTGTCTCTCCCATAAGATAAAAGCATGTTGGGTGAACAAATTACAGTCGGGCAATTGACAAATAGAGAGGGCATAACAATGCACATACATGACATGATAAGTATAGTGAGATTTAATTGGGCATTACGACAAAGTACATAGACCGCCATCCAACTGCATCTATGCCTAAAAAGTCCACCTTCGAGGTTATCATCCGAACCCCTCCAGTATTAAGTTGCAAACAACAGACAATTGCATTAAGTATGGTGCGTAATGTAATCAACAACTACATCCTTAGACATAGCATCAATGTTTTATCCCTAGTGGCAACAGACACAACACAACCTTAGAACTTTTCATCACTCGTCCTGAGTGTCAATGCGGGCATGAACCCACTATCGAGCATAAGTACTCCCTCTTGGAGTTAAAAGTAAAAACTTGGCCAGAGCCTCTACTAGAAACGGAGAGCATGCAAGATCATAAACAACACATGTATAATAACTTGATAATTAACATGACATAGTATTCTCTATCCATCGGATCCCGACAAACACAACATATAGAATTACGGATAGATGATCTTGATCATGTTAGGCAGCTCACAAGATCCGACAATGATAGCACAATGGGGAGAAGACAACCATCTAGCTACTGCTATGGACCCATAGTCCAGGGGTAGACTACTCACTCATCACTCCGGAGGCGACCATGGCGGTGTAGAGTCCTCCGGGAGATGATTCCCCTCTCCGGCAGGGTGCCGGAGGCGATCTCTGGATCCCCGAGATGGGATCGGCGGCGACGGCGTCTCGGTAAGGTTTTCCGTATCGTGGCTCTCGGTATCGGGGGTTTCATCACGGAGGCTATTTGTAGGCGGAAGGGTAGGTCAAGAGGCGGCACGGGGGCCCCACACCACGGGGCCGCGCGGCCAAGGGGGGCCGCGCCGCCCTATGGTGTGGCCCCTCCGTGGCCCCTCTTCGTCCCTCCTTCGGACTTCCGGAAGCTTCGTGAGAAAATAGGCCCCCGGGCTTTGATTTCGTCCAATTCCGAGAATATTTCGTTACTAGGATTTCGAAACCAAAAACAGCAGAAAACAAGAATCGGCACTTCGGCATCTTGTTAATAGGTTAGTTCCAGAAAATGCACGAATATGACATAAAGTGTGCATAAAACATGTAGGTATCATCAATAATATGGCATAGAACATAAGAAATTATCGATACGTCAGAGACGTATCAATTATCCTCACATACCTCAAGAGCATGATTCTGGATTAGGCATGATCAACTTGTTCTTAATATCTCTACCTCAAGTTCTTAGGGTTTATGATCATCACTCAATTTATAATGATCAAGGTTTGGCTTCCTAAGGATCTCTCATTAAATGGGGTTCTCACTTCCATGATCAAGCATTGTCTAGATCAATCAAGGTATAGCACTTCTAATTAACCTTCTTGTATGGGTCTACTATGATTGTCTCTTTAGTTTATATCCCAGGAGAATGCCTGAGATATTATGTTAGGGTTCTACTTAATTAATGATGATATTATCATCTAGGTATATGGGTAGTTCTCTCCCTCAAACTCAAGTGTTGCCTCAACTAACTTGAGTGTAACACCATAATTGATCCCTCAAGAATGGATTATTCTAGGTTATGGTGTACTCCTAATACTCTAGTTCAATGGTTGTCTTTTATTCTTAAATAGATAAAGCTATGTTTTGTATGATTGGTCTCTCTCATTTTGGAAAGGACTTTAGTACTAACTTAAGGTTAGGCTCCATAGGGATTGATGTGATCATCAATATCTATGTTTAACATAAATGGTTTCTCTCACTAGGCATGTCTTGAATAATATCCTAGGTTCCTCTTAAAGATGATGATTTGAATACTTGGATGTATATCCAAGGTTTGGCTCAAGGTTTGTTAATGCTTCTCTAATAATTATAATAGAACTCTCACCTCTCTAGGTTTGATTCTTAACTATTTGGAATAGAGAAGAATATATACTTCTTGAGTTGAATCTCCTTGTCTGGTTTCCAAGGATAAAGTAGAATGGATATCAAAGGTTTGATGATAAGAGCATGGATTAGTTTGAGACATGGAGAAGATAGGTGGATAGTAGTTTCTCCAATTATTGTTACTTGATTTTCCAATTAAATGGATGTTCATATTTTGTGGCAAGGATTACCATGCTATAATCTTTTATAAGATCAAGCAATTGATCATTGAGTAAAGTGTTGGTGTGTTGATTATTAGTTCCATTTGATCCAACCCCTTAGATCAAATCATCTCTACCCAAAACAAGGTTTGAACAAAGTCACATTGAAGTTTGTAGCGCTTGACTTGACGAGCTACTTCAATTCCACCAAGGTCAAGTGAAACTTCAGTTACTGTGACTATTTTACTTTAAAGCGCGAAAATTCCCCAGATTTTCTATGCATGAATGCAATGCACACATCTGATTTCTCTATTTTTGTAACCCCATTACCTGGGATATTACATAGGCACACCGGCAACAGCTATGGCCAAACGCCGACCTAGCAAAGCCCCCCAAGGCGCTAGAGAGGGCATCAGCTCCGCAGCAGAACCGTGTAAAAGCAGCTAGGCCGATGTTGCGAGAGGGTTGTGATGCCAGTGAGAGGTCGTGAGGTGATCCACAAGACACTATCAGAGAGGTTAGCATGAAGCGAGGCCCCCGAGAGGAGCAGATTGAGGCGGAGGGACATAGTCCATCATCTTGAACATGAGGCCATCATCAGGATGCCTTCAACAAGGGAACGACACCTGCAGGTGACGCCATCACCGGCACAAGCCAGATCCATGTGCGGCTTTCGCTGAGGTCCCAACCCGATCCAAAATCCGTTCGTCGCCGCGAGGACACAGAGCGAACCGAGTAGCTGCACCACCGAACGAAATTGTACTATGAACTATCCCGAACTAGACTCGTCCGCAAGGAGAACGCAAGAGCTAGCTGGCAAGGCCCGGCTAGACCCGCATCTAGACGCCGACGATGCTAGTTCGGTGGCATCATGACGGCCACGCCATCCTGAGTGTGCTAGCACCTGGAGAAGCACGACCAAACTGGTCGGAGGGAAAACATACCGCAACCATGAGCGTAGCTTTAGTACTGGGCATGTTGCCTACCCGGCGCTCATGCACCAGCCCCGAGACCCCATCCCAAAAAGCCATCAGGGTTCCGACAGATCCGAGCACCGAGCGGGCATGTCACTAGCACCAAAGGAGCTAGTCCAGATCGAGCATGGCCGTCAGCGGACGAGGCATGGTGGCGGGAAAAGACACTGGCCATATTAGGCCAGCTCCAGCCGCACACCACCCACAACCGGCCCTCACTGTTGTTCAACTTCAACCAGCAGGAACAACAATACAGGGTAGTGGGGACCACGAGGCTATTGGACAGATTGATGGTACTCATGTCATAGCTATGGTGTAGCCTACAAATTAATATATTACTCTCTCCATACCACGAAATATATTGGAGATTTTTCTAAATTTAGATACATCTAGACACTAAATTGTAGCTAGATGCATCCAAATTTTAACAAATGTTAGACATATTCCATGAAAGCGGAGGGAGTACTTAGAATGAAACTGCATCTGTAGAGCTCATTCATATGTCGCATGGAAAATAGAATCCCTTCTGAATTTTGAAATGTTCGAGCTCCGCTTATCTGAGGTGCCAAAACGACGTTCCCATACGATCCTAGGCTACGAGCAACACGTATAAGACTCACTGATTCTCAAGAAAGAAGCAGCATACTTTTAATCGTAGCATATTAGCATGCATGCAGAGTACTTCTCGATTATGCATGCACGCCACACACAAATAGATATAGATCGGACGATTATTCTTAAAGAATGCAACATGAAACTTGGGTAAAAAATAATTCACAACTAAACATCTAATACAGACAAATACTACTACAAATTCACGAAAACAAATACAACTGCACATATGCATGTTGTAATAATAGTGAGTAGCTAATTTTGCATTGGCTCCCATCTACCTAGCTAGTGGAGCCAAAAGCAGTATTAAGATTTAAAACATGCAATCTCTACCAATACTTAGCGTAAGAAGTCCTATTTAAACTATTTATAATTTTCCATTTGTTATAAATGATAACAAACCTTAATAGTACAAAAATAACCTTCATAGTATAAAAATAAGTTACAACCTCAATATGGGCCTTTGTGCATCCATTGTTATTAGTGTCGATCAACACTGACGGGGAGTCAGCGACTAATACTATATGACTACGCTATGCATTTTTTTCGGGATAAAACCATTTATTGATATGCCATATCCTCCAGAATTTTCAATACGCAAGAACAATTCCCTCTTGTTAGGTTTCTTGTTATACTCATACAATATACTATAATCCTCTTTAAAGATATTTATAGATACTGAGATACATAGATATATATATATATATAAACAAATTAAGCTACATAATTAAATCGCACAAACTACTATGTAAATGGATCTAAATTTGTCATGTCTTGTGCTTTGCTTACATAAAAAACAAATTTCTCTAAAAATAATAATGGAGTTGACTTCTCTGAGAAGAAAAAATGGAGTTTAGTTTAGAAAAATGTTTCACCAAGATTATTTAAAATAACATATTTTTAATATAGTTCTAATTTAATCTTTTCTATGCTTTTACTTATTAAATACAACATGGAGTATCATTTAAGAATTGTTGATAAATGTTGGAAAATATTAATATGATTATGCAGCATGCATAAAAACTTAAATGAAAAATGTTTAGTATAAATAATATGCTAGTGTAAAGAATCTAGTGTAAAGAATCAACTGTAGCAAACTCTTTTCGGTCGAGGTATGGGCTCACCAACAAAGGTGGACGTAACATCCTTGTTTCCCGGGTAAGTGCCTAGCTTCCATCGTGCGCGCCTGCGGGGCAAGATGCCGTGGATAAGCAAATTAGCGATGTGAAATGGGCACTTGCTTAGGCTGGTCGAATGGACAGAAACGCTGCTTGCCTTGCTTTCTTTCTTCTCAGAGAATTAGCCATACATATAAGTTCGAACGTAAGCAACCCCATCAACCTAGTAAGGAGTAGCAGTCCAGCTACCACGGTTCACAAACGGGGCGGGAGCAAGTGGATGCTAGATCCATCAACATAGCTTCTATTGGTCTTTGGTCTCCTTAGTTTTAGCTTTTTTTCTTTCATTCTCAGTGAGATGGTAAGAGCCACTAATTAATTTGAGAATTATAGATAAAAATAAAAAGGCACCAATTAAATAGACTACTTGCTGGAATTATACACCATTTACAAGTTCATGTGCATAATTAATTGTTATTATTTTAAAATTAGAATTAAAAATATCAAAATGTATATGGTAAGGAAATTTCTTTGTACGTAGTAGTTAGAAAGTAATGAAAAGATGTTGTGAAATTCAAAAAAAAATCATGTTCAGAATGTTTATAAACATGATCATATAGTTTTTATAATAATGTGAATAGAAATTTTAGATCAATTCAAAATAATTGTGCAAGAAATTTTGAAAATATAAATGAAGAAGTGGGGAAGAATGTCCACGAGGCTTAAAAGATGTTTGTATAGTTAGTTTTTAAACACTCGTACCATCATTGCCTGCCACCCTAGGCTTGTCATCGTCTCCAACAGGTCCTCAACGTGGCAGCTCTGACTCCAAGGGCATCTCCAACGAGGTGACGTATTTTGGACTTCTAAATTATCTCCGCGCGTTTGCGTTGCCCAACGGACGCAAAAATGACCGTTTGTGTCCGCGCGTCCATTTCACCTGGGGTGCCTCCAGCGGCCCGATGCATTTGTGCGTCGGCATGAATTGAGATGTTTCAAAACAATAAAATAAACAGTTTCAACGAAGTCTTAGTTATTGCATCCAAATTTTTAAAAGTTTGCATGAAAATAAGATGATATTCCTCTAGCATTGTCTTCATGGCCAGCCAATGCCAACTGATGCTCAATCAGATCCTCTGTAGACGTTTTGATCTGATCTCGTCACTGACTTTCACATTCATATGCAGATACTCCTCCCAGGATAATGCCCCAAACAGGCGACAGCTGCGCGCTATAGCCTACCCCGACTGAGATCTTGTTCTCCGGCGCGGCGAGGACCGAGCCGACGGCGTGTACTGCGGTGGTGCGGCGGGGCAGCGGTGGGGTTGGAGTGGTGGCGTCGCACTAGGGCAGCAAAGAAGGAGAAAAGGAAGCAAATCGAAGCGGTCGATTTCGATATCCCTGACGCGCCGGTCCTACGTAAGTTTCAGCGGATGCTTGTCGCGACCATGCAGCATCCACGGAGATGCAAACCTACCGCATATTTAGACCAGGTTTGCATCGCCGCGGACGACTCGGTCACTTTGCGTCGCCGCGCTGGAGCAAAGCCCAGACGTATTTTCGGTCTCCGCTAAGCGTCCGTTTGCATCGCCCCATTGGATATGCCCTAAGGCAACAAGGCCAAACAACACCTAGAAGACCCATCAAATACGCTAGAGAGCTGACTAAGAACCCTTGCCATGACCTAGCACCCATTGTTGTCGGTGTTGCCAAACAAGAGGCGGCATACCAGAGTGCCTGGGCAAATCACCCAACACACCTGTGAGGAAGTGAACACAAAACGTGCCGCTGAGAACCATGTCTAAGATGATGCCTTCAAGTAGAGTACGGACACCATCGCGTTGTCATCCGACCTAGGGGGCCTAGATCAAGAGATTCCCCCTGAGCATGGTTCTCGCTGAGAGGAGAGGAGGCGCAACATGAAACGCATCCAAGGAGGTGGCCATGCCCGCGAGCACCGCCACTATCAATTTTTTCCCTATAGAGCTAGGACACGACTTTCGATGGAGACCTCCACCAGAGACCGCCGCTCGAAATCCCAATCTCCTCTGCTACACGGGATACATATAGAGGACCCCCATCCCTTTGGGAATGAGACCCTCCAACGCAGCCAAAAATTGTTGCCTTCAACGCGTCCAATCTTCAACAAAATTGTGGGTCCACCTCTACTCACTAGTGATTCATGGGTTGTATGCAATCTAATTCTCAGACACCTCTTGTACATCATTCATTTAAATGTAATTGAAGAAACATACACCATAAGAATATATCAAAAATATAGTTGTTGACAACCGAATATTGTATATGCTTACAAAATTACCCTTCCTACGTATTTCTAAGCATGGTGAAAGGATAATATGAGTGACTAGATGGAGGATGAATAGAAGCTACTCAACTTTTAGTTATTTTTTTGATTTAAACATGACATGAAAGGTCACTTCTCTAGATATATAATTATGTTAATTTACCTACATGGCAAGCAAGCACGAGAAAAAGTAAATAACGAAACAACAAGTAAAAGATAGAAGTAACCACAATGGAGATAAACATACACAAGGGTGATTCTCGTAGTTACTTTCTTGTCAAGAAAAGTACATAAACGCGAAATGAGCGGGCCAGAAGATGGGTTCCATAGTGAGGGTGAACAGATGATGATTCTTGCATGTATATACAGATGATATAACGTTTGCTATTGTGGTTGATCAACCACCAAGATAGCAACCACCCAATCTTAAAAGGGATTAGAAGGCCATTACCACAGCGAACCACGGGGAGTGTCAGCGGTGTCCTTATATATCGACCGAATGCACTGATTGAAAGATCTTTGTTTTTGAAAACAGTGTCACTACTTTGTTTTAAAATTGAACTCCGGACCGGGAAATGGATTTTTGTTCTCGGGTGCCACACACCCTTATACACCAATTTTTTTGGTAGTAATTTTTTAAAAAAATTAAATCTTCCTAAAAATTAAGGATGATCAAGTTTGTACTTGTCAAAAAAATGTTTGGAAACGAAATGATTTCCATGATCCTCAGGGAAAAGAAAACAAAATTATGACGAATATAAAGTGAATAGTACCTGGTCATGTTGCATTCTGGGTTTGCTTTTTAAACTCAGGATACAATAAAAGTAATTTTCTAGAAAAATATTCCATTTCAAGTACAATACCTAATCATCTTTGATTTTCAAAAAAAAATTTTTTTTTTTTATTTTTCTGAGTATGGAGATGTGGGACACCCAAAAGCCAATCTATATTTCTCCTCCGGACTGTCCATAACATAGCAGCCATCAAGGATCTGAAAGACACAATTTAACTACTAGGATGATTAACCACAAGAGTGCGTTCATGAGCACATCTTTCAAGATCTGAACACAATATACAGGTATATATTTCCCATGGGGCACGTACGTCACAGCACACGTTCGTCAGCGAGTCGAAAGAACGGGACCGGCGGCGTCGGCAAGCCACCGGCCGCCCTGCTCCATGAGCGCCAGCATCCCCTGGAAATCATGTAGCATAAGCTCGTCGAGGCCGCCCCTGATCAAGGCCGGGAAGAAGAGCCAGAACCCCGTCCCGCCGACGAACGCCAGCGTGAGCGGCACCGCCACCACCCGCGGCGGGCGCCACCAGCCGGCATGCCGCCCCCACCACGCCTCCGCCGCGGCGCACGCTCCATTGAGCACAAAGAAGGCGGCCACGTCGCCACTGGGCGGCTGCCACATGAGGTAGTAGAAGATGAGCTCGTGCATGAGCCCGGAGACGAGGAACGACGCCAGGACGCCGGCCGCGACGCCGAAGCGCGCGCGCACCGGGCCGTACACGGACGGCCGGAGGATGGCGGGCACCATGAGGTTCCACCGCCTGCCCCAGAAATCCCGCAGCGACGACGCCAGGTACGGCCGGTCCACCTGCGGCTCCATCTCCATCCCCAGCACGCCGTGGACCACGCCCTGAACCGACGCCAGAAGGAAGTCCACGGCGAAGTAGATCAGCGTGGTGTACAGGAGGAGAAGCTGCCACCGGCTCATCGCCGCCTTGAACTGGAACGCGTACAAGATGAAGGGGATGAGGCCGCCGGAGAGGAGGATCTTTGTGGCCGCCGAAGCGGGGTTTTGCTTCTTTGCTTTGCTGGAGGAGGTGGACTGCCGGAGCTTGACGGGTAGAGAGGCGGAGCAGACGAACTGGGGGAGGGGCAGGGACGGGTCCAGGGGGCCCCGGCCGGCGGCGAGGAGGAAGAGCTTGAAGGTGCCGAGCCAGCTGAGGAAGAAGCCGGAGATGCCGCGGAACCCGGCGGTGGTGAAGGCGAAGGGGATCCCGTAGAAGAGCACAACGGCGGGCATAAGCGCAGCGAGGCGGCCCGCGCCTGGGCTAGTGCGCGCGGCGGCCACGCGGGCGTACGACATGGCCGCCCAGACAGCAGCCGAGACCTTCCATAGGCTCCCGAGCTCGCCGTCCATGAGCAGCGCCGGCATCTGGTGAGGACGATTTGACGAAGAAATCAGTGGTCTATATTGGCCTCCGGAGCTGTGAAAAATGTTGTTTGGGGGCTTTGACTTCCAAAACATGCGCCATTTGATAACGACTAGTAAGGGCATCTCCAGGGGCGCGACCCTATTTCGGACCTCCGTCGGAAATGGTCGAAATCGTTCGGGTGTCCGTTTGCGTCGGACTAAATGGTCGAAATCATACGGGTGTCTGTTTGTGTTTGCGTCGGGGGAGGCTCCAGCGGCACGACGCATAATCTTTTTCGTTTTATTCATGAAGCCATAATTTACATTAATAAAAAAACATAAAACAGCCAGAAAGACGTGCTAAAAGTAGGTGTTGTCTACTGGTCGTCGTCGCTGACGAGGTCAATCAACTCCGGCGTCGGCCATGGAAGCTCGTACGCCGGCGGTGGAGGAGGTACCGCCGCATGGGCAGGAGGTTGTGGCCAGGGATCCCACGCCGGAGCAGCAGGCGGAGCGCGGACGTTGGAACGCGTCGGCGTGGCCGGAGGAGTCGCCGGCCTCCCCTGCGCGAGCGCCGACTCGCGGAGCTGGATTGCGAGCCCGTCCCACAAAGCGAGCTCGTTGAGCTCATCCCCGCTCGCCGCTGGCCAGTGCCATGGCAATGGCCTCCTCCTCGGAAATTTCCGGCGGCTGGGTCTCCGGATCCCACGCCGGCCCGCCGTCGTCGTGGTCGTACCGTGCCATGGTCACGTCCTTGTCCTCGCCCTCGTCCTCGTCCTCGTCGCCATCCTTGTCCGCATCCTCCTGGTCGTTCTCTTCTTCTTCTGCGGCGATCTCGCGCTCGAAGTAGTCTACGTCGGCGAGGTAGCCAGCGCGGCGGCGCGCGTCGAACTCCCACGTCCCAAATGAAATCCAGTTGTAGGAGTTCAGCGCGTACGCCGGATCCTCCCGCAAATCCGGCGGCAAGATCGCTCGGCGGCGGCGCACCTCGTCCCCCCGCTCTCGGCCCTCGCGCGGAACGGGGGGGGGGGCGGCACGCGCCTCGAGTTGAGGTACCAGCCCCCTGCCGGCAAGTTCGCGTCCGGCCATGGTACCGGCCGATTTTCCTCTCATAGCTGCCGCGCAAAGTCGACGCGGACGTACCGGCCGACCCGTGCCTTCTTGCCGGACCGCGAGCCGCTAGACTCGTGGTCGTTCTTTGTCTTGCGGAACTGCCATCATTTCTTCCCCATGGCGTCGGTGGGGTGGATACCGTGGGATGTGGCAATGGTTTGGTCGGGGAAATGGCCGCCGACAGCGTCCCTTTAAGAGGCTCGGACGCCATCTCGCCTTCAATGACCTGCCACTGCAACACCGCCTCGCTGCGCACGCTCGCGGAAGCCGAGGCGCGTCATTAACGCGGCCTGCAAAGGTTGCAGCGCGCCGCTCGCAAGTAATGCCGCGAAAGACGATGAAGTTGTGTCCCTGCCAGGCGGGCCTGTGCGAGGACCGAGCGAACACTTTGCGTGTCCGCTCAGCGTCCGTAGAGACGCAAACCTGTCACATATTTGGGCCAGGTTTGCGTCTCCGCGGACGGCTCGGTCACTTTACGTCGTCCCGCTGGAGGTGGTGCCAGACGCATTTTTGGCACACACGACTTTTGTCTAATGCAAATTGGTAATAATTTACAAATCATAGTCACAATCAGAGACGAATCAGTTTTCCATTAGTTAAATCGTCCATCTACAAATAGTGTGTTGTGTATTCGAGTCACCACGCGACTCTCGCCTCTCTTATTCTTCCTTACTTCAATCAGTAATGTAGGTAGCGAGTCTAGGCGGAAAATCTGGTTCTGACTCTGCAGCCAAAAGCCTAAGTCCAAAAGTGTTGGACGATGAATGAATTATATTCAACAACCATAATATAACAAATCAGGAATATTGGTTACACGCTCTTATTCATCGCCATCACCATAATAAAGAAATAAATCTAAATACTGCTTATCCATTTTATTCTCCGCAACACAATATATTCTACATCGTTTGCATGTATTCTAAGCACTGGCGTAATGTACATGATGATATAATGAATAATAAGATCGATAGATGTTCCTATTTATATATACTGGAACGAAATTCTTCAGCTAAAAAGTTAGCATATATGTAACTGAATTCCTCAGCAATAAACAATTGACCGACTGCAGTAGTTGTACTAACCAAAGGAATACCCAAGGATGAGTCCCAAATCACCAGATATATGTTCAGATGTATACTGACACAAAAACACCATATGCAAGAATGTATCATGTAGAAGGTGCCAAGTAGACTCTTAGAAATTCAGATCACAAAAAATCTGTGTCATTGTTTCTACAACGCCGCTTGTGGAAGAGATGGTGTAGTCGAGCAGAGCAGCGATTTCTCAAGGTAACCTAGGCAATGGACCACGATAAGCGAGGCATGCAAGGTTTACTATAACTATATATTTTCCAATATGTATGCTAAACCACTTGCAAATTCAGCAGTTCCAACTCCACAGCGGGACACAATTACATATAAAAAAACAGTCCTAAACTTAGTACTGAGAACATTCGTACAAAATATTACACAATTATTTACACTATTGTAAGACATTATTAGCACACAGTCATCGCCCGTTTGGTACTCACCAATGTTGATGCACTTGTCAAAAGCAGAGCAGACGACATCCACGTAGCAGGCGTCAGACGAACAATTTAACATTTGAAGCAAATAAATCTATTTCCATCTCACATCTCCTGATAATTCAATAAAGAAATTTACCCTAAAGGTTGTTGCGGAATGCTATAAATTACAGTTCTTTAGGTAATCAAGCCTCACCTCTGCTTACCTGATGATGTGTCGCTATAAAACTTAAAACGATACAAGACAGTGATGTACCGGGATGCTAAAAATGAGTACTTCACTTTCAAAGCTTCCACACTGCCATGTTCTTTTCTGTATCCTTCTTCACTACCTTTGTGGCAACCATCTCGAAATCCTCCTCGGTGACATGCACCCTTCTCTCACAAAGGGCAAAAATTCTACCTTCACCTCCTGAAAAGAAGATGAAAATCAAGGCGATGGAGACATCACACACAGTATGGTTACAATGAAAAAAAATTGACACCCTATTTTTTGCGTATTTTAAAATGAAAATTGATAAAGCGACATGACGAGTAGGAAGGGGAAGAGGAGAGGCCGATACATGCCAATCCTCGTGGGGGAAATATTTTAAGTGCATAACTAGTTCCTTCTATCTTGTTTTGCTTTGTAGTTAAACCGCTAGAAAAGAAGGGGCATGTGATAGAAAGGATTACATTGGTGAGCTAGAATGTTTCTGATAAATGCAAACCTTTCATCTGGTTGCCCACAGTTTGGAAATACCTAATTTATGTTTTCTTTAGTGTTGATAAACCCTTGGGGTATACAAGAGGGTTTTCTTAGCGCTTGTTTTAAGCTAGATTTTAATAGAAAAGTGGAGTTTGTAATACCCTTTTTAAAATATTTGTTCGATAGATAGTATGTAAGAGGGGTGCCTGCCTGACAGGATCATGACGCGCTATTGCTGCTCGCGCAAGAAGGCAACTGCTGGTTGTGCCCGCGGCTCAACAACTTGACTAGAAGATGGGGTGGAGGCGACTCAGCACAAGCGGGGGAGGGAGGGGATTGGGGGACAGATCGTGTCGGGGATTGCGGGAGACAAGGCGGGACGTGGCTAGGATTTTGACCGTGAGCTCCTCTTATTTATGCGACATAGTGAAAAAATTTAGCCGCTCAGATCCACCGGTAGACGCGATCGAATGGTGACTGTGGAGGCTCCGTGAACCCCTTTGTTTGTAACTTTAGATTGGCCCGCAGCCAGGGACACTCCATCATCTTCATCGCTAAAAAAATGCCAGGATTGGCATATGGACTGATGTTGAGTTGTTGTGCTTTGTATGAATGAATAATCATGGTTTGTATTTACGACATATATGGCTACATATGCTTGTCTTGTGCGTGTAATGTTTCTTTAAGAGAAGACATACATTCTTTCTGGACAAACAAAGAATGGTTAAAAGACAATATTAATCACCAGTTTTATGGAAAACTCTTAAATTCCACCGACTAGTTGATCAACCGGTATTTCCTACTCAAGCGTTGCTGCGGGCATCGTAGCACGGGCCACCACCATGCATGCTAGCGTAGCGCCGCCACACAATATCCTAAGGCCGAGTGTCGTCGCCACACGTCCCAAAGCAAAGGGCCAACATTGTGTATTCAAGGACGGAGCGCCTATTGACGTGCATCATTGGATGCTCGCGGAGGGAGCTCCAAACTCAATCTCTCCGCGCGAAGAGATCTAGGAAGATGGGGGGGGGGGGGAGGGGGGGGTTTGAGGATGACCAGATTTGGCTATGAAGAAGTTACAACGAGCATGATACGTTGTCGGAAGCTCTTATGAAAATTTTATTTACTACTAAACTTATTGTAGCTACTATACAATCATGTAAAGAAGCTCATGTGGTTCTATATCAGTGAAGTACATAGAGAGATGATACAGACTACTTCCACAAACACAAAGTTCAGAGGGTGGATTACCCCCTCTTCATCATGGAGGTGATGGAGATGATGTTGGAGGATTCACAGGAGCAACCGGGGATGAATTTGTGGATAATCATCCCTCCAATCATTGTAGTTTATGTCTTTGTTTCGTGGTTTCTCTATATGTGTATGCCTCTTTGCGATTTCAGGACTTATATAGAAGGTTTTAGGTCAATATGATGATGGTGGCATGAAGATTGAGGCAAAAGGGTCGACGAGCCTCAAGTGGCCCCATAGGGCGACCAGGAAGGGTGGCCGCGCCATGGGCCCGATTCGGCGGCCCATCAACCTCCTAGTCTACTTCTCACATCCATGTAATCCCCAAAAAGTGATGTGGCAAAAATATTGGGTCATTTTGACGTTCGGAAGGTTCTTGAAACTTAAAGAATACACAAAAAAGGTTTTCTGTTTTGTTGAGTTAAAATGAAAATAATCTGGACTTGGTGCCCTGAAATCAATGTAACCGCAAGGTAGAAACATTATATATGATACACATATGAAGGGCCGACAAATAATAAACTACAAAGTTCATACATTTCACATGTGTCAACATGCAACACACAATCAATCGCCCATATCACAATTTAAACATATTTTTCTTAGTTGCCAACCATTTTGTGTTGTTCCCAGCTTTAGTTATTTCTACTTCCTTGGGACATTGGACCAAAGACTAGCTGTATATTCATCCAAATTATTACAAACATAAAGATATTTGACAGAGTTTGTTCGCCTATAGTAGGCAAAGGAAATGTAGCCAACTACTTCGCTTTGCTGGTTTTATGTAAATATGTTCCAAGGTACATATATTCTATGATTGCCATGATTTAGTTTTTAATCTGAGTTTAACATGCTCGAGTGGAGTACCCTTTTCGTCTCCCAATTTCATTCTTCTATCTTTCTACAACTTAAGCTGACGCATGCAGAAAAACTACATCCACAAAGGACATAGAGTTACCATTTCTAATTGTGTTTTATGTATTTGTTACAAGGATGCTTGATGGAATGGCTCAACCAAGCACATAAATAAGCATTTTTACTAGGCATTCTTCTTGATGTTTTAGTTAATTGTCTTACATGCCACTGTTTTGTTGAGACTGGTCATTTATGCTAGTTGCTTTTTTCCCATTTTGCAGTTGTCATAGGAGCTAAGTGGAAACATTACATCTTTTCTTAAATTTTGGCACACTAATGTCCCGCTACAACGCTCGGGTATCTTCTAGTAAGAACTAAAAGAAATACCATCCCTTTCAAATCATGTTTATCGAATATTTCAAAAGTTATGGATTTTTCGAAAGGATTCAGGTACACAATCTTAGGGTATAATTATATATATTAGTATTATTTGACACAATACTAGGAAATTTACTTTTTTTGTCAATGAACAATAAAAGAATATATGAGCTTAGGGATGGTTCCAACTTAAGTGTACTTTTTGAAGAACTTCCATTGATTCAATGATGAATCAGTGGCGTGAAGTGGTACAACTAGCTATTAGTTTGAATGATCTTGATGATACGGCATTTGAATGTAAAGAAATATATTCTTCAAAGTCTTTATACGCCATTGTTCATTTAAGGGGTGTGCAACCAGTTTACTTGCTTTTTGTTTGGGAGCTCAAAGTCCCTCATAGGATTCAAATCTTTCTCTGGTTGCTCTCTCAAACTAAGATAATGACTAGGGATAATCGAAGAAATAGAGGAATGCTTAAATCTTTAGAATGTAGTCTTCGTAAAGATGTAGTCTGTTAGACATTTATTCTTTGACTATATCTAGCTTGCTTTGTGAGGATGTTAAAGAAGTTTTTAATGTATGTTCACGGATTTCTTCTCTCTAGCATCTAAGTGGCTTACTAGCAAGAGATGCTTGCATCTTAATGTTGTTTGCTTTGCTGGTTTCGAGCATGTGAAACAACATGAATAATATTTTTATGTTTAACAAAATGACTTAGCTGAACATGAAACATGTTTGGCACCTAGTTATGCCCTTCATACGGAATTGTAAGATCTTTTTTCGAAGAAGAAGCAGGGCTTTAGTGGACCAACTCATGGGCGCTAATGATTAGAAAAATCAAGATCCCTTTGGAGCTAGACTGAGGTGCAGTACATTAGGTTTGGTTTCCTCCTAGAAGACTATGCAACTGGATCATTATCTGGAGGCTGGGCATCTATGTGGTAATGTGATGAGTTTTAAACTTGTTGTCGTATAGTGTAACTTGATATGTTTCTGCCTTTTTGAGCTTGTAGTTGGCTCATAAACTTCTAAATCTTAAAAAAATAGGACTGTGTATGGCTATCTAGGTCTCGACGATAACACATTTAGCTTATAGTTTACTTTCGATTTCCTACGTAAAACTTCTAGCTGCTAAACAAACGATGTTAATGGTATTCGGAGGAATATATGCTTGTTAGTCTAAATAAATAGTACCTTCGTTCTGCAATATACATATAGTGTTTTTTAAAAGCCAAACAAGATATAGTTTGATCGAATTTAAAGACACATCTAGTGAGAACTACGATACTGTATAAATATAATACGAAGCTGTATGACATGATGCATCTAATGATATTGTTTCGGGCTTTCGGCGTGAGAGATATTGATAGCTTTTTTGTACTTAAGAACTTGGTCGAAGTTTACATCGTTTGATTTTTGAAAAATCTATACATCTTATTTTACGGAATGGAGGTACTAGTACTATTATTCTACAAAATCAAACAATTCAAAGTAAAAAAGAAACAACCCAAATTTAGATAAAACCGCGACATTACTTTTGGGATGAAGTGAGTATTTCTACGAAAACCTTTGATGACATAAAATGCCCTCAAAGGTCAACTCCAAATCTGTGTACAGGTCATCCTCCACGAATTTTAAAATTCCGATGCCAACCCAACCAACCAACCAATCCTTAACATTTTTTTCCGACTTTTCTCTCGTGGAGACTGGACTGGCTGGGAGACAGACGAGAAGGAAGGAAACCTTCGAGAAACCAGCGAAAAAGCGCCCCAATCCAGCGCCGAGACAGATCAAACACGCCGGGACCGAATCAAAAACCCTCGCCGGCGGCCGCCTCCTCCGCGGGCCGATCCATTCCGGCGGGCGAGGTTCAGCTCCTCGGGGGCGCTGCTCGGCGGCCAGATCTCGCGCGGCGGCTCGCAGATCTGGGGGCTCCCCGTTCCCTAGAAGCGGCTGCGGCGGGCGGAGGGGATGGCGCTCTCCGGGATGCGCGGGCTGTCGGTCTTCATCAGCGACGTGCGCAACTGCCACAACAAGGAGCAGGAGCGCCTCCGCGTCGACAAGGAGCTCGGCAACATCCGCACGCGCTTCAAGCACGAGAAGGTAGGCCCCCGCCTCCTCGCCTCTCCATCTCCATTTCGTGATCTATGCGGGAATTCAGGCGGGAATTCGGCATTGAGCTAGAGACGGGGCCAGTCTGGGCTGCGAATTGGGTTTGACTCGTCCTACTCTCGAAATGTTTCGTAGTAGATGCTTAGCCTCATCGTACTTACTGAATTGTGTGAAAACAGTCGTGACGAACTGCTTTGGTTCTGATTTCTTCGAGTAGTTCGGGGCTGGAATTGAGCTGTTGGTGTGAAGCTGAACTCTGCACTCAAAATCGTGAAAATGCCCTGATACTTGGTTCTACGCCCATCTGTTATAACCGCATTACACTGTAGACAATGACATAGCTATTACGTGGCAACGATACTTGTAGATAAATTCAGCAACAACTATTACGTGGCTAGATTTAACAACAATTTATAATACCACTGTGAAATACTATTGTGCATCTTAGTCATCAAAATTTCGGAGGCTTGATGCTTGTATCCTAAAATCTCCGTTTAGTAACAGAGGCTGTAGAAGATATAATTTGAGAGCACACATTGTAAGTTGCAAAGTAAAGCTCCACACCGTGGTGTATCATTTGAATGTTTCATGACAAAGAGGCAATGTTTCATATGAAACTGCTGCAGCACAAACCAGCGTCGTATGCCTGAATGCATGGCCTTCCATCAGGGTTTTGTAATGCATGCCCATGCATTATGAAAAAGTAGTCTCAAACTACTCCGGGTGCAGGTGGACGTGGGCATCCGCAGGCCCGCTCCGGCCGCGCCTCTCCTCATTCTCATCGGTGTGTACGTCGTGCGCCCAGCATCTACTCGTCGTTTCCTTGCTTGGACGCCTTTGTCACCCCGCCTGCTCCATCCTGGAAGCTCGCACGCGGTTGATAATGTGCCTTATCATGCGGACTGCTATTCCTGCATAACCTGCGGAACGCACAGCCCGTGCGCGGTCTGCGGGCTCCTTCTAGTCCTGCAATTCATGGTCGCGGCTGTTGTGGCCCGTCCGCGGACATGTCGACTTGCACCCTGACAATTTACACTAAGAGATACTTGATTAATCCATGCTTGATTACAATATACTTGTGCTAGCCAGCATTCGATAGGTGGAAGTTATCCTGAAGAATATGGAAACTAACCAGATCATAAAACAATTGGCCTCTACTTTCCTATCAGTAAGATCCTTATCCATATATGGATGGACATATGCATATGTTGCACATATCAGTTGTTTTGTAGAGTAAACATCTGCCATATTTTGATACACCATCTTGTTTTATGTCAGGCCAGTTTTGTCTAGATTCTAGAAACGTACGATCTTAACTATAAGGTGATATTGGTCTCGTCAGCGCACGCAAAGTGCCACCATAGAGAAGAAGCACCATGTCCATTTATCATTTCCAATTCCTTTTATGCTGTTGAGGGAAAATATTTAATGTACACAGAAAGAATGGAGACGGGATGTACCAAAACCATGCCATTCCATTTGTACGAGTGTTCTCATGGTATCCTCAATAACGTAACAGTTATATGGATCAGTGTGTAATTATGTTGGTAAGCTAGTGGAGAATACTTCAGATAACCATTCCTTTTCATGGTAATTGCCAAGGGCATTCCACTTCCCTTATAGTAATGCTGATACACATGCATTGCAACAGTTAACACATCACAGAAGAAATATACTCCCTCCGTCCACAAATAAGTGTATATGCGGGTTTTTCAAGATAAATTATGAAGTGAAGTGGAAAATGCATTGGGAAGATGCATCTCTCCTCTTTAATTATTTCACCTCCGATGAGCTAAGTGCTTGTAGAAAACAAGGAGAACATGTGCTCAATATTATTGGGTTTGATTTCCGTGCGATGAGAGAGAAGCAGTTAAAGTGCATTGGGAAGATAGGAGTACTCTTTTGTGGACAAAGTTTAGAGCTAGATGTCCATTTATTTGTGGACGGAGGGAATAGTCTTACTGAAAACACCATTATCTGCCATCTTGCAGGGACTGTCGCCATATGAGAAGAAAAAGTATGTTTGGAAAATGCTTTATATACATATGCTGGGTTACGATGTTGACTTCGGGCATATGGAAACTGTTTCTTTGATATCCGCACCAAAGTATCCTGAGAAACAGGTGATAGCCGCCACATCTTTGAAATGCTCACCTATCAAAGTCCTTTGTAATATTGTTTCCTAATTGCTACCCTTTGATTGTGCTTCAGGTTGGATACATTGTGACATCTTGCTTACTGAACGAGAACAACGATTTTCTAAGAATGGTCATAAATACAGTACGCAATGACATAATAGGACGAAATGAGACCTACCAGTGCTTAGCATTGACGATGGTATGCCATCTCATGTTTCACTCTTATTCCGTATCTTCTTTCAGTTTATTTGTACTCTGTAGACATTCTATTCTGAAAATTTTGATCTAACTGCTTTTATGATTATGTAATCAAGTATTACTAATAAGCATGCTTTTGTAAAGATTGCATACGTCGCACATTCTATTTTGGGAATATGACTCGATACTAGAACATGCCAGTAAGGAACTCAAGATGCAAAAAACGCGTAGACAAAATTTCCCAGAATCATGTCAAGAAATTTTCTTTATTTTGCTCTTATTTATTAGTGCCTTTCATTACTGTACATCACTCATGATTGTTTTATAAAATAGAAAAAATTGCACCTCTATTGGCTATTCTACGCATTTCTTTAACTAAATCTATTTCAGGTAGGTAATATTGGTGGGAAAGAATTTTCCGAGTCATTGGCCCCTGACGTCCAGAAACTTCTTGTAAGTGAACGTTATTTTGCTCATATTTTCCTACCTTCTCATTTGAGTGATTGGACTAATGAAACATCTGACTCATCAGATTTCAAGTAGCTGCCGGCCTGTAGTCAGAAAGAAGGCCGCTCTATGCCTTCTGCGACTTTATAGGAAGAATCCAGATGTTGTGAATATTGATGGCTGGTACTAACATAACGGAACATAAGATTCTTGATGTTCTATCATCCACTCCACACAATGGCCCAGCTAATCACATTTCATATGCCAGGTCTGATCGGATGGCACAACTTCTAGATGAGCGTGATCTAGGTGTTCTGACATCTGTCATGAGCCTTTTTGTTTCACTAGTATCTAATAACGCTGAAGCATATTGGAATTGCCTTCCAAAGTGTGTAAGAATATTGGAGAGGATGGCAAGAAACCAAGATATTCCGCAAGAGTACACCTACTATGGAATTCCATCTCCTTGGCTTCAGGTGATTTTCTTTCCATGGCTCATCCAGCTTGGTTAAAGATAGGTCTGCATAAATTTGTACCAAGACAGTTGAATCTATTCGATTACAATCTACTGAAATCTTGTTCTCCTTTAACTTTGGTTTTGTGCTCGTGGTTTCTTTTAGCTGGTCTTGCAAATGCTGGATGCCTGATTTAATTCTTAATTGCATAATTGATTAATGGCATTTGAATTTTTGTCAACTACTTATTTTAATTAAATTTCTTCTTAAAATTGAATTATGTCGCATGCATCATCTACTTTCTATGCTGGTCTGTTCAAACAAATATCTATACCTGTTGTGCATATTGGATGCAATATTCCTGCGCATTCATTCATTTTTTAATTACTTTTATTGTGATTTCAGGTTAAGGCAATGCGAGCTCTTCAATACTTCCCCACTATTGAAGATCCTAGCGCAAGGCGAGCTTTGTTTGAGGTAGTTCTTTTGAATATTGTACCCCACATATCCAAATAGTTCATGAATTATAATGGTTCTTGTCATTCTGTAGGTTTTACAGCGGATTTTGATGGGCACTGATGTTGTTAAAAACGTCAACAAGAACAATGCCTCACATGCTGTTCTCTTTGAAGCTCTTGCTCTGGTGGGTTTGTACTGTCTGTCTGGAAGGCTTCTATTTATTTATTTGTTTATTTTCAGCAATTTGTATATCATTTCCTGCCCTATATCATTTTTTTCTTCATATTTTTATCTCCATATGCTTAAGTATGTCTTCCTTCTAATTTTTTTGTTATGCAATACTTCTCCAATTACAGGTTATGCATCTTGATGCTGAAAAGGAGATGATGTCCCAATGTGTGGCTCTTCTCGGCAAGTTTATTGCTGTCCGAGAGCCAAATATTAGGTATCTTGGTCTGGTAAGTGGCAGTGTACTTCCCGCTAGAGTAGTTTCACTTGATTTTATGCATTCCCCAGTGTTGCTTTAGAATCAAACTGCGTACGTGAGAAATTTATAATAATGTAACAATTTTTCATTCATCTTCACAGGAAAACATGAGTAGGATGCTGCTTGTAACTGATGTACAGGATATAATTAAAAGGCACCAGGCCCAAATCATTACGTCTTTGAAGGATCCAGATATCAGGTATCTGAGGTCTTTCCAACATATTTAATTGCATAGATATTATAAACTGATTAACCCTGCAAAAGATTATATATATATATATATATAAAGGTGCTAACTGCTAAAACCAGTCAGATCACACTTTTAACCTAGGGCGGTGAAATTTTGGAACTTCATACCTTATTTGTAAGGGATACAGTAGGAGAGTATTCTAATAATTTGCATAATTGAATCTGTATTTTCTTACTCTAGATGTACCAGAGTACCCATCTTGTATTGATAATTGTTGTTCAAACACTTTGTCTTACATCCTTCCTAAGCAGTACCTTCATGATACTGATGACCCGTACTAAAGTTTGACTTATCAAAAAATGTTTCTTAAAACTATCCAAGTACTATTAGATGACCCGTACTAAAATACTGATTAATTTGAGCCACAGATATATACTTTATTTTGCTTCATTTGAAACCCTTTTTTTCCTCCAGCCTTGTACTCTTCTGTTCCCCTAGTGTTAAAAATAGAACAATGCTTATGTATTAAGCTCCAACATGGTGAGTAGTTAACACATGGAGCACAACTATGTACATGGGCTGCATAGGTGAAACAGTTTGGATGAAGCGCTTGGATCAGAGCAGGCCCAATATGTGGAGGGGGATGTTAAAAGCATTTCCTGAAGACATGTATATGTTTTCATGTGAGGAATGCTCCATGCATGACTTACATAACTGATGACAACCACTTGTGGGTTTAAGAGGGTAGTGGTGAAAGGCTCAAAGCTAGTATGTTCACTAATAAAGGATAAATATGGATTTTCATATTGTTGTCATATAACTAGCAGTTTATATAAACTCAGCTAGCCAGCTCGTTATTGAAAAAGTTTCTTACAGTTTTCATGTGTTCGGTACTTTATGTATTTGCTATTTGTCGTGCAGCATTAGAAGGCGAGCTCTTGATTTGCTATATGGCATGTGTGATGTTACAAATGCAAAGGAAATTGTCGAGGAGTTATTGCAGGTAACTAATGTTGTGATTGTCCTGCAAATGAAAAAAAAATCTCAAGACATTGTTAGCTTGTTAATTGTTATAGGTCATTGCACCTGTTAACTGCTTTCTATCGTATCCGTAACACTACATTATCTTTTTTTTTTGTCAGTACCTTAACACAGCTGAATTCGCAATGCGTGAAGAGCTGGCTCTGAAAGCAGCCATTCTTGCTGAGAAGTTTGCTCCAGATCTTTCTTGGTAAAGATTTTATGACTGAATCAGCTCTTATTTACTTATTGGTGTTGAGCTTGATAGCTGAATTGTCTTGCATATATATATATATATTTTTTTTTTTTTGAAAAGGAAATTATATTCCACTAAACAAGCTGCACAGCAAGATCGCTGGCAAGCAAACCGATTACACAATCAGGAGCAGTGCCCATCCATTGTCTTGCATATATTCTTTGCATACATGTGGTATTTTCCATACGCAGCCAGTAGCCTTCAAATCGAATCAAGTAGCTGTTCACCAAAAATGGGTGCAGCCCATGGTTTTACTGTTAACGTGATACTTCTGTATTGCGCTGCTGCACTTTGTGTAGAGTAATAACTCGAGAGGACACACTACTTTACACTGCTTTCTTGTATCTGTAGCTTCACGTCCTTGATAAGTGGTGGCTATATCTAACTTCTGTTTCTGTAGGTATGTTGATGTTATACTTCAGTTGATAGACAAAGCTGGAGATTTTGTAAGTGACGATATATGGTATCGAGTGGTACAATTTGTCACCAACAATGAGGATCTGCAGGTTCGTGCATATTTATGATTCCACTTTCACTGAATCTTCTCGGTATTGTTTGATAGACCTGATGTTTGACTTGTAATTTTGTCAGCCATATGCTGCAGCTAAGGCGAGGGAATACCTTGATAAGCCTGCTTTGCATGAGACAATGGTCAAGGTATTTTTCATCACCTGAACCTGTTGTACTAATACCGGGAAGTTTGATTTGTCAGGACTGCTTGATAGTTTTAATTTGTAAGAGCACCGTTGCAAATCTGTGTTTTTTTACTGGCAGTACAGTCTGCTGATAAATACTTGGGCCAATCGATATCCATGATGTTGCCTCATTAAACTTGGACCTTTTGTTCTGCTTTATTCGCCTGTCATAAAGGAATACAATTTGCCTACCAACTGTTTTGCCTCTTGTTTTTACTCTGTTTCACTTTACATTGTCCTTGTCTTATCCCAATACAGGTCAGTGCTTACCTTCTTGGAGAGTATGGCCACCTTTTGGCTCGAAGACCTGGTTGTAGCCCTAAGGAATTGTTTACCATTATAAATGATAGGCTTCCAACAGTATCGTAATTTCTAAAGCACCTCTTTGATTAACTTTATTTTTTTCTGCCCTGTTGTAAATCTTAATCCCATGTTTTTTTATCAGGACAAGTACTATTGCCATTATTCTCTCGTCTTACGCCAAGATACTTCTGCATACTCAACCTCCTGATGCGGGACTGCAGCAACAAATCCTGGCAATATTCAAAAAGTATCAACTGACTCTTTCTGCTTTGATGATATGCCACCTTTTGTTCGTGGAAGGTTTTTTCACCCTTGCATTATATTTCAGGCATGAGAGCTATATCGATGTTGAAATACAACAGAGAGCAGTTGAATATTTTGAATTGAGCAAAAAGGGCGCTGCTTTGGCTGATGTGTTGGCTGAAATGCCAAAATTTCCTGAACGTGAGGTAAATATATATCCTGTTTACTTGTGTAATGTGTACTCACATTTGCTGGCTATACTCTCTTTTGTTCAATTCATTTTATTACAGCAGGAAAGCTTCAATTTTAATATCTAACTATGTATTTGCTTGTCAAATCTAGTCTGCCCTGTTGAAAAAGGCTGAAGATGCTGAAGTTGACACAGCAGAGCAGAGTGCCATAAAACTACGAAGTCAGCAGCAAACATCCAGTGCTCTTGTTTTAGCTGATCAGCCTCCTGTAAATGGATCAGCACCAGCTGCTAATCATCTCACTCTTGTGAAGATGCCCAGTCAAAATATTGCCGAGGTATGACCTTCTTAGTTGTTAAATACACTCAACATAATTCATGAGTTGATTTAAGTGGATATTTACGATATTCAGGAAAGCAATGTCATTCATGAAGAAACTGCCTTAGAAGCCCCCAAAGAAAATGGTGCTCCTGTTGAAGTCGAGAGCAAAGTGGAGATCCTCAGTGAGACCGCTGCTGAGAGTAAAGTCGTGCCTCCTACGTCACATTCGCCTTCTCAAGCAGATCTCCTTGCGGACCTTTTGGGTCCTCTTGCAATAGAGGGTCCTCCTGCTGCTGTAGAACAAAACCCTGTTCAAGGATTGGAAGCTAATGAAAGTCCGATAGGTGACTTGGCACTAGCTACCCTTGAGGACCAGTCCAACTCTGTTCAGGTACTACTGTACTTTTATCAGCAGAATACAATGCTGTCATTCATTTTTATATGAGTTGATGTTGTCTTCTGTTGACCAACTCTGCTTTATACAGCCAATTGTAAATGTTGAGGAGAAGTTTCATATATTGTGCACGAAAGATAGTGGAGTTCTGTATGAGGATCCTAATATCCAGGTTCGCAGAAGTCATTAGCCTTCCCTTCCTTCCCTTGAGCATTTATTATCTCTGCTGCTTTAACCTTCTTTGTGGTTACTGGGCCCTACCTCTAGATTGGTTTAAAAGCAGAGTGGCGTGCCCATCATGGTCGTCTTATTCTATTCCTGGGGAATAAAAATACTTCACCTATTGTGTCAATGCGAGCTCTGATTTTGCCTCCTAGCCATTTCAAAGTGGAACTCTCTTCAGTGCCTGATACAATTCCTCCTAGAGCACAGGTACCAAACGCTGCAGTACTGCTTTCACATTTTCCCTGTTTCCTTTCCCAATTTTATCCTATTTTCATTTTCATTTCTCCATGTTCTTTAGGTGCAAATTCCAGTTGAGTTTACAAATCTCCGGGCGAGTAGAGATGTTGCTGTTCTTGATTTCTCATATAATCATGGAACTGTACCGGTAATTATTTTATGATACCATGTTTTCGTGAGAGTCCATGCATTCACTTTTTTTCTCACAAGGTAACAACAGTGTCTGCTTGCTTATCCAGGTGAATGCTAAACTTCGACTTCCTGTTGTATTGCACAAATTCTTGCAACCAGTAACTCTTACGCCGGAAGAATTTTTTCCTCAGTGGAAAGCATGGACTGTTCAGTCACTAAAGCTTCAAGAAGTGGTAAGTTCTTTGTGTTATGGATTACTCCCCCTATTCCAAAATATAGTGCATAAAGATTTGTCCAAAATCAAACTCTGTAGATGTCGATATTTTATTCTATAAATTTGGACAAATTTTACAATGTTTGACTCAGGACTGTAAGCACTATATTTTGGAATGCATGGAGTATTATGTGTTCTCTGAAGCAAAAAAGCAAAAACCTGACCATCAGCATTACTTGATTAAGTACTTACTGGATCAGTCTCCTAATGAACATCTTTGTATATGAACAAACAGGTTAAAGGTGTTAGACCATTACCTCTTCCTGAAATGGCCAATCTATTCCTGAGCCTTCACCTGGCAGTTACTCCTGGACTTGTATGTCATGCGATTTGTCTCCACATTTTATAGCTATTTTGTTTCGTATTATTGAACATGTACTTTTTTTTTAGGATACCAATCCGAACAACATGGTGGCGTGTGGTACATTCTTTTCGGAAGCAACCCATACCATGCTTTGTCTGGTAAGTATCTTGGTGGTCTATGCATTAAATTCTTGGTTTAAGAATCTTTCTGCAAAGAAATTGTGCTGTTATTGATACAGCTAGTTTGTCTTATAATTATTTCCTTATTTATCCCGGCATCATGTCGTCATCTAGACCATATTTTGCTGACTCAACCAAACACTCTTTGTTGTATCCATTTGTACCTAACAAGCACTATTAGGTTATATTAAAGTTTAGCCCAACCCAGTTCATTGCACAAACAAGTGCAGGCCTGGCCATTTTTCAAGTTCCAGTTCCACCTGACAAATAGCAGCCAATAGAAAAACTATTATTATACTGCCTATCTGGTCCCAGGATAGGGCGAGCCGGGAATCATGGCTTTGCAGTTTTCCTATCCTCTCATTCTACTGGTGAAGGTGCATCTATTTGCTGTTGTGTGCAGCTTATGCTGCATTATCCTTAGTAGCGGGTATAATAGGCAGCTTCACTGGTTAACTGAACATTGAGCCATAGCTAGGAGAAATTCTAAGCTAGAGGCAATTTCTCGACGGGGCATCAGTGCACAAAATGGTCTCTGCTACCTGCTGTATTTTGTAGGAATATACATGCTATTATTGTTTTTTCCATTTTGGTATTTGCTGTGTAATTATCTGTTACATGTAAAATTTTGCACATATATGTTGTGGTCATACATTATGAATATTCTTTTGTTCAAAATGTAGGTTTCCAACCATGTCTGCCACTTTTTTTTGACCATTTTGCAGGTCAGAGTTGAAACAGATCCCCAAGACAGAACACAACTCCGGCTAACAGTCGCATCAGGAGATCAATATTTGACATTCGAGTATAGCTTTGCTTCTCTTAGCTCCACAATAATGTATGATTATGGCTACTAGGAAAACAATGCCGATCTCAGATTTTTTTTCCAAACAGGTTGAAAGAATATATCAAGGAACATTTGATTGACCTCCCAAGGACTCGAGTGTCCTCCCCGCCTGCTCCGCAACAACCACAGTTGCCCCCAGCAGCACCTGCCACATATAACGACCCTGGTGCCATGCTAGCTGGATTGCTATGAAATGGAAATGTTTCGAGACAGTAGCATCTCGACGTACATTACTACAGTTGTTTCATCTGAGGATCTAACATCCGAAACAAGCATCTTGCTGCCAAGACTCGATCGTGGTTGAAGATGGTGGGGCAGGAAGGGCTGGCGGAGTTTGTCTTGGTTCTTCACCGGAGAGCAAGGTTGTCTTCAGCTTGGTTCTTCACCGGAGAGCGAGGTTGTCTTCAGCTTGGTTCTTCACCGGAGAGCACTGTATTCTTTTGGGCTGTAGCAAGGTCCCCACATAGTGTGTAATCTTCCTTTGTTTCTCGATATATGGATGCCATCTCGCATTGCATTTCCTAGGTCTGGTGGTGAACATCAGTAGTTTTTGTGTGTTTATATGATGAGGTGATAGGTTTTCCACCAAGCCAGTTTGTAAAGTTGCCAATGATGCGCATTGCATTACTGTGTACCAATAATGTTGGAGAATAGGGGAAAGGACATTGGTAGGATTTTGTCTTTTTTGTTTGTCTATGTTGGCTGGTTGCTCAAGATGGAAACAGGCTGGGTTGATCCACCAGGTCATTGACCTGGTCCAAAAATTTGAGCCTCATATCTGATATGCTCTAATCCAGTGGTTAAAATGGAGCAGATATCGGCAACCCTATTTTTCTTGGATTTGTATTCGGAGTCGATAGTGTGCTGATAGAAATATGCAACCCGAGCCTGCCGGATGCAAATACAGACCAAAGCCTGCTGGTTACAAAGACTGAATAAAAGGGTGAATGTGGTTCGGTTGCGGATAGATTGATGTCACTTCGGAGATTGGAATGAGATATTGCATTGCTGCTGTACCAACCATCATCGGCGACACGGTTTTGGCATGTACTAACTGATGGTAAAAATAGGAAAATCCATTATGAATGGAAAAATTGGAAATGGAAAGACAGGATAGGCGGTTGCACACAAACGAAGAAAGTTCACTTTTCATTCTTGAATTCTAGGAAAAAACTACTTTTGATTCTAAAACTTTCATTTGGTTTAAAATTAACCTTGAACTCTCAAAATCATTCATTTTTTTAGTTCTTATCCTGGTTGAGCCGAGCAAATATCTACCATGGATGGTTAAAACCACAAGGCAATAGTGCAAAGGTATAGAGACAAAACAATGCCGATAGGCAAAGCAAGCGGGCCTTTGTGACCCAACACTTAAAAGTGAATTGGGATAGAAAGAAATCGAGCGACAGATTGGTTCATGGATGAAAGTTTTTTTTTGTTTTTGCATTAAGATGTTAGATTCGACATCTCGCTAGCTTGGGTTTGGTCTAATTCAAGACTAATTTGGTTGGTTGACTATTTCTTCATTGCACATCAGTGATTTGCTCAACGCACTCAAAAAAGGATGAAAAGTCAACTATTTTAAAAGTTCAAGATCTGTTCTAAATTAAAAATAATTTTTAGAATAAAAAATCAACTTTTCTAGAAGTTCAAGGACGAGAATAGCATCTCTCGTGTTACTACTTGACTGACCATGTACACCCATCAATTTCCGTAACAAAATCATGGGCATGGCAATAACTACCTATATCAAAGTTACATGGATTTGCCGATTTCTTAGGCCCCTTGGTTAATGTAGATGAACATCTCCAGCAAAGCTACATCTCTCTAATCCTGCTGCTTTGACCGGACAGTCTAGGAGGGGAGGAGCAGAAGAAACTCCCGAATGCTTCGTGCGTCCTAGGCCCCGTCACGGCCATTGCTTGCAAGTTCGGGGACATGATCGGGGAGGAGTTCAGCTCCGCCTACGGCGATTGCGACCGAAACCCAGTCCCAGACAACGAGGAGGAGGAGCATGGCGGGTTCGCCGTGTCCGTGATCAACGACGTCGACCTCCCGGATGCAATTGACTGGCGCCAGCCAGGGTATGACTCTCGACCGGCGGCCGTGACTGCCATCGAGGATCAAGGCCCCGACTGCAGATGTTGTTGGGCTTTCGCTGCCTCGGCGTCAGTGGAGGGCCTCTTCTCAATTAGGAGGAAGATCCTGACAACCCTGTCGGAGCAGCAGCTTGTAGACTGTGATAAGCTCGACAAAAGCTGCGTGGAAGGCGGGCGCTCCTATTCAACGCATTTTGCCTCGGTTAGAAATATGCGTGCACCATCCCGATTCCTTGGGCTTGGCCCATTCACTGATTCGGTCTTTGGTCTCTGGTTGCTTCACGAGTTGACGTTATTGTTTTGTTTTGCGCGTTGGTTCTTGCTCGTTCTGGCAGAACGTAGATGGTGAGAAGTCGCACGCTGGTCACGCTCGTTCTCTAGCACGAATGCTTTCCACTCTAGCAAACTTTTTTTTTTTTGGAATATGAGCATATTGGTTTGCTCCAGATTGGTTAATTTTGAATTTTTCAAACTGTTTAGAAACAGCTGAAATCCGGCTCAGAAAAATAAAACAGAAAGAAACTGTAGAAAGCCCGACTGGAAGGTTTTGGAAAGTTCCTAAAACCGGATAAATCAGAAAACACCGGATTCTTGCTGGGCCGGCCCATTTAGTGGTAATAGCGATGGAAGAAGGTAGGTGTTTCCATGCTAATGGACGCAGCGAGCGTCAAATAGGGTTTGCCGTGGAAGGCTTAGCGGGCACCGCAAACAGAGCATGTTTAATTTCATAGAAACCTGCTTCACGAGCAGGTGGAGCAATATGTATGCATATAAAATCATTATTATTTGTACTAGTAAAGTCAGCCAACTTGGTGTTTTCAGGAGTACTCATTTTAGCAAGATAAAAATAGAACATAAATAAGAATTATAATAGAAACTAATTTTTGTGTGTTTTTGATATAAAGAAGCAAACAAGATAAAATAAAGTAAACTAAGCAAAACAATAACAAAATAAAGAGATTGGAGATGAGAGAATCCCCTTGCAGAAATCCTCTTTTTCCCTGGCAACGGCGCCAGAAAAAATCCTTGATGATGCTCAATACAAGCTGTTGGGAAACCCCAAGAGGAAGGTATGATGACCACAACACTAAGTTCTCTCTCGATAAGAAACCAAGGTTTAATCGACCAGTAGGAGAAATACGTGACTTCTGAAGGTGTTGCTGGCTGACTATTGGCAAAGCGCCTACCAGCGTCAGCAACAACGTGGAACCTGCACACAACACAATCGCAATCAGTGAGGTTGTCAATCTCACTGCTTTTGCTGAATCAAAGAGTTAATCGTATGGTGTGGAAAGAGATGTTTGCGGTGAATGAAAAGAGAATAGTGCTTGTAGTAATTAAACATGACATGATGATTGTATCGGTGTAAAAGAAAGGACCGGAATCCACATTTCACTAGTGGTGTCTCTCCATAAAGATAAATAGCATGTTGGGTGAATAAATTACAGCTGGGCAATTGACATAATAAAGTTCATGCATAGCAAGATGACTACTATGGAATTCGTTTGAGCATTACAACATAATACATATACCGTAATCCAACTGCATCTATGACTAATAAACCACCTTCCGGTTAGCATCCGCACCCCTTTCAGTATTAAGTTGCAACCATCGCATTAAGCAATGTGTGTAAAGTAAACAATAGAATTACCCTTGGATAAAATATTGTTGTTTTCTCCCTAGTAGCAACATCACATCTACAATCTTAGAAGTTATTGTCACTCTTCCAGAAAACTAGAGACATAAACCCACTATCGAGCATAAATACTCCCTCTTAGAGTCACAAGCATCTACTTGGCCAAAGCATCTACTAGCAACGGAGAGCATGCAAGATCACAAATAACATATGACATCAATCTCAACCATAGTATTCAATATTCATCGGATCCCAGCAAACACAACATGTAGCATTACATAAGGATGATCTTGATCATGATAGGTAGCTCACAAGATCTAAACATGATGCACAAATTGGAGAACACAACCATCTAGCTACTGCTATGGACCCATAGTCCAGGGATGAACTACTCACACATCACTTCGGAGGCGGGCATAACGATGTAGAAGCCTCCGGTGATGATCTCCCCCTCCGGCAGGGTGCTGGGAAGAGCTTCAGAACCCTCCCGAGATGGATTCTGCAATGGCGGCCGCAACGGAACTTTTCGTGGATGGCGTCTCAGGTATTCAAGATTTTCCTGAGATCGTGAATAAATAGGCGGAGGAGATAGGTCAGTGGGGTGCCGGGTGGCCCACACCACCCCTAGGCGCGGCCAGGGTTGGGCCACGCCTAGGGTAGGTCTTGCCGCCCTGCTGCCCTTCTTCGACCCCCCTCCGGACTTCGTCTTCGTTACGGTAAAATATTGACTTCGGCTTTTATTTCGTCTAATTCCGAGAACATTTCCTGTACAGCTTTTCTGAGACCAAAAACAGCAGAAAACAGGGAACTGGCATTGTGGCATCTTGTAAATAGGTTAGTGCAGGAAAATGTATAAAAGTGTAACGAAGTGTAAGTAAAACATAGTGAAATTGGTGTAAAACAAACATGGAGCATCAAAAATTATAGATACGTTTGAGACGGATCAGTCTCTCTCGCCCTGCATTAGACAAGTCATAGCTTGATGAAGAATTAGGCTTATGCCTCCACCATCCCTCTGGGATTAGGGAAACCCCCTCCTCTTTTAGACACAAATCTATGTGTTGTATCAAGGCCCTTTTTATGTGATCGCACTAGTGATTCTCTCGATTGCATACTGACCCGTTGCTCAGGGATTCTACCTCGTGTCTCTCATTTGAGTGATTCTATCGGGACGGTGGTTCGGGCCGTTGAGCGCAAACCGGATTGTATCTGGTTGTGTTGCGTGCGTTCATCTTGTTCTTAGCGTCCATCCCTCTCCCCCTCTTCTTCTTGGTCAATTCGTGAGATCGAGACACAAATCAAGGCTTACGACCACATCACAAGGTGGAAGAGATGGTCAGGAAGTATGAGAGGTCTAAGAAATTGGTGCTAAATGTGACGAGGGACAAGAGCAAGCAAGCCCTTGTTTTGTCACCAGTGATCACCAAGAAGGCTACCAATTTATTTGCAAGATCATATCCAAGCCACATTTATGTTGATGTAGAGGAGGAAGGGCCCAGTCATAATCAGTTTGAAACACATAACAGTGTATACATGCAACCTATGTATACACAAACTGATGATAATTTTGTGTTTCAAGAGGAAGAAGAGAATGTAGATGTGGAGCAAGTTCTACATAGTTCCGATGAAAGTGAAAGTAGGATGTATCCAGGCTAGGTTGACGCAACTTATGCAGATGAATTGAAGAGAAAAGAAATAGAGATGAATAGAAGAAGAACTTGGCTGCTGATTCAGAGGATATATTTGCTGCAGAGGATATATTTGACTATGATGCAGAGGATATATTTAACAAGCCAGTGAAGGAGAAAGTAAAGAGACAGGTCCAACTCTGAGATCACATTCTCAAGTTGAACTGCCAATTAAGCAAGACTACGCTCCTTCTGATGATGAAGAGCAGCTAGGTTTTCTTCCAGATGATGAAGATGATAGTTTTGAGTCCATATTATTTGTGCAGCTAAAAGGGAGAAAGAGCAGAGCAAAAAAAGTATCATGAAAGGGTATGGTATGATGATACTAGGGAAAAAAGTTCGACAACCTGCACAACATATCCCAGAAACCTTCTGTCTTCCCAACATCCTTCGAAAGCTACAAACTTGCCGATGGAAAATCCATGTTTGAAAGTGTAGGAGCATCTCCATCGTCTAGTCCGCTAAAATTGGAGTCATAGATAGTATTAATGGCCTTACATTTTGATTAAAATGCCAAATCAGAGCAGGTCTACCTCAGCTACAAAAGGACCCAAATTCAAAGCTAATTGTAACCCTAGATATCGTAGAACAAAATCAAAACACTCACCGAGCTTAGATCCATGGAAGATTACTCACCATCAGCCCATGAAACCATGTGCGGCAGCGGAAGAAACTCTAGCGGCGGGGCAGTGATGCTGAGCTCGAGCGATGATGGGGAAAGAAGCAAAGGGAGTTGAGTGAGAGTGCAGAACGACTATTTTCCTTTTTTATCAACGCGGTCCGAATGGAGCGTGACCTTCCTAGCTTTGTCCACTCTTGCTACGTGGACCTGACATGGTGGACCATAACGGTCAGAAACATGGTTAACCAGCTAAACGCGACGGATCAACACTTCTTGTCACGACCCTACCTCTGAAGTGGTATTTATGTGTCGAAATCCTTGAAGTAGTGCCCTGACAAATTCGTCTCAAATGTGGTCATTTTCTCCATCGTACACTTATGATGAAATCTAGCACCCACACGGCAGAAAGGAGTAGAACCAGAATAGTACTCCCTCCATCCCAATATAAGTTAACGCTTTCTAAGTTTGATAAAATGTATGCATATAAGAATTCATGATAGTGAATCAAAGTCAATAAATTCACCATAAAGGATATTTGATGTAGATATTCTTTCCTAAAAATTTAGTAAAAGTTAGTAAAATTTAACTTCTAAATAATTTTAGGCTGGATGTGCAATCTAGGTTGGATTTTTTAAACCTAAGTGCAGTAGTAAATCGGGAAACATACCTATTAATCAAAGCGATTAGTAAGACTAAAGAATTAACACAACCAATTAGAGGTAACACTGGTAGAAAAACAGGCTTCCGTCCAGCACCATAAGTCGCGAAGCTAAAGGAACCGCGACTAATGGGACATTTAGTCGCGGTTCGGGTGGCGAACCGCGACCAAAGGCCTGGGCCCAGGGCGCACGGTGGCCAGCTGGTGCACGTGGGGGCTTTAGTCGCGGTTGGCCAGGCCAACCGCGACTAAAAGTGCTCCGAAGGCCTTTAGTCGCGGTTGGCCAGGCCAACCGGGACTAAAGCCCCTCCCCTATATATACCCATCCAGCAGCCAACACTTAGCCATTTGGAGTCATTCTCTTCACAAACTTCACAAGTGAGTGTTAGGTTTGCTTTTGGTTCCTTTTATGCACATAAGGTGTTTGATGAAATGCCCCAAGAGCATGAAACAAACATGATATGAAGTGTTGGAGCCACACTTGAGCTTTCTCATTTATTTTTTCCTCCTCGATCGTGGTTAGCAACTTGAACCTTTGATGTGTCATTGATAAAATATGCATGTGTGTAGTTCATTGTTTAATTTATATTGTTTGTAGCTAGTTAGTTTAACAAATGCATGATGGTTAATTATATATTTTATATTATAATAATGCAGATGAATCGGCAATGGATGTACGGTAACCGACTCTCCGGCGAGTTCAGTACGGGTTTGAAAGATTTCCTCGTAGTGGCTAATGCGAACAAGCAGGGGGTTTTGTTATCTGTCCATGTGTTAACTGTAAGAATCAGAAGGGTTACTCTTCCTCAAGAGATGTTCACATGCACCTGCTTCGGCACGGTTTCATGCCAAGCTATAATTGTTGGACCAAGCATGGAGAAAGAGGGGTTATAATGGAAGAACATGAAGAAGGGGATGATTTCATCGATGAAAGCTATCTTGCTCATTTCGGTGATACTTTCATGGAGGATGCTGAAGGTGAAGGGGAAGGTGAAGGGGAAGGTGAAGAAGAGGCACGTGATGATCCCGTTGATGATCTTGGTCGGACCATTGCTGATGCACGGAGACGCCGCGAAACCGAAAAGGAGAGGGAGAATTTGGATCGCATGTTAGAGGATCACAGGAAGGCGCCGTACCCGGATGCGATGATGGTCCGAAAAAGCTGGGCTGCACACTGGATTTGCTGAAATGGAAGGCACAGAGCAGGTGTAGCTGACTCGGCATTTGAAAACTTGCTGAAAATGTTGAAGAATATGTTTAAAAAGAATAACGAGTTGCCCGCCGATACGTACGAAGCAAAGAAGGTTGTCTGCCCTCTAGGTTTAGAGGTTCGAAGATACATGCATGCATCAACGATCGCATCCTCTACCGCGGTGAATACGAGAATTTGAATGAATGCCCGGTATGCACTCGCATTGCGTTATAAGATCGAGGCGATGACCCCGGTGACGATGTTGAGGGCCGGAAACCCGGGAAGAGGGTTCCCGCCAAGGTGATGTGGTATGCTCCTATAATACCACGGTTGAAACGTCTGTTCAGGAACAAAGAGCATGCCAAGTTGTTGCGATGGCACAAAGAGGACCGTAAGTCGGACGGGGAGTTGAGACACCCCGCAGATGGAACGCAATTGAGAAAGATCGACAGAGAGTTCAAAGATTTTGCAGCTGACGCAAGGAACATAAGATTTGGTCTAAGTACGGATGGCATGAATCCTTTTGGCGAGCATAGCTCCAGCCATAGCACCTGGCCCGTGACTCTATGCATCTACAACCTTCCTCCTTGGTTGTGCATGAAGCGGAAGTTCATTATGATGCCAGTGCTCATCCAAGGTCCGAAGCAACCCGGCAACGACATCGATGTGTACCTAAGGCCATTAGTTGATGAACTTTTACAGCTGTAGGGCAGACCTGGTGTCCGTGTGTGGGATGAGCACAAAGAAGAGGAATTTGACCTACGAGCGTTGCTTTTCGTAACCATCAACGATTGGCCTGCTCTTAGTAACCTTTCGGGACTGTCAAATAAGGGATACAATGCATGCACGCACTGCTTACATGAGACTGAAAGTGTACATTTGCCAAATTAAAAGAAGAACGTGTACCTTGGGCATCGTCGATTTCTTCCGAAAGGTCATCCAGTAAGAAAGAAAGGCAAGCATTACAACGGCAAGGCAGATCACTGGCCGAAGCCTGCGGAACACACTGGTGCTGAGGTATTTGATATGGTCAAGGATTTGAAAGTCATCTTTGGAAAGGGTCCTGGCGGACAATCAGTTCCGAAGGGAGCTGACGGGCACGCAGCCATGTGGAAGAAGAAATCTATATTCCGGGAGCTAGAATATTGGAAAGTCCTAGAAGTCCGCTCTGCAATCGACGTGATGCACGTTACGAAGAATATTTGCGTGAACCTCCTAAGCTTCTTGGGCGTGTATGGGAAGTCAAATGATACAAAGGAAGCACGGCAGTACCAGCAAAGTTTGAAAGACCCTGATGACCGGCATCCGGAACGGTTTCAAGGTCGTGCCAGCCTACGCTCCGACCAAAGAAGAGAAGGTCATCTTTTTGAATGCCCGAGCAGTATGAAGGTCCCGTCTGGATTCTCGTCCAATATAAAGGGAATAATAAACATGGCGGAGAAAAAGTTCCAAAACCTGAAGTCTCACGACCGCCACGTGATTATGACGCAATTGCTTCCGATTGCTTTGAGGGGGCTCCTGCCGGAAAATGTTCGAGTAGCCATTGTGAAGCTATGTGCATTCCTCAATGCAATCTCTCGAAGGTAATCAATCCAGAAGTTCTACCACGGTTACGTAACGATGTGATCCAATGTCTTGTCAGTTTCGAGTTGGTGTTCCCGCCATCCTTCTTCAATATTATGACGCACCTCCTGGTTCACCTAGTCGATGAGATTTCCATTCTCGGTCCTGTATTTCTACACAATATGTTCCGCTTCGAGAGGTTCATGGGAATATTAAAGAAATATGTTCGTAACCGTGCTAGGCCAGAAGGAAGCATCGCCAAGGGCTATGGAAATGAGGAGGTAATTGAGTTTTGTGTTGACTTTGTTCCTGACCTTAAGCCGATTGGTCTTCCTCGATCGCGGCACGATGGGAGACTAAGTGGAAAAGGCACAATCGGAAGGAAATCAACGATATGTATGGACGGCCATTCTCCGACCGAAGCACACCACACAGCTTCGACCAATTCCAGCTTGGTGGCTCCGTACTTTGACAAACACAAGAATATTTTACGCTCGGACAACCCTGGGAAGCCTGAATCCTGGATTAGGAAGGCCCACATGGAGACTTTCCGCAGTTGGTTGAGAAAACATTTAATGAATGACGAACATGTTGTAGATCAGCTGTACATGTTGGCCAAGACACCATCTTCGACTATAACTACTTTCCAAGGGTACGAGATAAATGGGAATACATTTTACACGATCGCCCAAGATAAAAAGAGCACCAACCAAAATAGTGGTGTCCGCTTTGATGCAGCAACCGAGAATGGGCAAAATGTCACATATTATGGTTACATAGAGGAGATATGGGAACTTGACTATGGACCCTCCTTTAGGGTCCCTTTGTTCCGGTGCAAATGGTTCAAGCTAACAGGAGGTGGGGTAAAGGTGGACCAGCAATACGGAATGACAATGGTGGATTTCAACAATCTTGGTTACCTTGACGAACCATTCGTCCTAGCGAAAGATGTCGCTCGGGTTTTCTATGTGAAGGACATGAGTAGCAAACCGAGGAAACGGAAAGATAAGAAAACGATCGGTACATCATGCGATGATCCAAAGCGCCACATTGTTCTTTCAGGGAAAAGAAACATCGTGGGAGTGGAGGACAAGACAGACATGTCGGAAGATTATAATATGTTTGCTGAAATTCCGCCCTTCAAAGTGAACACCGACCCAAGCATTAAGTTAAATGATGAGGATGCTCCATGGATACGGCACAATCGTAAGCAAGCAGGGACACAAGGAAAGAAATGATGTGTAATAATTTATTGTACCAAACTTTGTTGAATGGATCATGTGAATTATATTACCCGTGATGTGTTTGGTGTCCATTTTCGAATGATTCAATTGACTCGAGATAGCACCGATGATACATGAAATCTGGAGTGATTCAGTCATACTCCCGCATACAGGAAATTTGGAGTGACTAAGTCATACTCCCGCATACATGAAATTTGGAGTGACTAAGTCATACTCCCGCATACAGGAAATTTGGAGTGACTAAGTCATACTCCTGCATACATGAAATTTGGAGTGATTTAGTCATACTCCCGCCTAGGCGTATAATATGCATACTCGTAGTCTTCATAGCCACCGCCATTGTACCGGTAGTCGTCGCCTTCTAAGTTGCCGGCGTCGTCGCCGCCGGCTGTCGTCGGCTGTCGTCGGGCGGCGCTCGTGGCTCGAACCGAGGGTAGCGCGAGCGGGGGATATCGCCGGCCGTGATGTAGTCCATGACGCTCCGCGAGTCCGGCCGTACCACCATAGCCGACGGCCGGCCTCGTGGAAGTTTCCGGGAGGCGGACCGTCCTCCTCATACTCGGCGAGCGCCCTCTCACGCCGATTGATGAAGAAGGCGTCCCAAGTATGCTGGTTATCGGGATGCCGGCGGGATTCATCCGCTGCTCCGGCGTGAGGTCGAGGTAGTAGTGGTTCGTGATGGCCGCCCGGCGCGCAGCACTCGAGGGACGGGAGGGACCGGCATGCCGCCGCGCTTAGGCTCCGGCCCGGCGAGGGACGCGGTAGCCCGGTGGGCAAGGGTAGTTCGAGGCGCAAAGCTCCTCCACCTGCCGGTAGGTTAGAGTGGGTGCGGTGGAAGCCATGAGAGAGTGATGAGAGATTGTAGAGATGTGATAATGCTGGCCAAGCCGGGCTACCTATATGTAGTGACAAATGGCGGGAAAAATGGGAGCGGGAAGACAGGAGGCGGGAAGAAAGAGGCGGGAAGAAAGTGGCGGGAAGAAAGAGGCGCGAAGAAAGTGGCGGGAAGAAAGTGGGGGGAAGAAAGAGGCGGGAAGAAAGTGGCGGGAAGAAAGCGGCGGGAAGAAAGCGGCGGGAAGAAAGTGGCGGGAAGAAAGTGGCGGGAAGAATTTTTCTGATTTTTTTGATATATTATTTGTATTTTTAAGAATTTGAATTGAATTAGTTTTATTTTTTTGATTTTTTGATATATTATTTGTATTTTTAAGAATTTGAATTGAATTAGTTTTATTTTTCTGATTTTTTGGATATATTATTTGTATTTTTAAGAATTTGAATTGAATTAGTTTTATTTTTCTGATTTTTTTGATATATTATTTGTATTTTTAAGAATTTGAATTGAATTAGTTTTATTTTTCTGATTTTTTTGATATATTATTTCTATTTTTAACATTTTGAATTGAATTAGTTTTATTTTTCTGAATTTTTTGATATATTATTTGTATTTTTAACATTTTGAATTGAATTAGTTTTATTTTTCTGAATTTTTTGATATATTATTTGTATTTTTAACATTTTGAATTGAATTAGTTTTATTTTTCTGTATTTATTGATATATTATATGTATTATATGATTTTCAAAAAAGAAAAGTATTTTCAAAAAAGACCTTTAGTCGCGGTTGGCCTAAACCCTAAACCCTAAACCCTGGCCAACCGCGACTAAAGGTCCTTGCGCGCGGGAAATTAAAAACCCGGCGAAAAACCCTTTAGTCGCGGTTGGGGTCGCCAACCGCGACTAAAGGTACCCCTTTAGTCGCGGTTGGCGACCCCATCCGCGACTAAAGGTCTGTCCCTATAAATTCTAATGCGCGCGAACGGCCGCGCCAGTCGTCTTCTCCGCCGAAACCCCTGCAGCCGCGCGCCATCGCCGCCCTCGTCGTTGCCCTTGTCGCCGCGCCCTCGTCGTCGCCCTCGTCGGACGTCGTCGCGCCCTCGTCGTCGCCCACGCCGTACGTCGCCGCGCCCTTGTCGTCTCCGCCGTGCGCAAAACCGCCGCGCGCGTAACACACAACCGCCGCCCGCCGCCGCCCTCGAGTCGTCGCCGCGCGCCGTCGCCGTGCCCGACAGCCGCCGCCGCCGCCACTCTAACGCGCTGCGCCGCCGGTACCGCCGTCGATCCGGAGCCACCGGCCAGAGAGAATGGGGCCGGGGGCGACCCGCGGTGAGAGAGAGAGAGGAGATCAGAGAAAAGGGGGCCGGGGGCGCCGCCCGACCGTTTTTTTTTTCTTTTTTAGTTTTTTTTTCTTGTAAATATGTGTGTACTAAAATTTCACTTAAAAAGGAACTAATTAAAATTTGACTTAAAATTTGAGACTTAAAAAACTAAAAATTTGAGACTTAAATTTTGAGACTTAAAAAAATAAAAGAAGACTTAAAATTTGAGACTTAAAATTTGAGACTTAAAAATTTGAGACTTAAAATTTGAGACTTAAAATTAACTAAATAATTTGAGACTACAATTTGACTTAAAAAACAAATAATTGAGACTTAAAATTTAAGACTTAAAATTAACTAAATAATTTGAGACTACAATTTGACTAAATAATTTGAGACTACAATTTGACTTAAAAAACAAATAATTGAGACTTATAATTTCCCCACCGGCGCCACACAGACAGGGGGAGAGGGAGGCCGGCGGCCGGCCGGGGGCGCGCGCCACACACGCACACATGCAATAGCTAGGGCGGCGCCCGCCGGCGCCCCGGCCCCTCCAATCTCTCCCGGCGCACACACGCGCTCTTCCGCGACACCCTCTCCCACCCCTTCCAGCTCGCCGGCCCCCTCCTTTTGGCACCGCCCTTTCGCCACCGCCACCGCCCCCCTTCTGCACTTAATTAATTTGTTTTGACTACATGTTTTCAGGACTGACATATGGCGGACGATAGAGCTGACCCATTTATGGACAACTATGATCCGGATGCTGAAGAACATATCTTCGGCATCATAAAAGGCGATGTTCTATATGTGCCGACCGGACAAGAAGAAGATGATATCGATTCTTATCTGAACCTTGACGGTGAAGATGAAGGGCATGGTCAGCAAGATGGTGCCGAAGAAACGTCGATAAACGACGATCTTCAATTGGAAGTAGCAACCACCTCCGGCGCCGAGGTATATATATATACATTGAGCCTCTGGTGATACAAACTAATTGATTTGAATAAATATGTGTGTACTAACGCGCGCGACTCTCTTTCTTATTTTAGCCCTCGGCCGGATCGTCGAAACAATCGAGTACGTCGTCGTCAAAGCGTGGCGCAACCAAGACGATGAAATCAGGAGAAACATGCACCATCGATGTTGTCGAGGAAGCAACCGGCAGGCGGCTGGAGCCCAGCAAGAACGCCACCAAGTTTATCAGCCAATGCGGAGCCGTTGTTAGAGACAACGTCTCGATCACCGTCCGGGAGTGGAATGAGCCAAAGAAGGCACGTCTTGGTTTCACTTTTGTCGATAAGAGAACAAAAAAAGATTGCTTCAAAAAGCTTATGGAACATTTCGTTCTACCTCCGGAATACCGCAAATACGATGAGGAGGGTAACAAGATTGCGGAAAACAAGGAGAGGTGCAAGCTAGTCAATCAGTTCGCTCTTTCTAAGATGTCCAACGCATTCCGGAAATACAAGCAAAATCTAGCCCATGACTTTGTCAAGCAGGGCAAGACTCCGGATTTCAAAGGACAATATGAGAAACCGCAACATGATTGGCCAGAATTTGTGAAGCAAAAGAAATCGGAGCAGTTCCTTGAAATATCGAAAAAAAATAAGGATAATGCGGCCAAGAAGGAGTACAATCATAAAATGGGGCCAGGAGGGTATCGCTTTTGGCAGCCTAGGTGGGAGAAGATGGAGAACGAGCTGAGGGCGCGAGGAATCCGTCCAGGTACGGAGGGATGGGACCCAAGGGCCCAAAGCCGGTGGTACGGGCATGGGGGATCGCCGAACCCGGAGACAGGGGAGTGTGTTTACCAGGGCAAAATAATTAAACCCACCCAAAAGCTTATTGAGGCAATGAGGGATGCTCAAGAGGGGAGGATCAAGTTCAACGGAGAGAACGACGCCCCGACAAAAGCCCTCGGGAATCCCGAACACGGAGGACGTGTACGAGGCATGGGGCCCATTCCGTGGAAAATAGGGTTCCCCGAACGATGACCCGTACGGTTACGAAGCCGTAAGAGAAAGATGGATCGGGAAGCGGATGTTGTGGCGCGGTTGGCATCGGAAATGGATGTCATGAAGAAAACCGTGAGTGTACTAGTAGCCGAAAGAGATGCAGCTCGGGCGCAAGCATGAAGATCATCCATTGGATCTCGGAAGCGGCCAGCAGCGGAGAAGCAGCGTGGCTTCCACGGAGGCCCCATCGGCTGGTGCACCGACGATCGAAATTACTGCACCGGAGCCTCTGGTGGTCGAAATTACTGCACCGGAGCCTCCTCGCTACCCCGTGGACGATATAAAGGAGATGAAAGCATGTCATCCGTATTATCCTATCGGGAACATGTCCATGAAGGTAGCCATCGGCAGTGCTTTACCACCTGGAGCACTCCACCACAACAACCCCATTCAAGATGGCTATGCTCGTGTCACGGTGGAGGACATAGTCCAAGGGTTTGAGGACCCGGACATTGACATTGCTACACCCGAAGGGGCGACAAGACTTGGAGATGTCAAGCGCCAGTTCATTCTATGGCAGAAGAAGTTTATCAAGTTTCCGGGCGAGGCGCCAACAAGTCCACCCCCTACGGTGGTGGTGGTGGCGGCGGTGGCGGTGGTGGTGGTGGTGCTTCACCTACACCTCCTTCACGAGGGCCGACGCCGCCCCCAATTCACCTCCGGCGGGTAAGCAGCCGCCGCCCCTAGTCCGCCCCGGCGGATAAGCGACGCCGCCCCCAATCCACCTCCGGCGAAGAAGCGAGAAGCAGCAGTCCTGGATTATTAACCCGGACCCTTACGTACCTAAGAAAACAAAGGTACCGGAGGTATCACCGAAGCCTCTCCCCACGAGGCCTTGGGAATGTAGTGCCGAGGAAGTCGAGGCGGGCGCGGCTGCTGATTTAGAGAAATGGAAGGCGAGCTGCAAGAAGAAAAGAGAGCCCGAGCCCAAGCCGTATTTTCCGATGAGCAAAAGAAGTGGGCTAAGTCATTTTTGAACACACCGTCCCAAGCCGCAAAGAATCCGCTCGACGACTATGCACGTGAACTAAAGAATCGTGCACGCATATTCAAGGAGAAGAAAGAGGAGGCCGATAAAGCGGAATTACAAAGTGCACAAAGCGGGAAACGAGTTGTTGCCCAGCTCGGGGAACAAAGTAAACAATCGATTGCCCCGCTTATAGTGACAGCCGCCGGTTCGGATGGCCCCGAAATCATAGAAGCTGCGGCAGCACAGGGATTGACTGTAACGAGTGCCAGAGAACAAGCGGCCAACTTAGGTATTACTCTTCGTGAACTGTTAGGCCTTGATGAGGCGCCAGTGCAGGAGGTAGTACTTACATATGTGAAGAATGGGCCTCTCGTCGAGCCTGCGCAGGAAGAGGATCTACCTCCACAAATGAGAGGTCTGCTGAAATGGTACAAGGGTTACATAAAAAATAAAAACGCCAAAGAATATATTTTTGCGAAAGTTGGATATGGGCATCACTTCAAATAGTACTCTATACAAATTCATCTGAGTGAATTGTTCCAGCTTTTCAATCTGCGCGAGCTCGACAAATCTATCATCAGTTGCTACGTTCTGTAAGTGATTTATTTCTACCCCATCTCGTTCATATTGCCTGCACAATATATATGTCCTAACTATATTGTTGTGTCCGCTATTATATATGCAGATTGAAGATTAAGGAATGCAGAGTAAGGAACATCCATGATGTTGGGTTCATTGACCCACACATCGTTAATGGATATACGTTACGAGCATCACCCCACCGACGTGGAGGCAGACTCGTGGCAGTTTCTTACAAAGCAGCAACTCAAAAGTGATATTCTATTTCCTTACCATTTTGGGTGAGTGTTTATGTCTTGAGCACATTCTCTTTTGTTTACTCCATGCATGGTATGTGGCCGGCTAATCGATGAGTTATGCATGACGTATTGTGCATGTATTTTGTCCGCAGGTTCCACTGGATTCTGCTAGTAATTAAAATTGACAAATCAGGATGTCTCATCCACGACTCTCTGAATATGGATGCGGCGACTTGGGCCGACATGAGAAAAATGATTCAAAAGTAATTGTTTTCATTCATTTGCGCTCTATATCGATCGGCCTATTTCGTTCATTTCCTAATTAAGCTTCAAGTAATTAACTAATAACTCTCTTGTTCATTTAATTTTCTTTGCCTCGTAGGGTTTGGAGACGGTTCTCGGATACAAAGGTCGGTGAATTTAAAAAGAGCTACATTTCATGCGGTCAAAGGCTAAGAATGGTGGCGATATTCAGCCACCGGGGACCAATCTATGTGGATACTATGTTCGTGAGATGATCCGGAGATACACCTCCGAGCGCGTTCCGAGTGATACCAATGCTCGGAGGAATAACCTCCGGATGATGCTTAGTCCGAAGCTCGCTTCCGACCACTTCAAGAGGAACTAGCTGGATGGTTCGGGAGGGAAGTCCTCGATCCTAAAGGAGAACACCATTACGAGGACGTAGAACTATACATGCATTAAATTATGTATGGAAACTTGTTCAAACTTGTATATGGTCATCCGATGATATTGAATATATATTGTATATTCCTCTTGAATTCTTTTTGGTTCTAATTTCAAATTTGTTTGAAATTGTACATTCATATGCATCCATGTATGTAGTACCGTAGAATATGTGAAACTCCTTCAAAATTACAATAAAGCACAAAATAAATAAAACAATACAAATTAAACAGAAAACAGGTTTAGGGGGGGCAGGTTTAGGGGGGCCTAAAACCCTAAACCTGCGGCGGCCTTTAGTCGCGGTCGGCCAGAAGAACCGCGACTAAAGGGCCTCCGCCCCGACGGTCGCCTGGCGCCCACGTGGACGGGCCTTTAGTCGCGGTTCGTAAGCAACCGCGACTAAAGGGTGGGGGCTTTAGTCGCGCCTATTTGGTCGCGGTTGCGCAACCGCGATTAATGGCAGTTGCGAACCGCGACCAAAGGCCCTTTTTCCACCAGTGTAATTAACATGGCCATGCACCTACTAGCAATTAATCAGCCTATTAATCGCTGATTCGGCCGTTTAAACAATGATTTAGGTCTTTCACAATGGGAGGTTCTTAGCATCATAGGTAAGATGCATATATGGCATCATAGTTAATTAATGAGGAGAGATAGCGGTGTTATATCTTAGCTAAGATATACAATATTTGCACGGAGTCATAATGCACAAAAGTGGTTAGCCCAATCACATGCCTTCATATAACTAAAATTATTAAATGTAGAGACAAACTCTTAAGAAACAATCAATTGAAGATGTTGTCTCTTAAGTATTTATTTTACCTATCGTATTGTGCTAAGAGACTCTCCATGCCTTATACACATAAATATGTGCATTCATGATAGTGAATCAATGTCAATAAATTCGCCATAAAGTATAGATGTAGATATTTTTTCCTAATTAATTTCTAATTGATTTCAGGTAGCTTATTATATTTTGCTAATAAATTTCAGGTAGCTTATTATATTTTGGTACTGAAGGAGTAGCTTCCATTCAAAAAAGGAAAGAAAAAAAGAGGAAAACCATTACCATGGCGAGGGGTTCTCTGGTTGCAGCAGCCATGGCCGCGCTAGCCGTGGCCCTGGCGCTTTCCATGGCGGCGGAAGTAGTTGAGTTCTCCGACAGCGACCTGGCCACGGAGGAGTCGGCGTGGGCGCTGTATGAGGTGTGGATCGCGCGCCACAGGGTGGCGAGGGACAGCGCTGAGAAGATACGCCGCTTCCACATCTTCAAGAAGAACCTACGCCTCGTCCTCGAGTTCCACGAGCGCGACCCTTCGTACAAGCTGGCGATAAACAAGTTCGGGGACATGACCGGGGAGGAGTTCAGCGACGCCTACGGCGGTTGCGAGCGACTCCAAGTCGCAGACTATGGCGGGGAGGAGCAGGGCGGGTTCGCCGTGTCCACGATGGACGACGCCAACCTCCCGGAGGCAGTTGACTGGCGCCAGATGGGGTACGACCTCCGGCCGGCGGCCGTGACCGCCATCAAGGATCAAGGCCCCTACTGCAGATCTTGCTGGGCTTTCACCGCCGTGGCAACAGTGGAGGGTCTCTTCTCGATTAGGAGGAAGATCCTGATGACCCTGTCGGAGCAGCAGCTTGTCGACTGCGATAAGCTCGACAGAGGCTGCGTGGACGGCTTGGCAGGAACCGCATTGTCGTACATCACCAACAGTGGCACCGGGTTGGCCGGCGGCGCAAGCTACCCGTACACCGGCCGTAACGGTTCCTGCAGGAAGGCCTTCTTCAGCCCCTCTGTGAAGCTCAGCGGCCATGTATGGGTGAAGCCGTTCTCGGAGATTGAGCTGAGGAAGGCGGTGGCGGCCCAGCCCGTCGCTGTGTCTATCGGCCTAGAGGATCCATCGGATGCATTCAAAAATTACCATGGCGGGATATTCCAGGGACCCTGCAGCACGTTGGGTGGGCACGCCATGACACTCATCGGCTATGGCACTGAATCCGGTAACGATTACTGGATTCTGAAGAATTCATGGGGTGAAGGATGGGGAGAGCAGGGCTATATGCGGCTCAAGCGTATCGCCCATGAGCACGGCACATCTGGGACATGCGGCATCCTACTCCGGCCCGTTTACCCCCTGATGCGATAGAAGCAAGATGTAGCAAAGAAGATTGTTGGCAAATGTGTCAAGTCCTATTTTTTGCATGTACATCTCTGAATATTTGCTGCATCTTTGAATTTTTGCAAGCCCATATCCGAAATCAATGTTTCAGTGCAAAGTCTCAGTGTAACCTGAAAGTTTCAGTGCAAAGTTATGGTGTTCATCAGTAGTTCAGTACTGACTGAATAAAAACATATATTATACTGAAAAATCTACAGTATACTCAATCTAGTCCAAGCAATCATGAAAAAACTATTTTAATTGAATTATCAGTACAAACTATGAAGACATGAACTGCATCACTACCATATTCAAAATCAACACAGGTAGTAGACAATTGCGGAGTTTCCTTGTTGCATCTATGAAACTGATATGTGCCCTTTTTCTGATGTAAAATAGTCTTACTAAAAATAATTCATCGTTACCCCCCAATAATTGTTTCTATGCTGAAATTTACTCTCTGAAGAATGATATTTTATATGATCTGTGAATGGAAAGACACACAACATAAGTCAAGCCTGCACGCGACACATTAGAACACAGAAAAAAGACGTGTATTTTTTTAAAAAAAATATGGTATCATACAAGAGTAGGCACTACACCATATTATATACATATGGTATTACGGAGAGACTAGGGTGTCAAGGTGGGATCCCGGTGGGATGTCATTTTGTACTATGTAGTTCAAATTTTGATGTCAAAATTTGTACTAGAAAAGTCAAATTGTACTACAAGTGGAGCAAAAGTGGGATCCCACTTGACACAGAGACTAAGACAGGCTTGTTATTGTGAAAAGGAAAGATTTGCTGGCTTAACCATGACGCGTTCTTCTGAATTCCCATTATCCGCATCTGCATGACTGCATCTCTGCATGTTTCAGCAATCCTCGAGTTAATTTGGTAGCGGCTGCCAAATGAACTAGAAAATGCAGTACTCTCTTGCACGCTTGTTACAAACTTTTCAGTATATATACACAAACTGAACATGCATGCAGAAGGCCTTGTAGTTGTACGCACTCCGCACATCCCACACCACGCTCTGAGAACAATCAACGGTTAAAAATGTGACTGCTGGTGAAATCAAATTTCAGCTAGCTGAGATACAGTAATTAGGAAAATAGCTACTGCAGTATACACCGTGTCCTCCGCGGCGAAGAGAGGGCTACAGATCTAATCCCCAAATCTTTGCCGTCCTTGGCCTCGTGGTTGCGGCGATGAGGAGGTCCACGGCTCTCATGGCGGCGGCGCTGCTGCTGCTGGTGTCCTTAGCGGCGGCGTACATGTCGATCGTGTCGTACGGGGAGAGGAGAGAGGAGGAGAAGACCCGCCAGATGTTCGTGGGGTGGAAGGTCAGGTACAACAAGACCTACCGCTCCATCGGCGAGGAGGAGCACCGTTACGCGGCTTTCAAGGTAAACCGCCGCCTCATCGGCCACGTCGACGTCGACGCCGACGCCGAGCTCTACTCATACCACGGCCTCAACGTGTTCGCGGACCTCACCACCGAGGAGTTCCAAACAAGGTACTTGGGAGGCCGCCGGCAACGAGGACCTGAAGGAGACAGTCTACTGGATTTTGCATCAAGGTACGTAAGCATATGTTCACTGCATACATACGATTTACGATTTTGCGTCAACTGGGGAAGATTAACCAAAATAGAGGATGTTCCGCTTCAGTCCCCCTCATTAAGAAATAATATGGATTTTTATTGGTAAAGTGCAGTAGCTTCAGTATGTGTACGAGTAGAAAGTAGATGGTGTTTATCTCCTACCTAACAGGTGAAACAGCAAATTGCTGCAGTTTCCAGTGCATTTGCACATTTGCTACACTTTACAATTTTTATTGCATATTTGCCCTATGACTACCACATTTTAGTGACACATGATGTGCCAGAGTACACGCAGCGGGGGGTGCGAGAGACGACGGCGAGGACCTGGAAGCCGACCCGTCATTGTCACGAGATAGCGGCCCCTCCTACTTGCTGCTGATGCATCTGTCCAGGGCAATGCTGACCATGAGCAGGAGGGCGCCAGAGGAGAGACGATGGCGATTAACGGTAGATGGGAACTAGTAGGAGGCGATAGTGGGGTTAGCACGGAGGGTGGGCAGGAGGGGGCTAAAGGAGAGACGACGACGATTACGGTAGATGGGAGCTAGTAGGAGGAGATATTGGGCCTAGCAGGGAGGATGAACCGGATATACAGATCGAAGGAAAGCTGCCTGGGCTAATGCTTAAACAACACTTATTGAGTTGTCATGATCAATTTGACAACATTTTCACATTCGGAAACCAAATGTCTGATAAATAGAGTAGAAAGAGGATGTCACATCATTCAGTTTCCATCAAAACATAAAGCCACGGAGTTTACTAGCAGAGTGCTGTGCAAATAACTAATTTTGGAACTGAAAATAGGCCTTCTATTAAATGATTCATTTCTTCACCCTTGATTAGCTTCACTTCAGAACAGCAAATCCAGTTGTCTGAACGGTAATGCAACAACAAAAATATGATTCAACTTTTAGAATGCTTGATTACACAAATGACTGTACATAACAACATTCAACAGCACTGCATAACAGACTGGTCATTACATTAGTCAGTTTTGATCCACAGGAACATAAACTGCTAGCAGCATGATTCACAGGAATAATAATATAGTTCAGGACTGTTCATGCTTCATGACAACCATATACCTTGATGAAACCAATGTCCCTGGTGTTGCCTGCAAAACATTTGCCCATACTTCCTGATCAGTCCATGCCAGTTCCACATACCAAGTTGCAAAAAAAAAACAGCAGGAATATGGAATATGGATAACACGTTACTATAAATTGTATTTCTGTTGAAATTATGTATACACCGTATGATATATTTCTGTGTAGTGTCTTCCCAGAACTAATGCAAAGATGTATTGACATCAGTGAACGTTTCAACATGCACTGTGATGAAAAAAAATATCTATTTATTATTTTTTGTCTTTTGTTTTCAATCCAATTACAAACATCCACTTTTCACTTAGAGCTGGCTCTAGATGATTGATATTTCTATCAACCAATATGTATTGTCAGTATACCTTTTCCGTACATTGAGGGCATGGGTTTCTCATTGAGGGATAACATATATACATTGTACAGCCGGACTTGGAAGAGCTCCTGATGTGACTGTAGGTTCACATAGTCTTTCTATTACCGTTTCCCTATGTTCTGATGTGCCAATAGGTTTACATGGTCTTGTCTCTTTTCGTTTCAGCTAATTTTACCCCCAGTCCCCCACCACAAAAAAAGAAGGCAGAGAAGTAACTGAAACAAACATGTATTCATGCATTATCTTGTAGAGTAAAAGCCCTAACTTTCTATACTTGGAAGCCATTAAATTGGCAACTGCTGACATTGTAAGTGAGCAGTGTGTTGTATTACTTTCAGTTTACATAATACCATAGGTAGAAAACTAGCTTACACGGCAACAGAGATGCACTTTTCATGCCAAGCAATTCAACAATTTTTCTTCACTATTTCTATGAGTATTATCACATCATTACATATTAAAATTCGAAACTACAGGAAAAAAAAAGCATGTCGAATTGAACCGTCTCTTAAATCAGGCTTCTGGTTGGTCACTCCAAACAAATTACTACTCCCTCCGTCTCATGAAACTTGTCTTAACTTTGCCTAAGTTTAGATGTATCTAGTTACTTTTTTTTTTATTGTCTAGATATATCCAAAATTTAGTAAAGTCAAGACAAGTTTCATAGAACAGAGGGAGTATTATACCTGAGTAAGCAACTTTTATGGCCTTGGCTGATAAAAATGCTGACTTGGGGCTTAGGTATTTGGTCGACAGCTAGCATTTACAGTACTAGTCTTCATTGATCTGATAATGGGAAGAAAACCGTAGTCCTAAATGAAACGTATGAAAAGCATAATTCCAGTACATGCCTAGTAGCCATACTACTTTCAGAATACAGGCATAGACCAATACAATCTCTTCACTTTTAACCAGAACAGCCCATCGAGTCTGGACTTAAACAGCTCCATCTTTCTGAAAGAATCAACAGGAAACTGCTCATCTTTCGGAACGAGTCAGCAGCAATTGTCTTTATATTTCCGGCGGCACCTTGCCCTTATCTCGTTTCTCACGACCTGGGAAGGGGAAAAGTGGGGTTGATGTGGGCAAGAGGGGATAACCCAGATGTCCCACATCATTTCGATTCTTACCAGTCAGTGTCCACTTCTGATTTTATTTTTTTTCGAGAAAACGCAAAAGACTTTTGCGTTTCATTCCATTGAAAAGATAGATAGTTTTACAAGCCTCCTAGGAGGTGGGGTACAGAAACAAGGAACGACTCAGTGCACATCCCAGGTCGTCGGAACCACTACCCTAATGCCCTTCGCGCCGGCCCTAGCCCAAAGATCAGCCTCTTCGAAGATCTCCTGAACCAAGTCGTGCACCGAGGGCTGGGTTCTGTCAAACACGCATGAATTGCGATGTTTCCAGATCATCCACTGGTGGAAAAACAGGCTTCGGGTGAGCCCCATAAGTCGCGATGCTGCAGGAACCGCGACTAATGGTACCTTTAGTCGCGGTTCGGGAGGCGAACCGCGACCAAAGGCCTGGGCCCAGGGCGCTCGGTGGCCAGCCGGTGCACGTGGGGGTGAGTCGCGGTTGGCCAGGCCAACCGCGACTAGAGGTGCTCCGAAGGCCTTTAGTCGCGGTTGGCCAGGCCAACCGGGACTAAAGCCCCTCCCCTATATATACCCACCCAGCAGCCAACACTTAGCCATTTGGTGCCATTCTCTTCACAAGCTTCACAAGTGGGTGTTAGGTTTGCTTTTGGTTCCTCTTATGCACATAAGGTGTTTGATGAAATGCCCCAAGAGCATGAAACAAACATGATATGAAGTGTTGGAGCCACACTTGAGCTTTCTCATTTATTTTTTCCTCCTCGATCGCGGTTAGCAACTTGAACCTTTGATGTGTCGTTGATAAAATGTGCATGTGTGTGTAGTTCATTGTTTAATTTATATTGTTTGTAGCTAGTTAGTTTAACAAATGCATGATGGTTAATTATATATTTTATATTATAATAATGCGGATGAATCGACAATGGATGTACGGTAACCGACTCTCCGGCGAGTTCAGTGCGGGTTTGAAAGATTTCCTCGTAGTGGCCAATGCGAACAAGCGTGGGGGTTTTGTTATCTCGTCCATGTGTTAAATGTAAGAATCGGAATGGTTACTCTTCCTCAAGAGATGTTCACATGCACCTGCTTCGGCACGGTTTCATGCCAAGCTATAATTGTTGGACCAAGCATGGAGAAAGAGGGGTTATAATGGAAGAAGATGAAGAAGGGGATGATTTCAATGATGAAAGCTATCTTGCTCATTTCGGTGATACTTTCATGGAGGATGCTGAAGGTGAAGGGGAAGGTGAAGGGGAAGGTGAAGAAGAGGCACGTGATGATCCCGTTGATGATCTTGGTCGGACCATTGCTGATGCACGGAGACGCCGCGAAACTGAAAAAGAGAGGGAGAATTTGGATCGCATGTTAGAGGATCACAGGAAGGCGCTGTACCCCGGATGCGATGATGGTCTGAAAAAGCCGGGCTGCACACTCGGATTTGCCGAGATGGAAGGCACATGCAGGTGTAGCTGACTCGGCATTTGAAAACTTGCTGAAAATGTTGAAGAATATGTTTCCAAAGAATAACGAGTTGCCCGCCACTACGTACGAAGCAAAGAAGGTTGTCTCGCCCTCTAGGTTTAGAGGTTCTCGAAGATACATGCATGCATCAACGACCGCATCCTCTACCGCGGTGAATACGAGAATTTGAATGAATGCCCGGTATGCACCGCATTGCGTTATAAGATCGAGGCGATGACCCTGGTGACGATGTTGAGGGCCGTAAACCCGGAAGAGGGTTCCCGCCAAGGTGATGTGGTATGCTCCTATAATACCACGGTTGAAACGTCTGTTCGGGAACAAAGAGCATGCCAAGTTGTTGCGATGGCACAAAGAGGACCGTAAGTCGAACGGGGAGTTGAGACACCCCGCGGATGGAACGCAATGGAGAAAGATCGACAGAGAGTTCAAAGATTTTGCAGCCGACGCAAGGAACATAAGATTTGGTCTAAGTACGGATGGCATGAATCCTTTTGGCGAGCAGAGCTCCAGCCATAGTACCCGGCCCGTGACTCTATGCATCTACAACCTTCCTCCTTGGTTGTGCATGAAGCGGAAGTTCATTATGATGCCGGTGCTCATCCAAGGTCCGAAGCAACCCGGCAACGACATCGATGTGTACCTAAGGCCATTAGTTGATGAACTTTTACAGCTGTGGGGCAGACCTGGTGTCCGTGTGTGGGATGAGCACAAAGAAGAGGAATTTGACCTACGAGCGTTGCTTTTCGTAACCATCAACGATTGGCCTGCTCTTAGTAACCTTTCGGGACTCGTCAAATAAGGGATACAATGCATGCACGCACCGCTTACATGAGACCGAAAGTGTACATTTGCCAAATTGTAAGAAGAACGTGTACCTTGGGCATCGTCGATTTCTTCCGAAAGGTCATCCAAGAAGAAAGAAAGGCAAGCATTACAACGGCAAGGCAGATCACCGGCCGAAGCCTCGCGGAACACACTCGGTGCTGAGGTATTTGATATGGTCAAGGGTTTGAAAGTCATCTTTGGAAAGGGTCCCGGCGGACAATCAGTTCCGAAGGGAGCTGACGGGCACGTAGCCATGTGGAAGAAGAAATCTATATTCTGGGAGCTAGAATATTGGAAAGTCCTAGAAGTCCGCTCTGCAATCGACGTGATGCACGTTACGAAGAATATTTGCGTGAACCTCCTAAGCTTCTTGGGCGTGTATGGGAAGTCAAATGATACAAAGGAAGCACGGCGAGACCAAAGAAAGTTTGAAAGACCCCGATGACCCGCATCCGGAACGGTTTCAAGGTCGTGCCGCCTACGCTCCGACCAAAGAAGAGAAGGTCATCTTTTTTGAATGCCCGAGCAGTATGAAGGTCCCGTCAGGATTCTCGTCCAATATAAAGGGAATAATAAACATGGCGGAGAAAAAGTTCCAAAACCCGAAGTCTCACGACCGCCACGTGATTATGACGCAATTGCTTCCGATTGCTTTGAGGGGCTCCTGCCGGAAAATGTTCGAGTAGCCATTGTGAAGCTATGTGCATTCCTCAATGCAATCTCTCGAAGGTAATCAATCCGGAAGTTCTACCACGGTTACATGAACGATGTGATCCAATGTCTTGTCGGTTTCGAGTTGGTGTTCCCGCCATCCTTCTTCAATATTATGACGCACCTCCTGGTTCACCTAGTCGATGAGATTTCCATTCTCGGTCCCGTATTTCTACACAATATGTTCCCCTTCGAGAGGTTCATGGGAATATTAAAGAAATATGTTCGTAACCGTGCTAGGCCGGAAGGAAGCATCGCCAAGGGCTATGAAAATGAGGAGGTAATTGAGTTTTGTGTTGACTTTGTTCCCGACCTTAAGCCGATTGGTCTTCCTCGATCGCGGCACGAGGGGAGACTAAGTGGAAAAGGCACGATCGGAAGGAAATCAACGATATGTATGGACGGCCATTCTCTCGACCGAAGCACACCACACAGCTTCCGACCAATTCCAGCTTGGTGGCTCCGTACTTTGAGAAACACAAGAATATTTTACGCTCGGACAACCCCGGGAAGCCCGAATCCCGGATTAGGAAGGCCCACATGGAGACTTTCGGCAGCTTGGTTGAGAAAACATTTAATGAGTGACGAAGATGTTGTAGATCAGCTGTACATGTTGGCCAAGACACCATCTTCGACTATAACGACTTTCCAAGGGTACGAGATAAATGGGAATACATTTTACACGATCGCCCAAGATAAAAAGAGCACCAACCAAAACAGTGGTGTCCGCTTTGATGCAAGCAACCGAGAATGGGCAAAAGGTCACATATTATGGTTACATAGAGGAGATATGGGAACTTGACTATGGACCCTCCTTTAGGGTCCCTTTGTTCCGGTGCAAATGGTTCAAGCTAACAGGAGGTGGGGTAAAGGTGGACCAGCAATACGGAATGACAATGGTGGATTTCAACAATCTTGGTTATCTTGACGAACCATTCGTCCTAGCGAAAGATGTCGCTCGGGTTTTCTATGTGAAGGACATGAGTAGCAAACCGAGGAAACGGAAAGATAAGAAAACGATCGGTACATCATGCGATGATCCAAAGCGCCACATTGTTCTTTCAGTGGAAAAGAAACATCGTGGGAGTGGAGGACAAGACAGACATGTCGAAGATTATAATATGTTTGCTGAAATTCCGCCCTTCAAAGTGAACACCGACCCAAGCATTAAGTTAAATGATGAGGATGCTCCATGGATACGGCACAATCGTAAGCAAGCAGGGACACAAGGGAAGAAATGATGTGTAATAATTTATTGTACCAAACTTTGTTGAATGAATCATGTGAATTATATTACCCGTGATGTGTTTGGTGTCCATTTTCGAATGATTCAATTGACTCGAGATAGCACCGATGATACATGAAATTTGGAGTGACTAAGTCATACTCCTGCATGCATACATGAAATTTGGAGTGACTAAGTCATACTCCCGCATATAGGAAATTTGGAGTGACTAAGTCATACTCCCGCATACATGAAATTTGGAGTGATTTAGTCATACTCCTGCCTAGGCGTATAATATGCATACTCGTAGTCTTCATAGCCGCCGCCGTTGTACCGGTAGTCGCCGCCTTCTAAGTTGCCGGCGTCGTCGCCGCTGCCGTCGTCGGGCGGCGCTCGTGGCTCGAACCGAGGGTAGCGCAGGCGGGGGATATCGCCGGCCGTGATGTAGTCCATGACGCTCGCGCAGTCCGGCCGTACCACCATAGCCGACGGCCGACCTCGTGGAAGTTTCCGGGAGGCGGACCGTCCTCCTCATACTCGGCGAGCGCCCTCTCACGCCGATTGATGAAGAAGGCGTCCCAAGTATGCTCGGTTATCGGGATGCCGGCGGGGATTCATCCGCTGCTCCGGCGTGAGGTCGAGGTAGTAGTGGTTCGTGATGGCCGCCCGGCGCGCAGCACTCGAGGGACGGGAGGGACCGGCACGCCGCCGGCGCTTAGGCTCCAGCCCGCGTAGGACGCGGTAGCCCGGAGGGCAAGGGTAGTTCGAGGCGCAAAGCTCCTCCACCTGCCGGTAGGTTAGAGTGGGTGCGGTGGAAGCCATGAGAGAGTGATGAGAGATTGTAGAGATGTGATGCTGGCCAAGGCGGGCTACCTATATGTAGTGACAAATGGCGGGAAAAATGGGAGCGGGAAGACAGGAGGCGGGAAGAAAGAGGCGGGGAGAAAGTGGCGGGAAGAAATTGGCGGGAAAAAATTGGCGGGAAGAAAGAGGCCGAAGAAATTGGCGGGAAACAATTGGCGGGAAGAAAGAGGCGGGAAGACGGGGAAGAAATGGCGGGAAGACGAGGAGGGAAGAGGGGGTCGACGGAAAGAGGCGGGAAGAGGGGGCCAACGAACTTTTGAATTGAATTAGTTTTATTTTTATGAATTTTTGATAATTTGTATTTTTAAAATTTTGAATTGAATTAGTTTTATTTTTCTGAATTTTTTGATATATTATTTGTATTTTTAAGATTTTGAATTGAATTAGTTTTATTTTTATGAATTTTTTGATATATTATTTGTATTTTTAAGATTTTGAATTGAATTAGTTTTATTTTTATGAATTTTTTGATATATTATATGTATTTTAAACATTTTGAATTGAATTAGTTTTATTTTTCTTAATTTTTTGATATATTATTTGTATTTTTAACATATTGAAATGAATTAGTTTTATTTGAATTAGTTTTATTTTTCTGAAATTTTTTGATATATTATTTGTATTTTTAAGATTTTGAATTGCATTAGTTTTTTTTTCTGATTTTTTTGATATATTATTTGTATTTTTAAAATTTTGAATTGAATTAGTTTTATTTTTCTGAATTTTTTGATATATTATTTGTATTTTTCACATTTAGAAATGAATTCGTTTTATTTTTCTGAATTTGTTGATATATTATTTTGTATTTTTCACATTAAGAAATGAGTTAGTTTTACTTTAGTATTTTACAAATGGAAATAATTTCGAAAAAAGGCCTTTAGTCGCGGTTGGCTCATTTCCAGCGGGAACCGCAAAATGGGGCGAAAATTGGGCTTCAGTCGCGGTTGGTGTGGCCAACCGCGACTAAAGGGTAGCCTTTAGTCGCGGTTGGCCACACCAACCGCGACTAAAGCCCCTCCCTATAAATTCCCTCGCCGCCCCGCGGGCGCATCAGTTCTTCCTCGCCTCTCCGTCTCTCTGCCGATCTCTTCCTCCGCCCACCATCTCGTCCGCCTCGCCGTCGCCCTCGCCCTCGCGCCGTCGTCGCCGCCGCCGTCGCCCTCGCCCCCTCGCGCCGTCGTCGTCGTCTTCCCCGTCGCCGTACGTCCTCGCGCGCCCATGTACCGTGTCACGTCGCGCCGCGCCGCCCGTCGTCGCGCCGCGGCCGCCCCGCCGCGTCGCCCGTCGTCGGGCTGCGGCCGCGCCGCCCTCGCGCGCGCCGCCCTCGCCCGCCGCCGGCCCGCACCTCCGCGCGCCGCCTAGCCCGCGCCGCGCGCGCCGTACGTTGCGTAGAAGACGAAGAACAGAGAGAAGAACAGAGAGAAGACGAACAGAAAAAAATAACAAATTTTTTGACTTAATCAAATTTGACTTAATAAAAATTGACTTAATAAAAATAACAAAATTGACTTAATAAAAAATGAACTAAAATTTTGACTTAATAAAATTTGACTTAATAAATTTTTTGACTTAATAAAAATTGACTTAATAAAAAATTTGGACTTAATAAAAATTGACTTAATAAAAAATGAACTAAAATTTCACTTTGAAGATTTATGCTTTTTATACTTTGTTTTATATTTGATGGAGTATTATATAGTTGTTATACTACCTCTATTCATAAAAATGTAACGCCGTCAATGCGCCAACGCGCCAACGCCAACGCGCTCGTCCTCGCTTCCCTCTTCCGCGACACCCTCTCCCACCCCTTCCTCGCCCCTCCTTTTGCCACCGCCCTTTCGCCACCGCCACCGGTCTCTCGGTCACTTTTAAAATAAGTTAACTAAAGTTTTTCACTTTTAAAATAACAAAAATAACTTAACCACCGCGCGTATACCGAGGGTTATGTGTCCTCGCCACCGCCACCGCCCTTTCGCCACCGCCCTTTCGCCAGTGCCACCGGTCTCTCGGTCACGCGGTCACTGCGTCCCCCCTCTCGCCTCCCTCGTCGCCCTCTCTCTTTATATGTAGAAGAGATGTGATAATGCTGGCATATACACAATTAATTTGTTTTTACTACATGTTTTCAGGACTGACATATGGCGGACGATAGAGCTGACCCGATTCTGGACAACTATGATCCGGACGCTAAAGACCATATGTTCGGCATCATAAAAGGCGATATTCCATTTGTGCCGACCGGAGAAGAAGAAGATGATATCTCTTCTTATCTGAACCTTGAGTGTGAAGATGAAGGGCGCCGTCGGCAAGCGATGATGCCGAAGAAACGTCGATAAACGACGATCTTCAATTGGAAGTAGCAACCACCTCCGGCGCCGAGGTATATATATATACATATTGAGCGTCTGGTGATACAACTAACTGATTTGAATAAATGTGTGTGTACTAACGCGCGCGACTCTCTTTCTTATTTTAGCCCTCGGCCGGATCGTCGAAAAAATCGAGTACGTCGTCAAAGCGTGGCGCAACCAAGACGATGAAAGCAGGAGAAACATGCACCATCGATGTTGTCGACGAAGCAACCGGCAGGCCGCCGGAGCCCAGCAAGAACGCCACCAAGTTTGTCGGCCAATGCGGAGCCGTTGTTAGAGACAACGTCTCGATCACCCGCCAGGAGTGGAATGAGCCAAAGAAGGCACGTGTTGGTTTCACTTTTGTCGATAAGAGAGAAAAAAGATTGCTTCAACAAGCTTATGGAACATTTCGTTCTACCTCCGAATACCGCAAATACGATGAGGAGGGTAACAAGATTGCGGAAAACAAGAAGAGGCGCAAGCTAGTCAAACGAGTTCGCTCTTTCTAGGATGGCCAACGCATTCCGGAAATACAAGCAAAATCTAGCCCATGACTTTGTCAACCAGGGCAAGACTCCGGATTTCAAAGGACAATATGAGAAACCGCAACATGATTGGCCAGAATTTGTGAAGCAAAAAAATCGGAGCAGTTCCTTGAACTATCGAAAAAAATAAGGAAAATGCGGCCAAGAAGGAGTACAATCATAAAATGGGGCCAGGAGGGTATCGCTTTTGGCAGCCTAGGTGGGAGAAGATGGAGAACGAGCCGAGGGCGCGAGGAATCCGTCCGAGTACGGAGGGATGGGACCCAAGGGCCAAAAGCTGGTGGTACGGGCATGGGGGATCGCTGAACCCGGAGACAGGGGAGTGTGTTTACCAGGGCAAAATAATTACACCCACCAAAAAGCTTATTGAGGCAATGAGGGATGCTCAAGAGGGGAGGATCAAGTTCAACAGAGAGAACGACGCCCTGACAAAAGCCCTCGGGAATCCCGAACACGGAGGACGTGTACGAGGCATGGGGCCCATTCCGTGGAAAATAGGGTTCCCCGTAACGATGACCCGTACGGTTACGAAGCCGTAAGAGAAAGATGGATCGGGAAAAAGATGTTGTGGCGCAGTTGGTAACGGAAATGGATGTGATGAAGAAAACCGTGAGTGTACTAGTAGCCGAAAGAGAGGCAGCTCGGGCGCGAGCATGAAGATCATCCAATGGATCTCGGAAGCCGGCAGCGGAGAAGAAGCAGCGTGGCTTCCACGGAGGCCTCACCGGCCTGGTGCACCGACGATAGAAATTACTGCACCGGAGCCTCGGTGGTCGAAATTACTGCACCGGAGCCTCCTCGCTACCCCGTGGACGATATAAAGGAGATGAAAGCATGTCATCCGTATTATCCTATCGGGAACATGTCCATGAAGGTAGCCATCGGCAGTGCTTTACCACCGGAGCACTCCACCACAACAACCCCATTCAAGATGGCTATGCTCGTGTCACGGTGGAGGAGATAGTCCAAGGGTTTGAGGACCTGGACATTGACATTGCTACACCCGAAGGGGTGAAAAGACTTGGAGATGTCAAGCGCCAGCTCATTCTATGGCAGAAGAAATTTATCAAGTTTCCAGGCGAGGCGCCAACAAGTCCACCCCCGTACGGTGGTGGTGGTGGCGGTGGCGGTGACGGTGGCGGTGGCGGTGGCGGTGACGGTGGCGGTGGCGGTGACGGTGGTGCTTCACCTAATACACCTCATTCACGTCGGCCGACGCCGCCCCGGTCCTCGTCCGGCGGGTGATCGGACACCGGTACCGCCCCCAATCCACCTCCGGCGAAGAAGCGAAGCAGTCCCGGGTTATTAACCCGGACCCTTATGTACCTAGAACCACAAAGATACCGGAGCCATCACCGAAGCCTCTCATCCCGAGGCCTTGGGAACTTAGTGTCGAGGAAAATGCAGCGGCCGTGGCTGCTCGAGCATGAGAAATGGAAGGAGGAGTGCAAGAAGAAAAGAGAGGGCGAGCCCAAGCCAGTATATTCCGACAAGCAAAAGCAAGTGGGCTAAGTCATTTTTGAACACACCGTCCCAAGCCGCGAAGAATCTGCCTGACGACTATTTACGTGAACTTCGTAGGCAAGCACTCGCGGTCAAGAGGAACCAAGAGTTGGCGGAGAAGAAAGCCTTGGAGGACGAGGCCGAGACAAAATTAGAAAGGGGGAAAGAAGTTGCCCAGCTCGGGGAACAAAGTAAACAATCGATCGCCCCGCTCATAGTGCAAGCCGCCGGTCCGGATGCCCCCGATATCATAGCAGCTGCGGCAGACATGGATTGACCGTAACGAGTGCCGGAGAACAAGCGGCCGACTTAGGTATCACTCTTCGTGCACTCGTTAGGCCTTGATGAGGCGCCAATGAAGGACGTAGTATTTACATATGTGAAGAATGGCCCTCTCATCGAGCCTCGCGCAGAAGAGGATCTACCTCGACAAATGAAAGGTCTCGCTAAATTGGTACAAGGGTTACATAAAACATAAAGACGCCAAAGACTATATCTATGCGGAAGTTAGATACGAGCATCACTTCAAACGTTACCGGGTACAAATTCCTCCGAGTGAATTGTTCCAGCTGTTCAATCTGCGCGACCTCGACAAATCTATCATCGGTTGCTACGTTCGTAAGTGATTTATTAATTTCTACCCCATCTCGTTCATTGCCTGCACTATATATATATATATATATATATATATATATATATATATATATATATTGTCCTAACTATCTTGTTGTGTACGCTATATATTATGCAGTAATGAAGAAGCGGGAAATGCGAATAAGGAACATCCATGATGTTGGGTTCATTGACCCACACATCGTTAATTCATATGTGTTAGAACACCACCCCGCCGACGTGGAGGAAGACCTGTGGCGGTTTCTTAGAAAACAAGCAACGTAAAAGTGATATTCTATTTCCTTACCATTTTGGGTGAGTGTTTCGTCTTGAGCACATTCTCTTTTGTTTACTCCATGCATGGTATGTGGCTAATCGATGAGTTATGCATGATCGTGCATGTATCGTGTCCGCAGGTTCCACTGGATTCTTATGGTAATTAAAGTTCAGACCTCCTCGGTTCTCGTCCACGACTCTCGAATATGGATCCGGCGCTTTGGGGCGACATGAGAAAAATGATGCAAAAGTAATTATTTTCATTCATTTGCGCTCTATATCGATCGGCCTATTTCGTTCATCATTTCCTAATATCAAGTAACTAATTAATAACTCTCTTGTTTATTTAATTTTCTTTGCCTCGTAGGGTTTGGAGACGGTTCGTAGATACCAAGGTCGGTGAATTCAAAAAAGAGCTAAATTTTAAAATGGCGAGTGCGGACGATCGGGGATACTCAGCCACCGGGGACCAATCTATGTGGATACTATGTTTGTGAGAGGATCCGGAGATACTGCAATGAGCGGGACCAGAAGTGTGAGAACAACATCCTGAGGAATAACCTCCGGAAGACGCTTAGTCTAGAAGCTCGCTTCCGACCACTTCAAGAGGAACTAGCTGGATGGTTGGCGAGGGAAGTCATCGATCCTAGAGGAGAACACTATTACGATGATGTAGAACTTTATATGCACCAGAATTTGTAACTAACTTGTTCAAAATTGTATATGGTCATCCGATATTGAATATATATTGTATATGGTCATCCGATATTGAATATATATTGTATATTCCTCTTGAATTCTTTTTGGTTCTAATTTCAAATTTGTTTGAAATTGTACATTCATATGCATGTATGTATACAGTACCGTAGAATATGTGAAACTCCTTCAAAATTAAAACCCAAAAGAAATAAAATAATACAAATTAAAAAGAAACCAGATTTAGGGGGAGGGGGCTAAACCCTAAACCCTGCGGAGGCCTTTAGTCGCGGTTGGCCGGAAGAACCGCGACTAAAGGTCCTCCGCCCTGGCGCCGCTCGCGGCCCACGTGGACGGGCCTTTAGTCGCGGTTCGTAAGGAACCGCGACTAAAGGGGGGGGCCTTTAGTCGCGCTACTTTGGTCGCGGTTGCGCCACCGCGACTAATGGCAGTTGCCAACCGCGACCAAAGCCCCTTTTTCCACCAGTGATCCAAGGCATCAGCAGGGTGAAGGAGTCCAGCCCTTTGCGCATGGGTTTAGGGGTCAGCTGTCTGGCCTTGCGCCACCACTCATCAAGGGAGGTGTCGTTGCTGTCAGGTGGTTGGCAGGTCATGCGAAGGCGAGCCAGCACCTCGTGCCAAACCTGTCGCGAGAAGGGACAGGCGAGGATGAGATGGTGCATGGTCTCAGGCATCTGGTCGCAGAGGAGGCAGCGAGGATGGTGTTGTAGGCCTCGTCTGACTAGGCGTTGGGCTGTCCAGCAGCGATCCATGCCGGCGAGCCAAGTGAAGAACCTGACCCGCGGCGGCGCCCACATCTTCCAGGTAAGCTTCCAAGAGCTGGAGGCGGTGGAGCCATGGAACTGCGCAAGGTAGCAGGACTTGGCGGTGTAGGTGCCGCTGTCCGTCCACTTCCAGATCAGCCTATCTGGCTCCATGCCTAGCGTTGTGCGCGAAACAGCCACCCAGAGCGCCAGATATTGGCCAATCTCGTGCACGCCAAGGAGGCCGTGGATGTCCTGAGCCCAGGCGTTTCCAAGTAGCCCTTGGGCGACGGTCCCGACCCTGCGCCGGCGCTTGGGGATGCAGTCGTAGTGGATGGGCGCAATCTCTCGAACAGCGCGGCCGTCGATCCATCGGTCTTCCCAGAACAGCGCGTCCCGGCCGTTCCCAACCGTCATGGTGGTAGAGGCAAAGAACAGCGCGCGTTCCTCAGCCGTGAACTATAGGTCCAGGTCGCTCCACGCTCGTCGATCGTCCGTGCGGGAGAGCCAGAGCCAGCGTAGTCGCAGCGCAAGGCCCGTCCGCTCCATGTCCAGTATGCCCAGGCCGCCATACGAGATGGGCCTGCACACGCGTCTCCAATTGACGTGGCAGTTGCCACCCTTGGCTTCCCTCTTTCCCTCCCACAGGAATCCCCTTTTGATCTTGTCGATGAGTTTAAGGGTTTTCTTGGGGAGTCCAAGCACAAGCTGCTGGTGGATGGGAATGGCGCTGATCACCGCCTTGACCAGGGTCGCTCGCCCAGCCTTGGTCATGAGTTTCGCCTTCCAGGTGGGGAGGCCAGCAGCGGCGCGTTCAACCAGAGGTTGCAGCTGCGCTACCGTTGGTCTCCACAGGGTAAGCGGTATGCCAAGGTAGGTGAGCGGCAGGCCTGCCGTGGGGCAGCCCAGCTCGTGCAGTGCCGGCGCTGCGGTCTCCTCGTCGCAGCGTATGAGCGTGGCCGAGCTCTTTGTGTAGTTGACCTGTAGCCCAGACGCGCGGCCAAACAGCCACAGGATCTCACGCACGGCAGTCACGTCTTCCATCGTGGGGCAGCAAAACAGGACCACGTCGTCGGCATATAGCGAGAACGCCGGGATGCGTCGGCGTGGGTGCAGCTGTTGCAGGATGCCCGCGCTGATCGCCCGCTGAACGAGGCGGCCGAGGGCGTCGACGCCCAGGACGAAGAGCTGCGGCGAAAGGGGGTCGCCCTGTCGTAATCCTCTCCGGTGCCAGATGGGCGGGCCGGGCTCGCCATTGATTAGGACCCGCGTGCTGGCAGAGGTGAGCAGGATCGCAAGCCAGCCTAGGAAGCGATCCCCAAAACCATACTGGCGCAAGGCTTCGAGGAGAAACGGCCATGAGATGGAGTCGAAGGCTTTCGCTAGGTCTAGCTTGAGGAGGATGCGGGGCTCTCCGAGCTGATGGAGAAGACGGGCAGATTGCTTCACCAAGATGAAGTTGTCGTGCAGGCTGCGGCCGGAGATGAACGCGTTTTGGTTGGCGCTGACTAGCTCGTCGAGGCGCGGTGCCAGGCGCAGCGACAACGTCTTGGCGAAGAGCTTGGCGACCAGGTGAATTAGGCTGATGGGCCTATAGTCGCCAAGGGTGATCGCGTCCGCACGCTTCGGCAGTAGCGTCATCAGGGCCTGGTTGAGGCGGTGGAAGCCTCTGCCGCGCAGCTCATAAAGCTGCTGGAAGACGTCGACAACATACTCCTTGACGGTGCCCTAGCAGGCACGGAGGAATTCTGCGGTGAATCCGTCGGGTCCAGGTGCCTTGCGGGCTGGCATGTGCTTGACAGCGCCCCAGATCTCGTCGGCGGAGAAGGGGGCCTCGAGGGATTCCAGACCAGCGGCGGGTTCGATCAGCTGGGCAAAGTCGAGCGTGCAGTCGCGAGCTTCGGCTGTGCCCAGCAGGCCGTCGTAGTGCGTGAAAGCCGCCGCGGCAATGTCAGCGTGCTCCGTCAGCGTCTGCCCCTCGACGCGGATGGCGTGGATGCGGTTCTTCTGTCTGCGGTAGGTGTAGTGCTGATGGAAGAACGGTGTGTTAGCGTCGCCATCGCGGAGGCATGCGATCCGTGCGCGCTGACGAGCCATGGTGCGCTCGAGCGATGCGAGCCCAAGGTAAGCGACCTTGAGCTGCTTATGTAGCCATGCTTCCTCCGGCGATAGATTCCTGTGTTCCTGAGCCTTGTCGAACCGTAGGATGAACTCCCGGGCCACTGCCATGCGAACCTTGACGCTGCCGACGGACTTGGCGCTCCAGCTAGTTAGGCACCGAGCCGTGGCTTGCAGGCGAAGCCATAGCCGATGGAACGGATCGTTGTGGTGCACCGAACCCCAGGCGGCGGTGACCGTCTCCTGGAAGCCGTCCATGCGCAGCCAGAACTCCTCGAACCGGAATCTCCGGTGGCCCAGCGGCATTGGCGAGCAGTCAAGGAGCAGCGGGCAGTGGTCGGAGACAACTGACGCAAGGCAGCGCAGGTGACATTCGTCGTGGCTCTCGTCCCAGTCCGTGGTGCAGAAGAATCTGTCGAGGTGCACGAGCGTGGGAGGAGACTGGCCATTCGACCAGGTATATCTCCGGTCATTGAGATAGATCTCTTTGAGGGCCAGGTCGTTAATCACGCGACGAAATCGGCCCATCATGCGTCGGTTTAAGTTGCTGTTGCTCTTGTCCTCCTCACGGTAGATTAGGTTGAAGTCACCGCAAAGTAACCACGGCCCGGGACAATCGTTGCGGACATCGCGAAGTTCCTGAAGGAACTCGATCTTGTCGGCATCGGTCTGGGGTCCGTAGACAATGGTGATCCACCAGGGTGTTCCGGCAGGCGTGCAAACTTTGGCGGCCATCGTGTTCGTGGTGAACTCCGGGTCGGTGATCGACACGATCGAGCTCTTCCAGGCGAGCAGGATGCCACCACAGGTGCCACGGGCAGGCAAGTAGACGTAATCGTCAAACTCAGAACCTAGCAACTCAAGGACAATCGACGAGCAGATAATCTCCATCTTAGTTTCTTGCATACAAACAATGGACGCGTCGGTGGAATCAATCAGCGATCTAATGGCGATGCGGCGGGCGCGCGCGTTGATGCCATGGACGTTCCAGTTAGCAATCTTGAGACCGTGATCCATAGGAAAGAGGTCGACAGGGGGTGGCGGAGCAGCGCGTCTAGGATCGCGCCTGCCTCCCCACGGATTCAGCGGCCGCCGGCGACGAACCAACAGAGCTGGGCATCTCCCGGCCGACGAGGGCGGCCATGGCCTTTAGCACGCCTAGCGGAATCGGCGTGGCAAACATCCCGTCGTAGGTCTTCATCTCCTCAGCAGTGATCCTCTGGTCGATGCCAATGATGCCCAGCGAGCGCAGAATATGCATGTGCGTGCGCCTCTCAGCGGTGGGCGGGGCAGCAGACGCGCGCGAAGAACGGCCGCGGCGCGGCGAGAAATTCAGCACGGGCCGCTGTCGTCGCTTCCCAGGAGTGGGCAGGGCGGCGCTCAGATGCTTGGTGGCCTCTGCCAGGAATTCGCCAAGGGTCATCGCATGAGAGGCAGGGCGTGGTCGGCGGCGTAGGGTGATCGGCGGTGAAGCGAAACGTGCAGGTGAGCGGCGCACAGGAGAGCGAGCCGTGGCGGCGGGGTTGGATGTGGCGTGTGTCTCGTCAAGCGTGTCGATGGAGGGTATGTCCGAGACCCGGATGATGGCGGGCCGTCGCAGGATGGTTATGGGGCCGTTGCAGCGGCCCATCTCCCCATCAGCAGCGTCCTCCATGGGCGAGTCCAGCGTCGTGGCGGGAGCTGCGGTTGGCGTGCATGGCACGTCATTGACCGGCGTCTCCGCAGCATGCTGGTCGGCAGATCCGTCCAAGCTTGCGACAGGAGATGGCGTGACGGTGGCAGCAGGCACAGCATCCACCTCGGGTAGTGGTGGGGCCTGGACAGGAGTTTCAGGCACCGCGCTGTCCAGGGATAGGCGCTGGTGAAAAGCGCACGGATCCCGTGGCTCGCTTTGGTCGGCGTCCTGCAGCGAGGCCTGGTCCAACCCTTCCACTTGCGTGCATGGCGACGGCGAGTTTGAACGGGTCGCGTCTGGCGTGCACGGGACCTCAGATCCATCCAAGGGCTGCGGGACAGCTGTCCCCGACAAGGGCCCAGGGCTCTGAGACAGCGATCCTGTCGGGGAGGTGCCCGTTGCAGCTTCCTCTGTTGGTGGGACCTAGGCTGCCACCTTCCTTTTGCGCCCACGCCTTTTGCTTCTTTTGGCATGGCGACGAGAACGGCCGGGCCCATGCTGGCGTGGCCAAGGGTCCACAGCCCTGTCCTTTGCCAAGGGCGGCGCGCCGCCGTGCCGGCGTTGGCGACGAGGGCGACCATGAGCGGCGATGGCGAGGCCATCGGCGCGGCCTGGCTCCAGGGAACTGAAGCTTTCCACGGCCATGCCATCAGCTCGGCCATCAGGGGCGTCTGCCGTGCGGCGGCGCTTGCGCCCCCGTCGACGGTTGCGGCCGCGGCCCTCGCCGGTGTTGTTGCCACGCTCGCCGTCCATGTCAGACGCGCCTCCACCGCCGGGGCCTGCCGCAGGGGCGGGTGCGGCCGGAGCACCGCTGTCGTCGTCCAAGGGCGTGAACCGGATGGTGATGGGGTAGGTGAGCGTCCGTATCGTTGGCGGCTGTGAGGGCACGCGCGATGGGATCTTCTCAACGATCTCTAGAACCGCGCTGCTGCGGATGTCAGCGAGGTTGTGCGTGTGCCTGGAGCACCGGAAGACGGCGAGGTTGGCGCGGGTGCGTGTGTCGGGGTGGAGCTTGTCGATCCAGCAGCTTGGCGCCACCAGGTGCTCAGTCGTCGACAGGTGCCAGGCCTGGGGAGGGATTCCGCGGAGCTCAAGCTCGACACGATGTTCGAACCTGCCCGAGCCGGCGTGGGCGAGTTTGCACCAGGGCCTCATCATGAGGGAGAACTCCGGGCAACTGACGAAGTGGTCGCCGGAGATGCGTGCCTTGATCTGCATGGTGGAGAAGATGACCAAGAAGTCCTCGGGGTGGTGGATGTGGACGGTGAAGTCGCCAGGGACAAGCTCAAAGGAGGAGCAGAGCAGGTCGGCGACAGCGTCGACGGTGACCGTGGGTCGGGTGCCGGTGATGGTGGCCAGCATGGCGCGCTCCAACACGCGCTCGGACTCCTCCATCTCGATGGAGCGAGATAGGATGACCCTCGCCGGGGCCATGGCCGTGTGAGTGTTGGGCGGCGTGCGCGTGGCCGCCGGGGGCGGGGGCGGGGGCGGTGGTGGTGGCGCGGTGCGCGGGCCCGTGGGCTGCTGCTCCCGACGCGGGACTGCCGGAGGCGCAGCTGGCGCATGGCCAGGGCCACGGCCAGCGGTCTGCCGCCGGGGGCCGCACTCCCAGGACTCGTGGCCGGAGAAGAGGCACTTGCGGCACCGGACCTTGTTGGTGCAGTCGTGAACCACATGGCCGGGCTCGAGGCAGCGGAAGCAGAGTCCGGCGTCCTCCTCCGGTGATGGGCTGCGACGCTGCAGCGGCGGAGAGCGGCGTGCGTCCGGTCGTGGGCGGCGGTTACGGTACCTGCGGCGTGGTTGGCCGAAGCCATCGGCGTCGACGACGGGCTCGCGGGTCACTCTGTGCACCTCAGAGCGGGGACCGAGACGGGTGGCCGCCGGGGCTCTGCGGGCGACGGCAGCGGGGGCGGCCGGGGCGCGTGGAGGGGCGGGCGGGGTCGCTGCGGTACGCGCCATGTCGGAGTAGCTGCGCGCACCAGAGGACTCGCCGTCGGACCTCTGCCAACGCAGGCTCTCCGCAGAGCATGAGGCGCCGGAGTAGGAACCCATGGGGGCCACTTCTGATTTTATCTGGGGTGTTTGTGCTGGGCCAACCAACGTAGTTTTTTTCTATTTTCCATTTACCTTATAGCAAGCTTCCGAACCAGAGAAAGCAAGTTTGCGAACTGCATCTCCGATTTGCAAATTGGAGATGTATAACCTGCCTATCAAACCTGATGTTGCGAATTCGAACCGTGAACCAAACGAACCAGGCAACTATGGCTGTTACTTATACATTGTACAGTATGGAAGAGAAAGAAGAGAATTTTGTTTCATGGTTGATGAGTGTTATAGAAAAAAACATAATTTTCAAGTAGGTTCATCAAGCATTGACATTAAGTTTCTCTGTAGTTGGAAGAAATAGGTTTAGCTGACGAGGAAAAGAAAAATGATCATAGTATGCTAATGGTTGACAATCTGGTGGACCCATATGTTGTTTTTCCTCTGATGGACGATCTCACCATTCCCCTTTGTGCGCGCGTGTGTGTGGAGAGAGAGAGAGAGAACAATCTGCTGCAATTTGACATGATTCCAAATAGCACGTTGGAAACATCTTAAAATTAGTTACCATGTGAGTGTTTGGAATTCCTCTAGATATATTCTCACTCGTTACTTTTTACCAGTTAGGTGTGCCCGGGCCTTGCCACAGAAGTAGGACAAATTCTGGCGGTAGCTCCGTTCTTGAAGAGATGAAGCATAGGTCGATCTGAATATGGACTCTGGTTGATGCTTATATACAAGGAGTATGTGTGTACACTGTACAACACCTCCCATGCTCTTGCTTTGGAGGTTTTGGAAGAGTTGACCGGACTGGCCGCCAGGGGCGGCGCTACAGGTGGACCAACCTGGGCCGTGGCCCATCCTTACATTTGAGTTTCACTTGTATAATTCCAGCCCACTAATAAAAACCTGGTCAATATATGGGTTGTTTAATCCTATTTTGTTGATGGACAGTGCTAGAAATCCTCCGGAGGCTCCAAATTTTCCAGCCTCCTACTTGCATGCGTGACACGTGTCCACTTTTACCTGAAATCTAGACTTTGCTTCGTCGCAGCAAAAAATCTCCCGCTTTTGCTTCATTGAAGCAAAAAACGGTTCGACTAAAATAGAAAGAGAGTTGTGACTCGTTTAGACTTTGCTTCGTCGCAGCAAAAAACCTCCCGCTTTTGCTTCATTGAAGCAAAAAACGGTTCGACTAAAATAGAAGGAGAGTTGCGACTCGTTTAGACTTTGCTTCGTCGCAGCAAAAAACCTCCCGATTTTGCTTCATTGAAGCAAAAAAAGGTTTGACTAAAATAGAAGGAGTGTTGCGAGTCATTCAGACTTTGCTTCGTCGCAGCAAAAACCTTCCGCCTGTTCGACCGAAAAAAGACTTTGCCATGGCATCCTAGCTCCGGCTAGCATCACCATCACTCGCTTCTTGCCCCATCGTGTAGGGTTTGCAGCACAATTGCTGAGCCTTTGGAGCAATGCTGCTGATAGATTGCAACTCCGTACCATAACATTTGCATCTCCGTCCCACAATATTTGCATCTCCGTCCCACAACATTTGCATCTCCTCCCGACATTGTTTGCAACACAGTTAGTAAGCATGTGCATGGAAGAAAGAGGAGGCACGGCCGGGAGCGGCCGACGAGCGGCGCAGCAGCTGCAGGACAGCATGAGACTTAAGGGCTCGAGGCGGAACCGCAGTGTGGGTTGGTAGTGCCCCGATGGTCGTGCCCCGATGGTCGACATGGCTACGGGATAAGCACCGACTCACTTCCTTTGCAGCTCCGTTGTTGCCTATTGCTCGTAGCACAACAACCCTTCTTTCTAGCTGCGCCACCAACCGCACGTAGTAGGGAGACCAAACATTTGCAGCTTCGCCATTAAAAGCATGCAGCAGGGCAGTCCAACATTTGCAGCTCCGCCCTTGCCCAACACTCTATAATGGTGCCCCTAGCTTGCAGCATCAATGTTGAACCTTTGTAGCTTCGACGCATGCGTCTTGAAGCTCCGGTGATGGTCGGTTGTAGCAGCGACAATGTTGGCGGAGGAGATCCCGCGAGCAACACGCCCCTCGCTAGGTGTTGGTGGTGGAGGAGCTCCGGAGACCTCGTTGGGCACACTAGCGCCGCCGATGGTAGAGGAGGTGCTGCAGGGCCCTAGCGCCATGGACTTCCATGTCTGTGGTGGTCCACGTGTGGAGATCGGTGGTAGCCCCCTCGAGGCACAGGTCGATGCACTGGAGGTCAGCGGCGGCGCCCCCAGGGCACAGGGCGGCGCGGTGGAGGTCTGGCGGGGGCCGGCAAGGTGGACGTGGAGCGCGGGCTTCCGGCGAGGTGGAAGCGGAGGTCGCCGGCGCTAAGATGCCCTGTCGTGCGGCGGCAGACGTCGAGGTAGAGGTGGAGGCGCGGCGGCGGACGTCGAGGTGGAGGTAGAGTTCGGCGCTACCGGCGAGTTGGAAGAGGAGGTCGGGCGGCGGAGCTGCGTGGGTACGACGACGGCGACGGCGCTGCGTCCGCGTTGACGAAAAGAAAAGGTAGGAGAAGATAAGAAACGTGGCCCACCTCAAGCTTTGGGTGAACTGATCGATTGGATCGGACGAGTCACGATCCGGAGGTTGCGATCAGCGCAGCCTCCGGAGGATAAGAAGCATTTTCCTTTGTTGATTGGCCCAGTGGCCGCGTCGCAAGACTGTTGTATGATGTGACGGAATGAAACCGAGAAGAAGCTACGGTGAGCACGGCGTGGACAGCACGCATCATAACTCGCCACACGTACTTTTGAACGGCACCACGATGAGCCGTCTGCGCATGCCTAGTACGTACAGTGGGCGATGACACGCCAGTTTTTTTTAGGTCTGTCCTGCTGCTTTACCAAGCCGTTTAATACCGGCAGATCACCGGGCGTTGGACCGAGCCACAACATGTGTTATATTGAAGTTTTCACTGGTTCTTCATGTTGAGAGGTTTCACATCTTAATTCGTGTTGCCAGACTCCTGGAAGGCCATTGATAAGCAAAAAAGTGACGGCCAAGGAGCCCAACACTGCCATCCCAACGGCGGTAACCCCTCGGCCATACTGCAATGTCCATGACCGAGGGTATAAAAGGAGCAGCCCACGGAGGAGAAGAGACAACCCGAGGCACCCCAAAAACAGTCTCCTGTCATACAGAGACACATGAGTCCTCTTCCCGGCCAAGCTTTTTAGCAAATACATACACCCCATCTACTTATTGATCCACCCACCAATAGCTCGAAGGCTCTCGCGAGAAGCTCACTGAAGTTGGACAAAAAGGAGCTCATTCTTTAGGATCTTGGAGCATCCCATCAGATTCATTTCATAAATCACACAGAGGTTTGTTTTCAGCCGAAATAGGCAGATACGCCGGCTAGACTACTAGTCGTCGTCCACCATATGTTCTAGGTAACGTCTTGGTTGGGACACGCCAATGTATTATTTGAGCACCCCATACGCTATATATAATAAATCTACACAACACGTAGGGCTGTTATCGGATTCCGATCCGGGGCCTGAACCTATATATCGTGCATGCCTTGAGGTTGTTAGCCCATTGGTCTGTGATCACAAGCCCCTACTACCTACAAATCTCTTTACCGGGATTCAAAACCCCAACAAGCCTTAACCAAAACTTGATGTACAACTAGATTAAACTCTCCTGAAACCACTAACCGTTGTCGTTGTTGTCGATGTCTTTGGTCTTGGGGAAGTTCTCGTCCAGCCACCGCTCTAGCGACGACTTTGGGTGGAGGTACAACGACAGTGCGGGGAGGTCGAGCAGCAACAAAGTTGGACAACGACGGGGCGATGGCTGCCACGAACAAAGACGATGCACCGCCACCTCGCCTGACATATCGGAGTGCGGCATACACCGCAAAACGTTGATCCTCCTCTGCTGCGAGCTCCGGGTAGCGGTGCTGGAGCTCAACCATGTATTCCTCGTCGGCTCACTCAGCTTCGAGCCGCTCGCGGGCCTCTCGATTCTCCTACGCCTCGCGTGCAGAGGCCATGTGGCGATTGCTGGGAGCCAAGTCCGTCCTGGGGCCGTCGAAGTGGGGGAGATTCAGCTCTCGCCGCAATCAGTGCCGTGGAGCCAGACACTCTTGATGTCATAGCCCACGATGCCTATGCCATCCACTGGAAGCTCCATGGCCAGTTTTTCTTGCCGTTGATTCGGTCGTAATCTTCGCCGCCCAGGTGCCCCACGGCTACTTCCACACTTCGCAGTATTTTTTGCGGCGATGGTGGGGAAGGTCTACCGCAACCTGAGTTATGCGATGTTGCGTGTGGCTCCAACTTGTGTTGCGGGTGGGCAACAGGGAGCGACGGCGGCGGAGGAAAGATCCGGCCATCAACAGTGGTGGGGGCGGTGGGGGGCCGAGAATGAGCCGCACCGACACGTACGGTGGGCGGTAAAAGTGATAGGGAGTATTTGCTTCGCGGCTCGCTCGGGAAGTAAATATAGGGGCTGAGATGGCCGAAAGAGCAAATTTTTAGTACTCCTAATATTATACTCCCTCCGTCTAAAAATAGGTGTCTCACTTTTATATAGTTCCAGATGTATCTAGATATATTTTAGTTAGAGATACAACCATTTATATAGTTACAGATGTATCTAGATATATTTTAGTTAGAGATATAACTATGTCTAGATAAAATTAAGACACTTATATTTAGAGAAGGAAGTAGAAAATATGTCACGCCACACTACAAACTGACACAAAAACACAATCTGAACCCGGCCGAAACCCAACAGAAGCCAGCATCAAGCAGGTCACACCCCACACGACGCGAGATGCACGTTGTGCCGCGAAAAACAAACAGCAGTAAAAAATGTGACTGGTGGCGGAATCAACGGTTGAAAATGTCCTCCATGGTGAAGAGAGCCATGCAGATCTAATCCCCAAACCTTTGCCGTCGTTGGCCTCGTGGTTGCGGGGATGAGGAGGTGGAGGTCCACAGCTCTCACGGCGGCGGCGGCAGCGCTGCTACTGCTGGTGTCGCTCACGGCGGCGTACATGTCGATCGTGTCTTACGGGGAGAGGCGAGAGGAGGAGAAGGCCCGCCAGATGTTCGTGGGGTGGAAGGCCAGGTACAACAAGACCTACCGCTCCATCGGCGAGGAGGAGCACCGTTACGCGGTTTTCAAGGTAAACCGCCGCCGCGTCGGCCGGCGCCACATCGACGCCGACGCCCAGCGCTACTCATACCACGGCCTCAACTTCTTCGGGGACTTCACCCGCGAGGAGCTCCGACGAAGGTTTTGGGGCTGCCAAATGGAAGAGGGAGCTGGGCGCCTGGTACGACCAGGCCGCCAACAACGAGGACCTGGCGGAACCCGTCTGGTGGATGGAGGAAGATGGGATGGGTGCCGGACGTAAAGCCGTTTCCAGGTAAGCATCATGTTCGTTGCACACATACGATTTGCAATTTTGCATCAAGTGTGGGGAGATTAACGAAAATAGAGGATGTTCCGCTTACGGATTTTATTGGTCAAGAGCAGTATCTTCCGTATGTGTATGAATAGAAAGTAGAGGATGCTTATCTTGTACCTAACAGGTCAAACATCAAATTGCTGCAGTTTCGAGTGCATATTTTATGGAAAATGATACTATCCCCCCGGGGGATTTCACGCTCGCAACCCCCGCCTACGTGGCCGTCCGATGCCAGCGATCCGGGGTCAAACTCTGAAGCGCACCGCTCCTTCACGTGGGGGGCCCACAATGGTTCACCTTATCCCTTCCTCCTCCTCTAGATTTTTCTGCCACTTTCGTCTAAACACGCGCAGAGGATTTTCACGCCGCCGCCGATGTTGGCGAGCTCCCAGCTGCTCCCAGCAATTTAGCCCACGCCTCCGCCGCGCCGCCGTTCGCCAAGTAGGTGCGCCGCCGGTTTCCGCCGTAGGATGGAGCCGCGGCCCCTCTCGCCGCACCTCCCGCGTCGCCATGGATGTTCCTCTCGCTGATCGTCCCCGCGCCCCGCCTACCGCCCCACCACCCGCGCCACCATGGCTCCCGCCGCCAACGCTGCAAGGCGCGCAGCCATGGACTCCCTCCGCTGTTGCGCCAAGGCCCCGCCCGCCCGACCCGAGTCACCCGCCGGGATGTCCGCTTCCGCTCCGGCCGAACGGCTCCGCACCTCACCTCCATCCGCATGGCAAACACCTCCAGCTCCCCCACTCCCAACGGAGGTACTACATGCGGCAACCCTGCGTGACTTAGGAGTTGCTGCCGGCGGTTCAGGGTGCTGCTGTTTTGGACATCTGGCGTTTCTACCGGCGGAAACCGATTTTGCTATCTTAGATGTTCAGTGTTGCTACCGACGAAGAGCTGCTTTTGTTACCAGCGGAGGCCGGCTTTGCTACCTCGAGCGTGCTGCGTTGCTACTGGCAGTTCTAGACGTCGCTGCCTTGGGCGTACAGAGTTGCTGCCATCTTGGGTGGTGCTGCTGCTGGCTACAGGCGAGGGCTCCGCTGATGTGTCTGGCAAGGTCTTCATTATGTCGAGTTTGCAACATAGGAATAGCTTTTTTGCTACAACTTTTTAGCGGTTTTGCTACAATTGCACTATATGTTTGCTATGGGGTCTCCGACGAGGTCTCCGGTGAGTTCTCCGGCGAGCTCCCCGTTGATGTCACCGACGATTTTCATTTTTGCTACATTAGCACATTTTTTTTGCTACGTGGTCTCCGGCGAGGTCTCCGGCGAGCCCAGCCTTTTTATTTTCTTTTCTGAACGAACCGTTTTTTTGCTTCAGTCATTTGCTGCCGGGGATAATTTTTTTGCTGTCGGAGGTGTTTTTTTGCTACATGCAAATCTAACCGTCAAAATGGTTGATCCGACGGCTGGGGACCCGGGGGGCTGGGAAATCAGATCCCCGGGGGACGCCCAGCAGTTTCAAAATATTCGTGGAACCCTTTAAAAAACTAAAACAAGGGAAAAGTTTGCCATATATTTATTAATAGAGAGAAGTTTTTAGAATATAATGATTAGGACAAACCCTAGGATTTCGAGGAGGATTGCTGCAATAATCTGAGCCTGCTCTCCCGGAAAAGCCGAAAAGGTAATTGAAACCACCAACTATTGCTGCTCTAGTTGTACAAACTACCCACCTTACATTTTTTTTGCAAACATCGCTAACTGTTAGTGTAAACATAGGTCCAAATCTCAGATTAAACTAAATAACACCAGATCTGACAATTGGGACCAACCGGCGAGTGATGATGTGTCATAGCGTATCCACATGCCATCAGTGGCAAAACTTGAACAATTTGGATCAAAACAAATTCAAAATTTTCATTATCTTTGTGAGATTCGGCTAAACTTGTGTGAAGATTTTGAACTTTTCATAAATTATAAGACAACCCGCTAATGATAACTGGACACTCAATGCCACATCATCACCGCCTCATGGGCCCAAGTCGTACGATATGTGTTAGATTCGTTGTTAATCTGGTTAGAGCATCTCCACTCGTCCCCCCGACGAGGCCCCCGGCGAGCGTTTTTTCCATCCGGACGGCGTAATTCGGCCCAGTCGCGCCCCCGGTTCCTCGTTTTCGTCCGGATTTGGGCCTAAATCCATCCGGCGATCCCACGACATCCCCGGCCCCCGGGGAGCGCTCGGGGACTCCGGACGAGTGAAAAGCGGGGAAGGGCCCGATCCGTCGGTGACTCGACGCACGAACCCCACCGCCACGTCGCTCAAAATCTCCCCCACCCCTCGTATCTCTCTCGCCGCCGGCACCACCCCGCCGGCTTGTTGCCCGGATTGCGCCGCCACTCCTTCCCCACCTGCCTATATTCCGCCGTGTTTGGACGACGGTCTATCCGGCCGCTCTTCCGCCGGCCTCGTTTTCCGGCCTCGCTTGCTCGTCGTCGCTCGCGGCTCGGGCTGCCTCGACCACGCCCGTCGGTGTTCGTCCATTTGCCTCGCCGGCCATGGACTCGGACGAAGAGGAGGAGCAGATGTTCGTCGAGCTTATGCAAGAAGAGATGGCAGCAGCCGCCCAAGACGAGGAGCACATGATGATCCTTGGTTGCTTGGCAAGCATGTACGGCGGACCGGCAACTCGTCGGCGTGGTGGGTCGGCACGAGGTCGCCGGAAGTGCAAGCCGAGACAGCGAATGGAGGGCTACCGCATGTTGTACGCCGACTACTTCGCCGACAATCCATTGCACGGTGAGAGTGTTTTCCGGCGTCGCTTCAGGATGAGCGAAAGCTATTTCGGAAATTGTGTATGCCATCCGCCACTTTGATCCCTACTTCGGATGCAAGGCGGATTGCACCGGTTTGGTTGGATTTTCGTCACCGCGAAGTGCACAAGTGGCTATGAGGATGTCGGCGTATGGAGCTCCCGGTGATACCGCAGATGACTATCTTCGCATGGCGGAGTCCACCGCCCTTGATTGTTTCTACCGGTTCTCGCAGGGACGTCATAGCAGTGTTCGGGGACTATTACTTGAGATCACCCACCGTCGAAGACACTCGGAGGATCCTTGCAACAAATGAAGCTAGAGGTTTTCCAGTGGATGCTTGGAAGCATTGATCGCATGCATTGGCAATGGAAGAACTGTCCGTTTGCGTGGCAGGGAATGTACAAGGGTCACAAAAAGGCTGCACCGTGATACTTGAAGCAGTGGCTACCCATGATCTTTGGATTTGGCACTCTTTCTTTGGTATGCCTCGGATCCAACAATGACATCAACGTCCTAAACTGCTCCCGGTCTTTTCCAAGCTTGTTGAGGGTCATGCTCCCCCGTGGACTATGTGATCAATGGTCGGCACTACAACAAAGGATACTACCTTGCGTGACGGTATCTATCCAAAGTGGGCAACATTTGTGAAGACGATCTCCAATCCTAGCACCCCCAAACTTTGCGAGTTTGTCAAGAAACAAGAAGCTTGCCGAAAAGACGTCGAGCGAGCATTTGGTGTCCTACAGCAGAGATTTGCTCGTCGTCCGGTTCCCCGCTATGACTTGGTCCAAAGATCAGATGTGGGAGGTGATGAACTGCTGTGTGTGCCTACACAACATGATTATTGAAGATGAGCGAAAGCATCCGGTTCCTCCGGCTGAGCAAGAAGCACCATATGAGAGAGAGGGTCCTCTTGCACAGCCCTAATCACCAGGTGCCTCCATCATGGGCCGCCTTCATTGCTATGCGCCAGGAGATTCGAGACTCTACAATGCACCAGCTCGCCGCAAGATGATCTGGTGGAGCACATATGGAGGCTCCGAGGCAACGCCAACGCCGACGCCAACTAGTCTGTCTTAATTTGTTTGAAAAATTGTGAAATTGTGTGCTTCATTTGTTTCAGCACTTGTTAAACATTGTACTCGTTATCGCCGAATTTGTTTCAAGCAATTCTCGTCCTCTTGTTTGCCGAACTTGTTAAATTTTATGTTGAATTTGTTTGAAATATGTCAAATGGTCGAGGTTGGGGGTTTCCTGCCGGGGGGACGGCTGGAACTTCGGCGCTCCCCACGCCAAATCTTCATCCAATCCGGACGAAAATTTCGCCGGATTTGGGCGTGGGGAGCGCCAACGAGTGGGGATGCTCTTAATCTGAGGTCTGGATCTGTGTGCCTCTTGCCCCGGATTTGCACCGGCCAAACTGCAAGGTCTACATGAATGGTGTGTGGACAAGGGAATAATTGTAGATACCTATGTAGATTAACATGTCACAGAGACATAGCAAAAATCGATTTTTGTCTTGGGATATCTTAATTAGCTGATTATATAGAATATATTGTCCAAAGGAAATCTGATCATACAATATTCTAGAGTTATAACTAAGTATGCGAAGATTTTCAGTAACCTCCGGATATGATTAGCATAGCAATTCATTCTTATAGTACCATGTGGCAACATGGAAACCTTCAATTCTTGCATGGTTCTATCAGAACTTGTTGTGTGATTTGGGTCACTTACGTAATTACGTGATTCTATTCATAGTTACAGGATTCTCTTCAAACTACGATGGAGTTTGTAGCTCGATTCGATTGGAAATCGTTGTCATTTGACATGATTCAAATGGCCTCTTGGAAACAACTTAAAATTACATCTCATGTGAGTGTTTGAAATTCCTATAGCTAGCGGCACTTCCTCTGCATTGTCATGACTGCATGTTATTCTGATTTATTACGGAAAACTTTTTGTATACATATATTTTCAGTCGATACTTTTTACTGGTTAGGTGCGCTTGTGCCTTGCCACAGAACTAAAATAAAGTCTGGAGGTAGCACCATTCTTGGAGATATTAAGCATATGTGGATAGCTGGTTCATCTCCTCGGAGATGGATATGTCATGAGTTGTCATGGTGGTCCATGGTATCAAGGCGGTGACCATGATTTTCGCATCAGCTTCTTTTGTCAGTGTGAAGAGTTGTTTTAATGAGGCATCACACCTGTCCCAGGGTTTATGCGGCAAATCTTTGTGTTGACTTGTCTCCGTCAATAAAGTGCGATTTTTTTTCTGTTTGCCTCAATACATAGAATTGAGACAAACATAAATGCATTTCTAGAAGATGAAATGAGGAAGGAATGTGAGGAGAAAGGAAAGGATCGTTTGCCGTTTCCTATTACGTCCTGGGCCTCGAGCTGGGCTGGGCTTCTGGACCAAGCCTGGTGGGCGCTGTTTGGTTCTTGAACAAAGTGAGAATTTTGGCAGTAAGTCATTTGCATTTACGTGACTGTCCAAGAAACATTCTGCCACAACCTTTTTTTTTACAACTTGTTGTGCCTGCTTCCATCGAGCTAGATGATGCAGTCTTTTTGTATTGGCACGTTGAGCGCTGAGACGCACAACGAACTCCGATTTGTCAGCTGAATCTTTTGCGAGCCGGTCATCTATTGCTACTGCCTCGCATTGCATGTCCTAGGTCTGGTGGTAAGGATCAGTAACTTTTGTGTGTTTGTACGAGGTGATCATAGGTTTTCCTTCCACCAAGCTAATCCGTGTGTGTAAAGTTGCAATGGTGCCGCACTGCGTTACCTTTTCGTGTACCAATAGTGTTGGGGAATAGATTTTCTGTCTCGTCTATTTGTCAACGTTGGCCTGGTTGCATGGATATCATATCTGTGTGTACAGTACCTCCCATGCTTTTTTGCTTTGGAGTTTTTGAAGAATCGGCCGATGGTGACCGGACTTGCTGCGTCGAGACACTGTTGTGAGCAGTGGCATGACGAGGCTATCCTTGAAGAAGGGCCTAGTTGGAGTGGAGGATGTGACCGCTGGCTATTCCGGAGGCAGACGTTGAGGCGGATCCGAGCCTGGCATCATAACGCCACAGGTACTTTGGTATACGGCGCCACGATGAGGATGATGCGTCTCCTCCGTGATACAGTGCCCGATCGATGTTTACGTGTAACTGCGCCTCTCACGAGAGGTACTTGTGTACTTGAATGTACTGATCGGCTGAAGGAGTGAAGGTAGGCAGCAGTTGGGTGCGTGCGTGCCTGCGAGCTGCTACCTGCTCGGCACTATCCACTCGATCACGCCGTCTTCACTCCTACGAGAGATGGCGATGATCGGGTGGCACTGGAAGACGAAGAACACAGCAGCTTCGCGACAAGGTCTCTCCATGCCGTCGTCGCACGGAGCCAATGACAAGCCGTCACCCCTGCCCGTGTTACAGCGACCGATGCGTACATGTAACTGCGGCTCTCCTCTCACCTCACGGAGAGGTACCTCGTCGCTGTACTGAGCACGGAGTGCTGACCGTCTGGCGGTAGACAGCCGACGTTCACGAGAGGCTAGTTGCAGTAGGGTAGTTTGTTTGACAAGATCAATTCCAACGGCCTCGTCCTTGACCGTAAGGATAGCAAAAATCATAAGTCAAATGTCACTGAACATCTTTACCTATAGTACATCAATCTAAATCAAAATAAAAAACATAATATTAAATTAACGGAGTTTGTTTGTTCAACGGTTCTTATTTCCAGGATAAAAAGGTTTTCCAACAACCCATGCCGGCAACATATTCATAAACATGGGTGACAAGTCTTAAATAAACGGATCCATAAAACATATTTATATGCTCAACATCAACAATTTGATCTTGGATTCTATCTTCCACAACATGAAATGTATTGTTAATGGTTTTGGCAACACCATTTGACTTATTGTTACTTGTATTGAAACCTGCATGTTCATATTGCAGTAAGTTTTTGAAACATTGTCTACCACTTTAACTTTGGGAACCATTTTGAAATGCAACCTGTGTGATATATCCTCTTAGCATGCCACATAGTTGGTTGCATAGTAATGCCATCAGTGTCATTTTGGAGATTTTCCACGATAAAACTCCACATGCGAGGGTTAGGATGTGATATGACGTGGAAACCTTAATATCGAGGTTTGAGTAACCCAAAAATTCGAGGTTACCAAAAATCTAATTGATCAGCATGCAAACCTTATTGTATTGCGTGTATTGCAAAACCTTTTGACGACTTTTCCATTGATTAGTTTCTAAACTTATTGTATATTTTCCAATTATCACGATTTTAAATAGGGCACATTCATTTTTTTCAATACACAAGTTGCTTCTGACAGCTGAAGCATAAGGAATCGACACTATATGATCAGTTTAAAATGGTTCGTTGGACATTAAAATGCACATCTTTATCACGCTTAACTTTCTTGGCAGGTGAGATAGAGTACTAGTCCATAATATTGATGAGAAGATTCATGTTCATAAGCTCTAGGTCCCATGATTACTTTATTTTGGAGAACATTTCTCCAAAAACTTGATATTTCTACATTTCAGTTCTAAACGACAACACCGTTGGGCAGAAGGTGGAAACGAACTTGATGAAATGTGGCACATGATTATAAACGACATTGGTCAGAATTACAATCATGAGCCACATGGTGCCAACAAACTTGCCACTTTAGTGGAGCGTGACAAATGATCATAAACGTCATTGGTTAGAAATATAATCATAAGCCACATGATGCACCATAAACGACATTAGACTTGCAAACTTTCTACTTTATCATTCGTGTGTGTTTCATAATGTTCATAAGAGAGTAAGTACACATTAACTTGATTAAAGGAGTTAGCACATTAATGTGATTTTCATTCGCCTCCAAATAAGACTTCTCGTTAGTTCCATCTTAATAAAAGAACAAACACGTTCATCATTTTAGTGTAAGAAAAGTGAATGTCACATCCATATTAAATGAGACAATCCATTCCCCCTCGAAATGTGGCAAACCTTACCACAATCTTGATGAGGTCCACTTATTCAATTCTCTTACATCTTAATTGTGCCATAACTCACATGAGTATTACAAAAGATTTGTTCATCATGAGATAAATTTTCTCACCACATTGTGAGACGTACATTAATGATCACATTATAAAGAACAAATAGAAATACTTTTGTACACCCACGCATGGGTGTGTGGGTGTTTCCATCATCGTCCATTTTTTCCTCAAGTTTCGTGCCCACAACTGTAGATGGAAAGATTCCATTCTCTTTGTTTTTTATCCGAATCTCAAAGCACAACAGACGGTGACAGAAAGACCCACCATGCGTGGGTGTACAAAATCCACTCTCATGTTCATATGAAGAAGCAAAATGTCTTCGAATGCTTTAGTTTTTATTGTCCTCATTGCAAAACCAATGTCCATTACTGAAAATCGATAGCATCTTTTTGAGCGTCATCATTATAAACATTGAACATTAAGAAAACTTGCGATGACACGAATCAAAATATGTTCATATGTTGTTCTAATCCTTATCACTGTTGGGATGAAAACGAAAGAAAAACTTATTATCATAAAGAAGTGGAACATGGCAATGATCAAAGTTGGTCAGAATACTATCATATAGCATATATCATATGCTCACAATTAAAACCTCTAATTAAAACTTCTCACTAGTTTCATTTTGACTATAGAAACATAAGATGACATAATGACAAGAAAAATATTTTGCTAAATTAATATCCAACATTATCTTGAAGGATCAACATGATGCAATCCATTGTGTTATTAGACACATGGATTCATCAGAAGTCGTCAACCATTTCATGATCAAACTATCACACCATAATCAAGCAAACTGTCTGCATTGCATCACTGTTCGTGCCAGTAAGGGTTTATGGAATGTATTTTTTTTAGGGATAAAGGTACGTTTTTTTTCTTTTTTTCGAAATGGGGATAAAGGTACGTATTTGCAATTGTAGTGAAAAGGGAATTGACAGGATTCTTTTTTGTTGTCTTTGGTGGGTTTGTCAACGTTGGCCGGTTGGATTTAGTACCAGCAAGTAGTGGATGTTGCAACTCCAATCTCCCGTGCTTTGGAAGAATTGACCGATGGTGACTCCACTGGCAGACTGGCTGCGTCGTGACAGTGTTGTGAACTGCGAGCAGTGGCATGACAAGGCTATTCTTGAAGAATGGCCTGGATTGAGTGGAGGACGTGACGGTAGGCTAGTCCGATCCCCAGGCGTTTGGGACGTTAGGGCATCTCTAATGGGGCGACCCAAACGGACGTGTTTGGGCATCCAATTTTATCCGGATGGGTCACCCCGCGGACACGCGGATAGCCGAAACGTCCGTCCCCCGTTTTCATTTCCCAACGCTGCACACGATCCATTCTACAACTCTTGCAGTACTAGTGCGTAGAAGCTCATCAACGACATGGTCAGGGGAGACGCAAGCGGTGTCCATGCACAGGCGCCGCCGCCGTCAAGGTGCAGCGTGCGGCCGGCGTCCAGGCGATGCGCGGCCGCCGTCGAGGTACGGCGCGGCGAGCGGCCCTCGGCGCCGGCAGCAGCCGCAGCGCGGGCGCGGGCGGCTCCACGGCCACGGGCGCGCGAGCGGGGCAGGGCGTCGAGGGCGCGGGCGTGCGGGGCGAGCTGCGCGCCGGCGGAGCTGCAGCGCGGGCGAGCGGGTCAAGGCGTCGAGCGCGCGGCTCCACGGCGACGGCGGCGGCGGGGCAGGCTCGGCGGAGCCGCAGCGCGGGCGAGCGGGGCAAGGCGTCGAGCGCGCGACTCCACGGCGACGGGCGGCGGGGCGAGCGGGGCCGAGCTCCACGCCGGGCGAGCAGGCGCGGCGAGGTGGGCGGCGGCGGGGGCAGCGGGGCCGAGCTCCGCGGCGGCAGGGCCCTACCCCACTCGGCGGCAGGGGCCGTGACTCGCGGCGGCCCGTGCGCGCGGCGGCGAGGCTCGCGGAGGCCCACGGCCGGCGCGGTCGGCGCCCGCGGCGGCGGCGTGGCTCGCGACGCGCCCGGCGTGCGGTGCCGGGCGCATCCGGCGCCCGCGGCGGCCGTGACTCGCGGCGGCCCGTCCTCGCGCGGCCCGTGCGCGGCGGCCCCTGCTCGGCGGCGACGTGGAGGCGCTCGCGATGCCAGCGGCGGCATGGAGGTGCTCACGCGGCGTGGAGCTGCACGCGCGGCGGCACATGCTGGAGGCGCCCGGCGTGGAGGTGCTCGTGGCGGTCCCCGCTCGCGGCGGCGGCGTGGAGGCGCCCGGCGGCTCGTGCTCACGGCGGTGGGGCGTGGGCGTCCTTGCCTCGCCGGAGGCCGACGCCGGGATGCCATGCCGGAGGAGAGAGATGGGTAGGTGGGAGGAGGAGACACTGCCAAGTGGGGTTGGGGGCGGACACAGCGGACTAGGACGAACGCGCGGACACGTCCGTCACCCCGCAAATCGCTCCCGAATTTTGGCCGGCTTTGGGTCGTGGCGGACCGCGCGGGCTGTCCGTTTTGTATTTGGGTCCGTTCGTTGCGTCATGTTTTTACCCAAACGGACGCGCGGGCTGTCCGTTTTGCGTTTTGCGTCCCCGGGTTGGAGATGCCCTTATGAAGCTTAGAGCATCTCCAGCCGCGTCCCCCAAACCGTCCCCCAAACCGCGCCGGATCGAGCGTTTGGGGGACGTGTTTCGTTCGTGCCGCGTTTGGGGGACGTCGCTCCCCAGCCGCGTCCCCCAAACGCCGCCCCCAAACATTTAAAATAATTTTTCTAGCATTTTTATTTCAATTTCCACAAACTAATACATAATTTGGAACGTGGTTTACACGAAAACACAGTTTGGAACATGGTTTTCCACAAACTAATACATAGTTTGAACCATGGTGGACACAAATATAAAATATTGCAAAGAAACTAAACCTAACTAGGCCGTGCATCGAAGGTTTCGTGTGTTCGCCGCTAAGAAAGAACACTCGAGGGCACACCCGATCACCTAAGCTGGAAAATCCAGCGGGAGGATGGTGCCCTTGTTGGTTCTACCGATGAGGCGAACGAGCGAAACCTCCGTGCACGTATTCGCTGCGAAGAAACAACACTCATTCGGTCGTCCTCCTCGTCGGTGCCTGTCGTCGTCCCCGTCGACGTGGTAGTCCCGGAGGCGGCGCCTCTCGTCGAAGACCTTGACGCTCATGTCCCTGTTGCCGAAGTAGGAGAACACGAGGATGAAGCCGGCTTGGAGGCTGTGGTGGCGCGCGAACTTCTCCCGGCCGATGTTGAAGTACATCTTGCCGCGCGCGTCGTAGATCGCCTTGACGATCCACCGGCAGTAGCCGCACGAATGCTCCGCGCGATGCATCGTGCACGGGCGTACGCCGCCGACGTACTCGGCGAAGGAGTCCGGCAGCCTCTGGATGCCGCGCGGGTCGCCCTTGAGGACGTGGACGAACTCGAACAGGACGTCCGGCTCCACGTCCATCTCCGACGATGATGAAGGCGGCGGCGTGGAAGGCGACGGCGAGCGTTCGAGCCGCGCGCGCGGCCACGACCACGACCACGACCACGGCCGCGGCCGCGAGGTCCGCCTCCGCCTCTACCAGACATAGCGTCGAGTCTTGTTGAGAGATGGTGGCGGCTAGGGTTTGGGAGAGAGGCGCTAGGGTTTGTGTGTGGAGAGGGACGATGAGAGGCGCCCTTTTATAGGCCGGAGGGAGGCGGAGGAGCGGTGGCGCTCATTAACGCCGGCACGCGAGCTAGGCGCGACGGGACGCGTCGGCCGCGCCCTCTGCGGGAGCTGCACCGTCGGCTGCGCGCCAATAACTTCCGTCGCGAGGTAGGCGACGGCTAGGTTTAAATTAATTGTGCCGGCCGACGGGTCGGCCCCGCCACTCCCCGCCTTGCTTTCGTTGTGTCCCGGCGTCCCGGTGCGTCCCCGTGGGACGGGGACGGGCTCGGGCGCCGGACACCGAATGGGGGCGCGCCGGACGAAAAAGGGCTTTGGGGGACGCGGCTGGAACGCTTTTTTTGTCCGGCGCGCCCCAAATCGCTTTGGGGGACGGTTTGGGGGACGCGACTGGAGATGCTCTTAGGCTGATCCCAGCCGTCCCAATTAAGGCGAGAAGGTGGCCGGCGAGGTAATCCTCAACAGCACACATCATGAGGGGGCCGTCTCGTCCGTTGTACAGGCCGGAGCCGGAGCCGATGTGTACGTGTAACTGCGCCCGTGTACTTGACTGTACTGACCGAGTGACCGGCTGATGGGATCCGATCCGGAGTAAACGCGCGCGCGAGCGACGTAAATGATGCTGCGCGCCCGACCGTCGTGTTTGGTTGTGCCCATTCGACCAGAAGTAGACGACAGTATACGCGCGCGCGTCTGGACCGCGCGCCCATTCATGGTCCTCGTACGTCGCGGGCGGGCGCCAGGAGACGAGATTTGGATTCGACACGATCCAGCATGCATCCCACGGGGTACCCAGGACCATCCCGGACCGGTCACCGACATTGGCACATCCGCGCGCGCGCGCGCAGGGCCGTCGATCGTCGATCGGGCGGAGCCACGAGCCCACGGCCAGCCGTCTGCTCCGTCGTACAGTACAGTGACCCAAGTGTACAGACTGTGCATGTACCTCCGGCTCCCACGTCACGGAGAGTTACCCTTTCTGTACCTGGCTGCCAGCGGAGTGCTGAGCTGAGCATGCAGCCCAACTGCCCAAGGAAGCCAGTCAGCCCGGGAAATGTACAAAAACTTGTGTTGCTCCACACGCTCTTTGCACTGTAGCTCGAGTCTGCACACCTAATGGATCGCCACGTCACGGCGGCACAGCGATTACAGCAGCGGAGGCGGAGATCTGGAGCTAACCCATGCTATACGCGTGGATTTCGTGCTAGAAAAGAAAGTGGAACAATATCAGCTTTACTCCGCCGCCATGGCTCGACGCGTATGTCGCGTACACGTACGTTGGAGAAGCGGGGTTGTCTTCCTCCGCGTGGCCGTTGTGGCTCTCCCTCCCTTCGAGGAGGATTGGGCTACCGAGGAGGGGTAGGCGCCCACATGTCAGGTAAGGTGTCCCGGGGCTGATTTTTGGTAAAATATGTTAGCGGCCACCTAGATTTAGGTTAATCATGTTGATTTTGCAATGTGTGATGTAAATTGTGTTCAAATGTATTGATGAACTCGATGTGGCGATGATTTCGATGGTTGAGTATCTCGCGCAAAATTAGATTTCGAGTTTTTCAGGTCGCACATACAAAATCTGACAGATTTACACTCTGCAGATGCTTTCCAACTGCACAAGGAGCATATGCTCTCCTCAATCTTTCCCTAAGACCTCATGCCAGAAGACATAATGTTGTAAACACAAGTGGAGTGTGCCGCCTGACTAATCACACGGAGGGAGACATAGAGATCGATTATGATACTCTGAAGATACAAATGATCTAGAGCGTGAGGCTATTTGCGGCGGATTCCACGATCTGGCGTGAAGAACTATTTGTGACATCTTAGCTTCGTTTCACCGAACACTAGCAGTAGTTTGCGGTGCCCCAGCCACCTTTATTTTGTGGTAGTTTTTTTGGCTAGCTGTTGCTCTTAGTTTCTTGGTCGGTGATGTTTGAACATATGGCAAAAACTCTGACGCTGATTTCGTTATCTATGGGTAATGAAAATCGATTCCTAGAGGATCGCTTGGAAAAAACATTCGGAATCTGACCTACGCGAGCTCGATATGAGCATGTTGATAGAATACCTAGTATCTGTATACGTGTTAGAGTTTGTATATACGTCTAATACCTTGTAATCTGTATTGTATGCCTTGGTCCATATAAATATGAAGGAGATGCCCTTTTGTGCTGCGCCGTCGTGGCATTTTGGAACGATCTTGTCTTCGGATCGCAGCTAGCAATGGTACCTACTACGCGACTGTTGCCTGTCGTGCTCTTCTCCAGGATCGGAGTCCGATCGACGCACGCACCTGTACGTATACTATGCCTATGTCGGTACGTACGTGGTCCTCTCCCGTACTGCAGAGATCGACCACATACGCGCGCGCCAGTAGAGACAAGTTCTCGACACGTACTTTATCATCAAATCAATGCCATTGTGATGACGACTTTGGCAGAGAGAAGATCGAAGTCCCTCCTAGGAAAGTAGTACGTGTAGCCACCGCTGAGCTCGCTCGCTGGCACGCCTCTCGTGGCGTGCATTGCCGGAGCAACGACGATAATACGACCTGTCACCTCCGTGGTACAGTGGACGACGTGTGCGCGTAACTGCGGCTCTCACGTAACGGGGATGTACTTCACTGTACCGACGACGCTGACCGGCTGAATGACGGCAGGCAGGCATAACCGCATAAGGTAGCGATCGAGCGAGCTAGGCAGGTACATAACTTGTGGTTGTCATGTTCATTGACGCTCCTTACACTGTTCACGCGAGGCTGCAGATTTGGACGTTTCTTCTGTTAAATGTAGATGGGCTGCAGCCCAGTAGGGCAGCCCATATAGTCTGCAATTTCTGAAATCTCAAGGTCCATCACGTTGGCACCTTGGGACAGCTTTGGGGGACAAAGTTTAGTCCCACATTGCTAGTTGGGAGAGAGTTGGAGTGGTATATAAGGGCTGCTGTTCTAATCATTCCAAGTGAGTGAGAATAGAAGAAGCCCTCGCGCACTCCTCCTCCTCCGCCCGTCTCGGCTCGGCACGTCACGCACGTCGCGTTTCGTGACTCGAGTTCGAGTTCGAGACACACTCAAGGAAGCCCGGGAGACGGGCGATAAGGTTTTTGGGGAGCGTCTCGGCGCGACTGCTCGCTACGTTCGTCTCTTCTTCGCGGTCGTTGCTTCATCGACAGATCCGACTACACCATGGGCGACATCAACAACTCCCATGGTGGTGGTGCTCTGCTTGCTGGTGCGACCTTCCGGTCGCGATGTACGTGCTTTTCCTCTCCTACCTTGCCTTGCTACTTGTTCCATGTTCGGATCCGATGCATGTGCTTAGTCCGATGTGTATGGTTAAGTATGCTTGTGCATCCGTAATGTTGCTTTCGGTAATTAAACTCACACGGAAATTGCCTAATAATCCAACAATCCAAAAACCTTATATGCTTAGGCAATTTTCACCGTACTGGTTTCTGCTGCTGCGCTCAAACCGAGCCCGTTTACGGGTTCTCATTTCAAGAGATGGCAGAGTAAGACCCTCTTGTGGCTCACTTCTATGGGTGTGCACCGAGTTGCGGAAGGTATTCCCGAGAGGTCCGCTTACTCTGAAGAGGATAAAGCGTTCGGGGATGCCACCGTAATCTTTGTGGGTGCCGTCCTAAGTGTGCTTGGAGACAAGTTGGTTGATGCTTATCCGCACATCCGAAATGGGAAGGAAGCTGTGGGATGCATCTGGACGCTAAGTTTGGTGCTGCCGATGCCGGAGGTGAACTGTATGCTATGGAGCAGTTCAATGACTACATAATGGTTGAGAACCGATCTATAGTAGAACAGGCTCATGAGATACAGATCATGGCAAAGGTACTCGAGCTCCTCAAGTGTGTGCTGCCGGACAAGTTTGTCGCGGGATGCATTGTTGCTAAGCTTCCCCCTTCATGGAGGAACTTTGCCACTTCCCTGAAACATCAGAGGCATGAGTTTTCTGTTGAGAATATCATGGGCTCTCGGATGTTGAGGAAAGCGAGCAAAAGACAAACACATTGGAGGAACCGAGGGACGTTCTGCTGCCAATATGGTACAGAAAAATGCCCACAAGTCCAAGGGAAAGAACAAGGGAGTCTCCCAGACTACCAACTTCAAGAAGAAGGGGAAAACGGAGAAGAAAGATCCTTGCTGGGTGTGTGGCGAGACGGGCCATTGGGCCAATCGTTGTCCACAACGCAAAGGAAAGAAATGTCGGGCTGGACGGAACTCAAATTCTGTCGGCATGGTCATTGGCAACACGAGAGGAAGGAACTACGGGGTATGGTAATATGTTACCTACTTGTTCTTTCGGTGTTTCAGCCCACGGAATGGTGGGTTGATACGGGTGCTAATGTTCATGTGTGTGCTTGACATCTCCATGTTTACCTCTTATCGGGCCCGAGGTTCCTCGGTAATGATGGGGAATGGGTTACATGCTACTGTTCGTGGTGTTGGCACGGTAGATGCGAAGTTTACTTCGGGAAAGATCGTGCAAGCTGAAGAACGTCTTGCATGTCCCTTCTATCAAGAAGAATCTCGTTAGTGGCTCCCGTCTTATGAAAGATGGGTTTAAGTTGGTGTTTGAGTCCAATAAAGTTGTACTTGTCTAAGTATGGAACTTTTGTTGGAAAGGGATATGAATGTGAGGGAATGTTGCGTTTCTCTCTAGAAGACTTCGTGATAATGTTGTGAACCATGTAAGCACTAGTGTTAATGAAACTAATGTTTGGCATTCACGACTTTGTCATGTTAATTTCGGTTGTATGACGCGGCTTGCTGATATGAGTTTAATTCCGAAATTCACCTTTGTCAAAGGCTCTAAGTGCCATGCTTGTGTGCAAGCAAAGCAGCCTCGCAAGCCTCACAAGCCTGCGAAGGAAAGAAACTTGGCACCACTAGAGCTCATACATTCGGATCTATGTGAGATGAATGGTGAGTTGACAAAAGGTGGAAAGAAATTTTTCATGACTTTGATTGATGATTCCACTAGGTACTCGTTATGTGTATCTCCTCAAAACTAAAGATGAGGCTCTTGATTTCTTTAAAATCTATAAGGCTGAAGTTGAGAACCAACTTGAAAGAAAGATAAAAAGGGTTCGGTCCGATCGTGGTGGAGAGTACTTTTCTAATGAGTTCAATTTATTACGTGCGGAACATGGTATAATCCATGAGAGGACGCCTCCCAATTCCCCACAATCCAATGGGATTGCGGAAAGGAAAAACCGTACTCTAACAGATTTGGTTAACGCCATGTTAGATGTTTCGGGTTTATCCAAGGAATGGTGGGGGAGGCTATATTGACTTCGTGTCATGTCCTAAATCGATGTTCCAACCAAGAATAAAGAGATTACCCCTTATGAGGAATGGGAAAAGAAAAGACCAACACTCTCCTACCTACGAACTTGGGGTTGTTTGGCGAAAGTGAATTTGCCAATCACCAAGAAGCGAAAGCTTGGACCAAAAACCGTGGATTGTGTCTTTCTTGGCTATGCTTGCCCATAGCATTGCTTATAGATTTCTTGTGGTGAAATCTGGAGTGGACGACATGAATGTTGGCACCATCTTTGAATCAAGAGATGCTACATTCTTTGAGGACATATTCCCTATGAGAGATATGCATGGCATGTCTAGTTGGGAATATGATCCAATACACGAAACTCCTATGGAGTGCGATGACGAATACGATGATGAGAGTTCAGATTCGATGAAGATAACAATGAAGCTCCCACAAGGAGTAAGAGACAAAGGACTGCCAAAGTCTTTTGGTAATGATTTCATTGTGTATCTTGTGGATGATACTCCCACTACCATTTCGAAGCTCTTGCATCTCCGATGCGGACTACTTGGAAGGAAGCGGTTCAAAGCGAGATGGATTCCATCTTGGCTAATGGAACGTGGGAGTTATCTGAGCGTCCTTATGGGTGCAAACCTGTAGGATGTAAATGGGTATTTAAGAAGAAGCTTCGAGCTGATGGTACTATTGAAAAGTACAAAGCTCGGCTTGTAGCCAAAGGCTATACCCAAAAGGAAGGCGAAGATTTCTTCGATACCTACTCACCTGTGGCGAGATTGACCACAATTCGAGTACTACTGTCATTGGCTGCCTCACACGGTCTTCTCGTTCATCAAATGGACGTTAAGACGGCTTTCCTAAATGGAGAGTTGGACGAGGAAATTTACATGGAACGACTCGATGGTTTTGTACTACAAGGTCAAGAAAGAAAGGTGTGTAAATTAAAGAAATCTTTGTATGGGCTTAAACAAGCACCCAAACAATGGCATGAGAAGTATGAAAGAACTTTGACATCTGTGGGCTTTGTTGTTAATGAAGCCGACAAATGTGTGTACTACCGCCATGGTGGGGGTGAGGGAGTTGTCCTATGCTTGTATGTGGATGACATACTAATTTTTGGGACAAGTCTCAAAGTGATTGAGGAGGTAAAAACCTTCTTATCTCAGTGTTTTGAGATGAAAGATCTTGGAGAAGCTGATGTTATATTGAACATCAAGTTATTGAGAGATGAGAATAATGGGATTACACTTGTGCAATCTCATTATGTTGAGAAGGTGTTGAGCAGATTTGGTTATGCTGATTGCAAATCTTCTCTCACACCTTATGATCCTAGTGTCTTGCTTCGAAAGAATGAAAAGGCAACTAAAGATCAATTGAGATACTCTCAAATCATTGGTTCACTCATGTACTTAGCTTGCGCTACGAGGCTCGATATCTCGTTTGCTTGTATGCAAACTTAGCCGGTTGTGGCCAACCCGGGAGATGATCATTGGCATGCTCTTGAGAGAGTGATGCGCTATCTAAAGGGAACCATGAGTTATGGAATTCACTATACTCAGGGTATCCAAGAGGACTTGAAGGGTATAGTGATTCCAATTGGATTTACGATGCTAAAATGAAGGCCACAAGTGGATATGTTTTCACTCTTGGTGGTGGCGCTGTTTCTGGAAGTCTTGCAAGCGAGACCATCTTAACGAGGTCAACTATGGAAGCAGAACTCACGACATTAGATACGGCTAGCTGTCGAAGCGGAATGGCTTCGTGAGCTCTTGATGGACTTGCCTATGGTTGAAAAACCAATACCGGCTATCCTCATGAGCTGTGATAATCAAGCTGTGATTGTCAAAGTGAAAAGTTCTAAGGATAATATGAAAAGTTCCAAACATATCAAGAGGAGATTGAAGTCTGTCGAAGCTGAAGAACTCCGGAGTGATAGCATTGGATTATGTCCAAAGTGCTAAAAATGCGGCGAGATCCTTTCACAAAAGGACTATCAAGAAATATGATAGACCTAGCATCGAGGGAGATGGGTTTGAGACCCACTTGAGTTGCCGAGGGGTAACCCAACCTATGTGATCGGAAATTCCGTGAAGTAGGACACGGGAAAACAAGCCGGAGGAGCTGAGTTGAGAGAAAATTTAATACTCCCACTCCATTGCGAGATGCAATTCTCTCATAGCTACTTGTAAGGCAGGTTGACAATGTCTTAATGTGTTACGAGCGGCTCTTGATGAGCGAAGACGCCGTCCTACGGGGCGATCTTTTGAAGAACACACCTATATGAGTGACACTACTTGGTCATAGTGTGGGAGATTTGGGTGAATCTCTAGTAAGCTCATGAAGGGCCGAGGAGTATGACTTATAAGCTCCACCCGAGGGGAAGGCTAAGGTAGCCTAGTACCGTGCCGGCATTGAGCGAAACTTGCTTGCACAAAGGCCCGACAATTCAAGGCATAGTCCATTGTTCGGTTGTAGTCAAGCGTAGCACCTTGCCTAAGTGGAAGTTCAACTTAACGGTCTCCACCGAAGTGCGGGTATATTAAACGGTAAATGGAACTAATGTGTCATCGATGTGCATATGAGATATGGTGGGGGATTGTTAAATGTAGATGGGCTGCAGCCCGAGTAAGGCAGCCCATATAGTCTACAATTCCTGAAATCTCAAGGCCCATCACGTTGGCGGCTTGGGACGGCCTTGGGGGACAAAGTTTAGTCCCACATTGCTAGTTGGGAGAGAGTTGGAGTGGTATATAAGGGTTGCTGTTCTAGTCATTCCAAGTGAGTGAGAATAGAAGAAGCCCTCGCGCACTCCTCCTCCTCCGCCCGCCCGTCTCGGCTCGGCACGGCACGTCACGCACGCACGCACGCACGTCACGTTTCGTGACTCGAGTTCGAGTTCGAGACACACTCAAGGAAGCCTAAATTTTTGCTTGGTGCACCAACTGTGTTGGGTACGTGTCGACCTGCATGTGCATGCTCGCCGCATGTCCCTGGCTTCCTACGCGTGTCAACGCGGGCAGGGCAGCTCTCCTCCCAGGGTATACAAGGAGACCGATCAGATCTGGAGAAGAGTGCTCTTAGATCTCTCTCTCTCGCGAAAGTTCCTTTTGCTGTGTTACTCTCTAGTCTTCCCCATCCCGGCGACTGCGTGCACAGCCGTCCGGGAGAGCAGGCCTCCGAAATCCCGTCCGTTGAGATCCTGCACCGGGAGACGGGCGATAAGGTTTTTGGGAGCGTCTCGGCGCGGCTCGCTCGGCTGACTGTTCGTCTTCTTCATCGACGGTTCGGCTGCTTCATCGACGAGATCCGACTACACCATGGGCGACATCAACAACTCCCATGATGGTGGTGCTTGCTGCTTGGTGCGACCTTCCGGTCGCGATGTACGTGCTTTTCCTCTCCTACCTTGCACTGCTACTTGTTCCATGTTCGAGATCGATGCATGTGCTTAGTCTGACGAGTATGGTTAAGTATGCTTGTGCATCTGTAATATTGATTTCGGTAATTAAACTCACACGGAAATTGCCTAATAATCCAACATCTTCTTCTTCTTCTTCTGGACATGGACCGGCTGCACGCTGGTGCACCATGTCGCGAGGCATGAGCAGGCATAATCGGGTCCGCATGAACGGCTAAACACTGTTACCACTTACTGGCCGCTTTACTTCCCGGGACGAAAGACAAGACGCCGACGCGCATGCAGGGCTCTCCCTTGTACACGTCCTGGCCTCCCGGCGGCAGGTTATCGATACGATCCAAGCACGCAGGTAGTATAACGTATTTGCTGTGCCATTGTGCCATTGAAAGATACTCCTACTGTACGTAGTATTAATTAAGCGTCCTAATTATGCGGGCGGCCCGATCCCGTCTCATCTAATCTCCAGGAAACCCCAAACCCGAAACAGCTTGTCACGTACGTCTCATCTAATCTCCGGGAAACCCCAAACCCGAAACACCTGCACGCACATCCCCGCCGTGGTCGTCGTTTTCTCCCGCTGCTGAAAAAGCCTAGCCAGCGGACACGCGGCGCGTCCGGGCTCGCACGTGAGCCCCAGACCCACACGTCTCGCTAGTAGGGTGAACCAAAATCTTTGGCTCCGGACGATTAGTGCTCTCCAACTGTGCTCATCGATCTTTTTTTAACATTAAAGGCTTTCATTATATATAACACGAGATTACAAAACAGCCATTACAACCCAGACTCCACATAACGGAGAAAATACCACTAGTGCCTAGCTGCACACAAAGGAGATAAGCTGCTGAAGAAACATGAAGCATATGACGAAGTGCTCATCGATCACGGAAACGGAAACGCGGGAATCTCGTTCGATATTTTTTGTACGTTTCCTTTAACAAGCTTCATTAATTAAGCAGTTTAAGCGATCTTATCTATTTCGAAATAGGTTGATATGATATAAGTGTTGAAGTTCAATGGTATTTTATTAGCTGCTCCAACATCTCACTTTAGTTTTATTATTCTTATAGAAAATGAGCAAATGAAGTTGAACTTAACGATCAAGGAAGAGAATTTTGGATTGATCCGTGAGTTTATAACAGATAAAAGGAGAGTCAACACACTTAACGTTAAAAAGACCAAAGAAAGAGGCCCACTAGACAACGTCCATGAGGACTTTTTCGGACTTTTTCTCTACGTGAGGCCATGGGCTTCTCGATTGGGATGGATTTGAGGGTAAATAAGAGAAGAAAAATAGGTGAAGAAGATGAATATGACACATGGGCCCCACTGTCAGTGACAATAGCCTGTACCGTTCGGGATTGTTGCTTTCCCGGTGTAACAAACACGTGCAGGATTTAATTTAGACCGGGATTCAGTAGTTCAGGATAATGAACGACATGGATTTGAACTTCAGGGTTTAAACCGCCGAACCTCTATGAATTTAGGGTTCGAAACGGAATTTTTACAAGGAACTGAGACTGCTCCAAGCCCGTCCCAAAGCGATCGAGAGGGTGGGTCTGCACGCGCACGGCATGGTAATCATCCACAGCACACATCATTAGGGCATGTACAACAGTGTTGAGTCAGCTGTCTGCAACACGTTCCACGTCTGAATTTTTGTGAGGTGGAAGAGAGAGATTGTAGAGAGAGAACGAAGGTGTCTGTAATTCTACAGACGGTCGATAGCATAAAAATTCGCTAGTTGCATACGTCTGTTTTGCCATTGTATGGGATGGCGTCTGTAAAGCTGTGGCCCCAAAACAAATCCCCATACACCAGTTTCCACAAATCACGGATATAAAGGCTAACTGCTTCATTACTCGCATCTGGAGGAGGTGTCTATACTGCTGTCTGTAAATGACGTGGAAAATTATTATAGACAGCAGCCGACGGAACCACTGTACATGCCCTTAACGGAACCGCGATGAGGCGTCCTACAGTGGGCGATGTCTACGTGCAACTGCGGCTTCCTTCAGACGAGAGGTACCGCTTGTACTTGGCGACTGTACCGTCGCCCGTCGGGCTGGAGGTAGGCAGCAGTTAACCGGCCGGTGATGTTACCAACTCCCAGTAGGATTCACTGACGCCGTTTCCGGTGACGTTCTTCAGTCTGAGTCTGGGCGGGGGCCGGTGATCTTGTCTAATTGTCATGCGCTCGTGTAGTGCGTGCGGCGCTTCGACGAGGAGGAGCAGCACGCCTGGGAGGAGCAGCACGAGCGCAAGACAAGATCCAATCCGATCCGCCGGAGTTAACCCGCGACGTAAATGTGGTGCTCGTATACGCGCGTCTGGACCATCCCGACGTAAATTTGGATTCGACACGATCCAGCATCCCAGTACCGGTCACCGGCATTGCCACACCCGCCGTCGTCGTCGTCGATCGGGCGGAGCCACGACGAGCCGTGTCGTACAGTATACAGTCACCCGTATTACGTGTACCTGCTGCTCCCACGTCACGGGGAGTTACCATCTGTGTACCGAGTACCGAGACTGCCAGCGCTCATCGAAGCCACTCACTCTTGCTGCTCCTCACGACCCGACTCATTCATTCACGCTCTTTGCGCTGTAGCTCGAGTCAGACTCTTCTCTTCTCGTGTGCCGCGTTTGTGCCGGCTACGCGCACCCGTACGTATTTCTTCTGCCCCGGTACTCCGTACGCTCGCATCTTGTTGATACGCTTCCAAGCACTGCACGTACACTGTAATCTACATTTCGGTTCTCTAAATACAAAGTACGTACACTGCTCGTACTAGCTAGACACCATACTACTACTACTACTACTGTACTACACACACCGTCCTCGCAAGCTCGCCCGTCTAAGTTCTAACCTTATAAATGGATCGCGACGTCACGGCGGAGATCTGCAGGGAGCGCCATGCTATTCGCGTGAATTGCGTGGCATTCAGAAAGTGATCACGAAGCATATGCCTACCCTGACATGAATCGCTCTCATGTTTCGGTGCTAGGTTCAGCCTAATTTTGGATTTCGTGGCAGGCAAAAAACGTGATGACGTGCCATTTTCTTCGTTGTGTGTGCAGATATTAATTTTCCTTCTTGATTTTTGATCGGGCGACGAGGGTGTTAGAGGCACTGTTTTCTTCTTCATTGCGTCGTTTTTTGAGGGGTCTGTATTTCAGATGTTGTTTTAGTCGTGGCTGTTGTTAGGCCCGAGATACTGTAGCGGAACTTTTATTTCTTAGTTTCTTTTCTATTTTTTTTTGGCTCCGTAGTGACTTTAGGGTGGTGCGTTGTTGCAGCTGTGTGTAATTGGTATCTTTTGATATTAATATATTCCCTTTATCTAAAAAAGAGATTAATTTCTATCGGGACCGAGATTAGTCAGTCCATCTTCGTGAGATTAGAAGCCCGAGAGGTTCCATTTCAACACCGTCTATAATTTCAAAGCCATGTTTGGTTAGAATATATGAATTCAAGTGGATTTGTCCAATTTTGACTTGTAGATAAATTAATTCCCTCAAAACATTTCAATCCACTTCGACCCCTACCAAACCGAATATAGCCCAAGATCAACTCAAGCAAATCTCGGATGTCCACCCAAGCCCATATAGTTCCGGTGGCAAGCTGGTTTTGTGTAAAAAAAGTGCACCAACCAGATCTTCCATAATATACCGGACTCAGGGCCGGCTCTGGCCCAGGACAAGAAGTGCGACGGCCCAGAGCCCAACCAAAATGGGGGCCCATTATTTCTGCCACAGTGCATATAGGAAAAGGTAGAAGAAAAAAATTAAGCCCATCTAGCATGCACACAGCTTAAATTGGGTCCATTTATAGAATTTGCCCTAGGGCCTCCAAATCCTAGAGCCGGCCCTGACCGGACTCAAAAGTCTTATCCAAGGTACTCGATACTAGCCGATCCGATCGCTATATACCAGGCTCAAAAGGACGCAGCCGGGTTCAAACCCTCCTTTTTCACCACATCTCGTTGTCTCCTGCTCTGCTAAGATCCACAGCCACTGCCATGCCTCAATTGAGTGATTCTGGCTAGCCCATCAATGGCTCTGCGCAACGAGACCGGTGAACTCCGTCGTCGAAGGCCGTGGGGAAGTAGCGGCGTCGCAGCGAGGCCCCAGGGCATTTAGATCTTCCGGACATGGAGGCACTCGTACATCATCATGGCCCGTGTCCGTGCTGGAGCTGACCGCCTTGAGGCGCCGAGGTTGGCCTCCGCTTCACGGCGCATGGTGAAGCGCTCGCACCCCGCGACCGTGCTTTAGTGAAGCTCGAAGAAGTTGTTTTCTTCTTCTTTCGATTAACCGTCATCGAATTGCAATGTCCCGAGTTCACCTTGTTAGGTTTATGCATGCATGGGGGATCTTCGAAGGTTTTATTTCAAACTTTACTATTTTATGAAATAGACCTAGTCAGTGGCGGAGCTTAGTTGGGATAAACATGCGCTATGGCCCGCCCAGAACTGCGATTATTCAGCACTATAACTCAATAAAGTATATAACTCAAGAGTTCCATTAAAAAAACATTTTTCACCTGCCATGAGTTCTCTTTCAAGCTCCGCTGGACGGTCAATCGCACCCAATCCGACGGTAGCGTTTTCGTAGATGCCGGTACATATTCTCCGCGACGTTTCTCCTTGTTATCGATCGTGTGCCGTCGGGGCACTTTGGGAACGATCTTGTCTTCCGATCACAGCAATGGCACCTTCAACGTGACTGTTGCCTGGGACAGCACGAGCCGTCACCTCGGTGGTACAGTGGACGACGTGTGCGCGTAACTGCGGCTCGCTCTCACGTGTACTTCAGTGTACTGACGCTGACCGGCTGAATGACGGCCGGCAGGCAGCAGGTAGCGACCGAGAGGGTTGCACTGTTCTTGCGCGAGAGGCAGCAGGTTTCCACGATTTTCTTCTTCTACGACTCGTAGACGGTGGACATGGACCGGCTGCACGACGCTGCATCATGTCGCCAAGCATGAGCAGAGGGCCGAATCGGGTCAGCAGGGCTGGAACTGTGTGGAACGGCTAAACAGTGTTACTGCCACTTACTAGCCGTTTACTTAGGGTGTGTTTGGTAGCCCGGGGGAGCTCAGAAAATCTCATCTCAGCTGAGATAAACAGCCTATCAAGTGATTGGTAGCCCGGGTCGGTCCATCTTAGCAGTGCCCAACTCACCCGAAAAAGAGCTCTCAGCCAGGCCGGGGTGAGAAACTCGAATCGAGCTTCGCAAGTCGCCCCGGCTGGCCTCATCCCGCAAAGTACTGTGCCCGGTTCGGCCCCACGCGCGGAGCAACCCCCAGACCCCCACCCCTCTCCTCATTTGCCCCCAACCTGAAGTCCTGCGCCTGGAGCGTCACGGGCCGCGCCTGGAGCGCCGGCCGCCGCCTCTCCTCCTACCGAACGCCGGCCGCCGCCTCTCCTCCTACCGAACGCCGGTCGCCGCCGCCTCCTCCTACCGAACGCCGGGCGTCGCCCTCGTCGGCGCGATTCGTCGGTCGTGTCTTCGCAGACACGCGGCCAACGCTGCCCACCGCCGCTCAGCGCGACGGCCGCCTTTCGCCTCTCCCGTCGGCCGCCCTCCTCCCGTGTCGCGCCGCGCCGCTCACCAGCAACGCTGCCCGCCGCCGCTCACCAGCAACGGCCGCGCCGCCGACGACCAGCAACGGCTGCGCCACCACCGAGCAGCAGCGGCGGCACGGAGCAGCAGCAACGGGCGCCCTCTTGATCTCCCACGAAGCAGCAGCAACGGGCGCACCACCGCCCACCGGCGCGCCGCCCACCGTCTGCCACCTCGCGCCTCCGGCGCTCCACCGCTTGCCGCCGGTGCTCCACCGCCCAGTGCTGTGTTCTCCAGATAGAGGGACCCGATTGCTTTTTTTAATCTTAGTTTGGGTCTTTTGTGTAAAATTTTGGACTGGTCTGTAATTTCTAATGTTTTGAGCCAGTCTCAACCCAGAGATGCTGCCAAACAATGTATTGACTCAGATTCTCTCAACACAAGCAGCCTACCAAACACACCACAAAATCTCATGACAACTTGTATGAGGTGAGATATCTCAAGTGGGAGAGTAAATTCGAGGTGATACGGGCTACCAAACACACCCTTAGCTAGCTCCGGGACGAAAGACAACACGCCGACGCGCATGCAAGGCTCTCCCTCGTACACGTCCTGGTCTCCTGGAGGCAGAGGTTTTCGATACGATCCAAGCACGTAGGTAGTATAGCGTATTTGCTGTGCCATTGAAAGATCCTAATTATGTGGGCGGCTCGCTTGCACAGTTGCACGTCCCGTCTCTTCTCATCTCCGTGAAACCCCGAACCCGAAACAGCCGTAAGAATTTCAAAAAGATCCTCGCTCGCTGCACTCATTTTCGTAACCGCCCAGGAGAGAAAACCGAAGGAGGCGATCCTTGTTCCCCTATCCACCGCCGACGGGATCGTGGGTTTTTCTCCCACCCGTCTACTCCGGCGATGGGTGTGGAGGTGAATCTCGATTCTGTTAAGTCCGATATGTAGATGAGGGATGAGTAGTGTGGAGGTCGGCACTGCTCTTGACGATGACGGCAACGACGACAATGGTTCCCAGTCTCGTCTCGACGAGGCTCTCAGCAGCGTCGAGGAGCCGGTGATCTGTGTATCCCGTCATCGTTTCTGGTTGGTAGGTTTAGGTCTTCGGCAAGTGATTGTCGTCCTAGACGGCGCCATTGTCGTGCAAGGGAAGATGATGGGCCAAGATATGGGCAGATGGCCCGACGGCAGCGTATTTGGTGCTCGACATTGGTGATGTCAATGGATGGCACCATTTCTGGGACTCAAGGAGGATGGGGATGATCCCTGACCGATGCGCCACGGCGACAAAGGCCTCGCCAACGGCAGGCCTCTTCATCGGCTCACAAAGCCCCTCCGAGGCGGTGGTTCTCCCTCGTTGTCTCCGGCGACGGTTGCGGTGGTGATGGCAGTTGCAGAAATTTGTAGGAACTCCACTATAATTTTTGTCTAGTGGAGTTGTTTATCTGCTTAGATATGTGGAAACACGTTTGCTCTTGATCGTTCATATGTCTTGTGACTAATGATGAAACGGGTAATCTTCAAAGGAAAATGATCTGATTCCCCCGGGGGATCACGCCCTCCCCAACCCCCGCACGCAGCGCGTGACGCGTGTCCTGCGGGGCCCACCTTATCGCTTCCTGGCCTTTTCTTCCTCACCGCACACGCGCGCGAGAACAGCTCTGCCCAACTCCATGGCAAACTCGCTCGAGTCGCCGTCGCTTTTTGCGCCCGACGCCGGTGCCCGTCCCCGCGCCCATCGCCGTTGCTTTTGCGCCCGACGCCGGTGGCCGCCCCCATCGCCGTCCCCCAACGCCGCCCTGCCCGCGCTCCCGGTAGCCCGCGCCGCCCATCGTCGGCTCCGACGGCTGCGACTGGCGGTGGATTCACCGTCCCCTCTCCTCCGACTGCTGCGGCGGCGGCGGATCCACCGTCCCATCTCCTCCGGCGGGCGAGAGCGCGCCCCACGGCGGCTCCACCTACCCCTCGCCTCCGGCGGCCTACGAACGCTCGCTCCCAGGGCCTACCTCTGATTGGCCCGACGTCACACGCCCCGCTGCCTGCTCCGTGCTTCCTGGGGCATCAGACGTTTCTACCACCGGCGAGGGCGTGTGCTACCACTGGTGGGGGCATGTGCTACCACCGGCACATGGCCTTGCTGCCGGCGGATGCCGGCGTTGCTACCTTTGGCATATGGCGTTGCTACCGGCAGTCCGAGATGTTGCTGCCTTAGGTGGACGGAGTTGCTGCAACCTTGGGCGGCGTTCTCCGACGAGGTCTCTGTCATGTTAATTTGCACCATAGGAATTTTTTTTGCTACAATTTTTATGCGGTTTTGCTCCAATTACTCCGGCGAAGTCTCCGGTGAGGTCTTTTTTGTTGTCTCCAACGATAATTTATTTTTTCTACAATAGCTTTTTTTTGCTGCGTGGTCTCCGGCGAGACTCCGGTGAGCTTAGACGTTTTCTTTTATTTCTGAGCGAACCGTTTTTTGCTACATACAGTTGCTGCCGGGGGTGTTTTTTTGCTACATGCAAATCTGACCGTACATGAGATCGATCCAACGGCTGGGGACCCGGGGGACGCCCAGCACTTTCCATCTTCAAAAGGAAAAATAAACCTCCGAAACAGCTTGACACGTCCCTGTCCGTAATGCTTTTTACTGGCCATTCGCACCACCTGCACGCACATCGCCGCTCATCTCGTCGTTTTCTCCCGCTACTGAAAAAGCCTAGCGACTAGCGTAGCTTGCCCATGACGGCTGCGATGCGATGTGAGGGCATCTCCAACCGGGCGACCCATCCCGCGCCCGCGCGTCCGGATGGGTCGAAACGGACAAAAACGCGGCCCAACGCGGGGACGCACCGCAAAAACGGACGGCCGCGGCGTCCGGAACGACGCAAACCCGGCCCAAATCTGGGCCGGGTTTGCGTGGCCGCGGATGGCACGCGGCGTCCTCGCGTGTCCGCCCTGTCCGCGTAGGCTGGCCCGCTGTCGGTGCCCCGGTCCTATTAAATGTGGGTCGGGGAAGGGGACTGTCCCTATCCGGTCCCCACTTTCCACTCGGCCGCACGCGCGAGCTCGAAGCTTCCGCGCCGCCATGGCCCCGAAGCGCGAGTTCGAGCCGTCCGCCAACGACCACGAGGCCGGCGGCGGCCGGCAAGTCGCGCCGCCGGCGTTCGCAATGGGGCCGCCGGCGCCTCCCGGACGCGAGCGGATCTACGTCACCGTTGCGGTGGCGCGGATGTTCAGGGACGCCGGCGTCCCAATGCCGTGTGGGGACGTGCACCTCCCCCACGGGCGGCACCTGAGCCCGGATCGGGTTCGGTGCCGCCCATCCCGAGCTCGGCCGCGCCCGCTCGCCGAGATCCGGAGCGCCGCGCTCGGCTGCCGGCGGACCTCCAGCGAGGACCCCGCGTACGGCGACGCAAGTCCCAGCCGGGACTTGTGGTTCGAGGTGGAGCACGATGCGCGCCGCGCACGTGCTTCACATCCGCGACGGCGCGGCCTCGCGCGCGGCCGCGCACACACTGCCGAGCGGGCGGCCGCCGCCCGGCGGGCTCTACATCAACGAGCCCGCGCCCCGGCCACGGCCGCGGCCGCAGCCGCAGCCCCGAGGAGGAGGACGACCCGGAGCGCGAGGCGGCGCTCGCGGCGTCCCGCGAGCAGCGAGGATCTCGACGAGCTGGCCAAATGGCCGGACCTCGCCGAGGCGGCTGCGCACCTCCGCGCTCGGAGGAGGCGGCCGGGAAGGCCCGGGGAGGACGCGGAGGCGTGGGCCTTCCTCGGCGGCGCGCCGCCGGAGGAGGCTACGCGTCGGGCGGCGCTCCGGGAGGAGGAGCGCCGGGCCGCGCGGCGGCGGAGGAGGAGCGCCGGCATCGCGCCCGGCGGAGGAGGAGCGCTCGGCGGAGGAGGAGCGCCCGGCGGAGGAGGAGCGGCTCCGGCAGGAGTCGGCGCCGCGAGGCACGCGCTGCGCGAGGCCGGCGAGCCCGCCGAACCCGCGCTCCGCTCGGGAAAGGGCGCGGTGGGAGCCACTGGCCGGAGTCCCCGGTGCCCTCCGGCGTGTCGAGCCGGAACGGCGCGTCGCCGCCGGGGGCGTCGTCGTCATCGGCACGCCGACGACGGCGAGTACTCGCGGGGGTAGTGCTGCCGGCGGTCACCGTGCTCGCAAACCACTGTCTAGGGTTTTCTTTTTTTTTAGTTTAAAGCCCATATAGGGCTTTCTTTTGTGTAAAAATTGCCCAAAATAGGGCTAAGTTTAATTAACCGAGTAGTTTATATTTATTTGGTGTTGTTTTCATTTTTCATTTTCATTTATGTTTTTTTATTACATTTGCGTTGCGTCCGCGCGTTGGGCGCAGCGTGCGACCCAAACGGACACGCGGACGCGGGGCGCTGTCCGGGTGTCCGTTCGGCCACGCAAACGGCCCAAAACGGACGCGCTGGGCCGTCCGTTTGGGTCGCCCGGTTGGAGATGCCCTGAGTGCGGTCGGCGCTGCCCCGCGGGAGGACACGCGGCACGTGAGCCCGAGACCCACACGTCTCCGCACCAGCATCATCTTACGCAGTAGCGTAACCCAAAATCTTTTGCTTTGGACGATTTAAGCAATGCTACTAGTGCTCTCCGGCTGTGCTGTGCTCATGTATCACGGGAACGGAAACGCTGGAATCTCGTCCGCTGACCTGACCACACACAGGGCGAGTCGGAGGAGGCGCGTTCGTTCGATTTTTTTCTTCGTTCGTTTCTTCTAGTAAGGTTGCATTAATTAAGCTGTGCCAGTGCAATCTGTCTACGCTGTTAACGGAAAGAAAAAAAACATCGGACGGAATCTGCTGACCAGACCTGATCAGAGGGAGAGGCGAGGAGAGGGACGGACGGTTCCGTAGTTCCATTCAAACAAGTAGGTTTCCGTTCAAGTTCCGAGCCGGGAAGCGATCAATCGGGCTGGTCAAAGGATTCGCCGCGGTGTGGCGTGGGACGGGAGCCGTCCAAGGAAATGCCGCCAGCGGCACGCGATTCACGCACCCGCGTGCACCTCGCCCCCGCTTTCATTAACCTCGCCTCACCTACCCAGCACAGACCGGCAACGGCCCGGTCCCCGGCCGTGGATACGCGCGCAAAACCGGACAAGCCCGAGGGCCATATCGTCACTTGGCCTGACGCGTCACCTCCGTCTTCTCGTCCCTCTGCCGCGCCCACCGTCGTTTGGGCCCCACCAGCACCCAGACCAGAGCAAGCCGAAAGCCCTGGCCAAAGCCGGAAATTATTATTCCCATTTCACACACCTCCTAGTCTAGCCTAGTCTTCCTCCTCCCTCTCTCTCCTCCATCCCAGCACGCGACGCGCCTCAACTCCTCTGTAGCAATAGGGGCGGGCGGTGGGTGGACCTTCCGCCTCCGGATTCGGCCGAGCCCCAAGACGGCGACCGCGCGCGACGGCCGGAGGAGCCTAGACCCCGCGCGCGCCCGCCCGCCGCCGATCCATGGACGGCGGGCCGTCGGGGATGGACGACGACTCGCACTTCCTCGGATCGATGATGGGGGACACCGTCCTAGCCCAGCCCGCCGCAGCCCCGGCAACCGCCCCCGCGGTACCAGCTCCACCTCCGTACCAGCAGCAGCAGCAAATAGCGCCGCCGCCGAAGAAGAGGAGGGGGAGGCCGCCGAGGAACCAGCTCGGGCCCGCCGCCCCCGCCCCCACCGCGGCCGCGAAGCAGGCGGCGGCGCGGAAGAAGGAGGAGGACGACGAGGAGGTCGTCTGCTTCATCTGCTTCGACGGGGGAGACCTCGTCGTATGCGATCGGAGGTGGGTGGGTCGGTAGTTGCTGCTTGCGTAGGGGAATGAAACAACTCCCTAGCTCACAAGCCTGATTTCGGTTTGCGTTTGCTCTCTCTTCTGCGTGCAGGGGCTGCCCCAAGGTGTACCATCCCGCCTGCGTCAAGCGGGACGAGGCCTTCTTCCAGGGGCGCAGCAAGTGGAACTGCGGTCAGCTCCCCCAAACCTAGCCTCGCCTCGCCCGCGCGCTACTGCTAAGATTCTTCTCCATGCTTGCTAGCTTAATCATGCAATTAGATGCCGCCACATGGCTTCGCTTCTCGCACGCTAACTGCCAAGCAAATTGAGCATTCACTAAATACTTGCGAGGGAGGGACATTCAGCCAGCGTGCTGAGCTACTTGATGATGAGGATGTGGCCTTGTCTCATCCGAGTGAAGACACACCACTTTATCAACGAGTGCCATCTTTACAGCAACAAGGGTTTATCGATGAAAAACCGTCATACTCACAACCGATTAATAGATTCTTACTCAATGTTCAGTCAGCATACCCATTTCACGATAGAGATTAAGCAATGCGCGCAGCAAGTGGAACTGCAGTCAGCTCTCCCCCAAACCTCGCATCGCCCGCGCGCACTGCTCAGCTTCTTCTACATGCTAGCTACCATAATCATGCAATTAGATGCCGCCAGATGGCTTTGCTTCTCTCATGCTAACTGCCAAGCAAGTTTTGCAACGGGAATAGCTCGGAATGCTGAGCTAATTCGCCATGCTCTGCTCTTGTCTGGTCCAAGTGAAGAGACCACTTTATTCATCGATTATCATCCATGACTGCCATTCTTTAGAGCGACATGGTTACTGATTTGCTAGCTGCCACTAATGCTTGCTGCTTCTCCATGCTAGCTAGCTAGTTAGCCAGCTCTTTATCGAAAAAAACCTAGTTATCCAGCTTAATAGGGGTAGGGTGTGCGTGTGTGCGTTCATAGGGGTGATTGTATGCGCGTGTATGTGAGCGTCTGCGTTTGTACTGTGTTTCTCAAAAAAAAATTATGCAATTGGATGCCGTTGCTTCTCCCGCGCTAACTGCCAAGCAAGTTGAACATTCACTAAATACTTGCGATGATGTGCATTCTGCGTGCTGAGCTACTTGATGATGATGATGATGTGCCCTTGTCTCATCCGAGCAAAGTGGCCACTTTAGAGCAACGGGGTTTATTAATGAAAAACCATCATACTCACAATTGACTAATACATTCTTACTAAATGTTCAGACATCGTAGCGATTTCGCGGTAGAGATTAAGCAATGCCCACGCCTTTTTAAAAACTCTTATTAGTCAAGCCCGGCAATCCAGCTATACCTACTAACCGATGCTGTTTGTCCGCATTCTGCGTTTCAGGCTGGCACATATGCAGCAGCTGCGAGAAGGCGGCAGTGCACTACATGTGCTACACCTGCACCTTCTCCGTCTGCAAAGTCTGCATCAAGCACGGCAAGTTCTTCAGCGTCAGGGGGAACAAGGGCTTCTGCGACACCTGCTACGGGACCATAGTGTTGGTAGAGGCAAAAGACGAAGGCGGTGATACGACTAAGGTATGCACACAAATCCATAAAATCGCCCTTCATTTCATGCTAGTATCTAAAAAAACATTGGGTTCACCTCGATTTCGGGGCTCGGGCATTTTATGCCAGCTTCAAAGGAGTAGTTTCTCCTCCTGGTAGAGAGAGTTTGCGAAATTTATTCTATCATCTTCTTACTTGTATGGCATGTTTTTGTAGAGGCTAATTGATTCGCGTCCGCACAGTAGTTTTGTTATCTTCGTTCTTTCCATTTCATCTTCTTGCATCACAGCATTCCAAAAAATTGTAACTCTGCACCCCAAGTGGCTTTAGTGATCATGACGCTCCAAGTAGCTGTACGGAAGCACTATCACTGCATAATTGCGATGTGATTACCAGTGTGTACCCCTTTTTTTAAATTGGCCAAAATATAATGTAACTATCCCAAGTTATCTTTCTACACTTCCGAAATATCTTACTCAGCAGAAATTAGCAATATCAAGCAAAGAGTGTAGTGTTACTGGTCAACGATCTCATGTGCAGCTAGCATTATGCTCCTTAGTGAAATATAGCGACCATGACCAAACTGCTAGTTGGCGCCCTTCGCTCTTGGGCTTCGTTGGCTGCTTACATTCTCCAATTGGCTCTCTTCCTTTTTCATGTATGTTTCTGTTTATTGCAGGTTAAGGTTGATTTTGATGATCGATTGAGCTGGGAATACCTGTTCAAGCTATATTGGTTGGATCTGAAAGGGAAGCTTTCATTAACAATGGAAGAACTGACTGATGCCAAGAGTCGATGGAATGCTCCTATCACGTACGCTAGGAAAGAAAAGGATGAATCATCTGATGATCTATATGATGCTAATTATGACGAGGGTGCTGGTTCTGACTGCTCCCCAGGAAAACGAAAGCGTGCTAATGCTTCAAGGAAAAAGGGTCAAAGACGACGAAAAGCACATTCTGTTTGTAATGTAAAAGTTGAAAATGCAGAGATCGCAACTGGAAATGCAGAAAGTCTGCCCAAGAAAGAACCAAGTGAAGGGGTGCCACTGGATTCCAAATGGGCTTCACCAGAGTTACTCGAGTTTGTGGGCCACATGAGAGACGGTGACCAATCTTTTATTTCCCAGTTTGACGTACAGGCTATTTTGCTTGAATACATAAAAAAGAATGACCTCCGCAATCCTCGAAGGAAAAGTCAAATTATCTGTGATTCAAGACTTCACCGCTTGTTCAGAAAAACGCATGTTGCTCATTTTGAGATGTTGAGGCTTCTGGAGATGCACTTTATTGCAACTGATGCTTCAACAGTAAATAATGGCAACCATGATACCATCAATGTTAATTCAGCTCAGATAGATGACAGTGGATATGGTGAGATAACAGACAAACCGTGTCCTGGTAGGAAGAAGAGGATGCATAGAAAGATAGAAAGAGAACCACTGGCAAATCTCAAGGATTACGCAGCAATTGATATGCACAATATAAATTTGATTTACATGCGTCGCAGCTTGATGGAAGATCTTCTTGATGATCCCACATTCTCAGACAAAATTTCTGGGGGTTTTGTGAGGATAAAAATTACCGATGTTGGACAGAAGCAACATATGTATCGTCTTGTAAAAGTAGTTGGTAAGATTTTTAACTCTGTAACTTCTACTACCTCTGTCTGGAAATGAACGATGTTTTAAACTAGTACTATATAAACAAACTGTAGATCTGTAAGAGGAAAATAGTATTCTTAGATTTATTCATATAAGACATTTTGATAATATTGTAATACTGAAGACTGCTGATATCCAAATGTCATCTACTTACGAAAGGTAGAAGTATCTATACAGATTTAATTGAATCAGATTTTGTTATTGTTCAGGGACGCATAAGGTTTCAGAAAAATACAGCACGGGGAAGAAAACAACAAATTTTGCACTCGAGATATTAAATCTAAGCAAAAAGGAGATTATCACGATGGATACAATATCAAATCAGGACTTTACAGAGGTCAGATATACATCTCTCTCTCTCTCTCTCTCTCTCTCTCTCTCTCTCTCTCTCTCTCTCTCTCTCGTGATAGTTTTTTAGAGTCTATCTTTAAAGATGAATGGATATGCAATACCATTACATACTTTATGAGTTCACAAAGTCTTCTGTCCATATAGTTACTCTACTCCTAGTCTGCATCATTGTATACGTGATGGTGACACAGGTTTGCTTACTATTAATAGCTAGGTATAGAATGGGCTTACTTGTAAGTGTTGCACATGCAAGATCTATAAACATGAGGGGATTTTCCTGCTCTTGGCATTTGGCGTAAGGATTTTGGTTATGTGCATGTGTTCTTTTTTAGATATGTAAAAATTCACTCTGACTAATTCAATATTCTGGTTCTGATTACCATTGTGCTGCTGATCGAAACGTCAATACTTCCCTTGCCACCTTCTTTTGCTGTCTCAGTGAATTATCTGTATTTATATGTGTAGGAGGAGTGCAGACGCTTGAGGCAGAGCATGAAGTATAATCTAATCAGCCGACTAAAAGTGGTACAGCTTTATTAGATTAAACACCTGATGAGCAACTGATTTCCTGGTTTGTCAAGTGCAGGTCTAATCTGCTGTTTGTTTTGTTTTATCTATTCAGGGTGATATTCAAGAGAAAGCCACGATCTTCCAGTCTGTAAGATTTAATGATGTAAGGACAATCTTACTGCAATAAAATTACATGTACAAGTCTTGATTAATATTTGTTTTCTTCCAAAATTTCTGATTTATACTACTGCCTGAAATTTCAACAGCGGTTGGAAAATGAGAAGCAGAGGCTGGGCTATCTTCGAGACCGTGCAAGTGAAACAGGACGCAAAAAGGAATATCCTAATGAGCCTCGAGCTGCCTACAAGTTGCTAGTTTTGCATTCTTACTTAATCTGGTGCTCATGTTCTTTGTTGGCTCTAGGTGATCTGGAATGTCTTTAGACTTGAGTGTTAATCTTTTAATCTCAGACCATAGATTTACAAATATGCCGTAAAAAGATCGCAGTGTACAAATATGTTGAATACGTTTAGGTGTGAATTGCTGATCTGAACTCACATGGATAATCATTTATTTAACGAGTTAGAATTGCTGTGAAATCTTAGGGCGCCCCTCCTTTTGTTTCATTGCTTTGTTTTAGTTATCTTCTTGTAGGTGCACATAAGTTATGTTCGTTCACCCAGCTCTTATTCAACACCATGATAACCTAAAGCAACTCTATTTGTCTATCTGGTGAACCTTAACTGTATCATACACTTCGAGAGTATGTGGAAAAGCTGGAGCTCCTGAACACTTCCGAGGAAAGAACGCGCATAATGAATGAACTTCTAGAAGTACATGTTGATTCTCATATGGATCCAGAGTATGATTCTGCTGAAGAAATGGAGGATAAACCGGCTGGTATTTATCTACTTATAATATTAATTCTGTATTTACTTATAATTAATAAAGTATTAAAATGTAACTAGTGATCTGTCATTCAATGGATAGGGATTAGCTGCTTAAATTCATTAGGTGTGCTGAAGTAGCTATCTATAGATGTTGCAATAGTTTATTCTGATCCGTTCAATTTTTTTCACTTGAATATTGTCAATTAACTGGAACATCTCTCCTCAGTTTATTTAATGCAAAGTTAAATTCAGCTAACGCAACAACTGGCCAATGCAATCTGGTTTTTTGCATTAACCAAATTTAATATTTGATATCATCTCTCTTGGTTATGTGCAGTTGAACAGAATGAAAATGGCAAAAGATCAAAGGGGTTCTCACCAATTAAAGTGCAAAATTTTGCAAAGAAAATGGCTGATGCTATCCGCCATCCCAAAAACCTATCTAAACAGAGTACATCACAGAAATTGGGAGCAGTAAGAAACTCCAAGAATTTCCATTCAACAAATGGTATGGATATTCCAAAATCTGGCATGAATATAAGCAGCAGGATCTCAGAAGCTGCACCCCTTTCATCTTCCCCAGTAAAACTATCAACTGACATAGAGCCAGAGAAAGTATGGCATTACAAGGATCCTTCTGGAAATGTCCAGGGTCCATTTACTCTTTTGCAGCTATCTAAATGGACAGCTTACTTCCCACGTGACCTGAGAGTATGGCTGATTTTTGAGAGTGAAGAAAGATCATTGCTCTTGACAGAAGTGCTTTCAAAACAACCAAAAGATTTTGGTCAGGCTGCGTCAGTTAGAAGTAGTAAAACAACATTGGCAGGCTCTGCACAGCACAGAAACAGCTCAAACGTGGATATGAATAGCACTCTATCCCCAGTTGGTTATAATATGTCTTCTATTCCAGAAAGGGGAAGTGCGCACGCTTCAGATGGCAGGTTTTCTCTAAAAACAAGCTCGGTTCCACCAAAGGTTGCTGACAATGATAATTGTCGAATTCAGCAGCATGCCAAGTATTCAGGTTTTGTTTCATCTTCTGGGAGTCTACATGCACAGCCAGACTTGAAACATGATGCAGTACAGGGAAGATGCTCTGCTGAATGGAATAATGGCCACAGCCGGGGCGATCTGTGGAGTCCAAGCACGACACAGGCAAGTTGCAGCGGGCAGAATAGTGTAGAATCTCATAATAATCATCATGCCTCACGGTCACTGGTTCAGCATGATTCTAAAAGTAGTTTACAAGAAGGTTCTCTAAAGGATTTAGATTTGAGGCAGGAACATTCACGGACTATACCTACTCAACTAGCCAGGAGAGATGTCCCCAGCCCTGTACTTGCTTTGAGCCCATCTGAGTCCAGAACTGCTTCAAGTCAATATGAAAGCTCTTGTTTGAGTTCAACCAATCCGAGCCTTCATGATGAACTTCATTCTTCTATTACTTCCGAAAAGGCTAAGAGTTGTGCTCCTGCAACTTCTGTTGAAGACAGAGGATCTAGTTCGCCATCTGGCATGCTGACCCACTCTGAAAGAGTTCCATCCATTTCTGAAACATGCAAGGTGGGGGAGATAAAGAACGAGCAAAAAATATGTGAAGCTGATGCATCAAATGCTTCAGTTAACCAGTCTCCTCAGTCCAAGATGTTCCCTGATTCTTCTCCTGATAACCAAGACATTGAACGCGAATACCCTAGTGCAACTCAGAAGTCTGAGAGTAAGAAATCTATGGACCAGTTAGGGTCAACATCATTACCACTTGAAATTATAGATGCCAAGATACCTGACCAATTGCCAGTTGATATTGTTTCGCAAAAATCTGATCTTCCAACTGATGAAAAACGTGCCACGGATTCAGTATCTAACCCGCAAAAGGCAGATTTAAGTGGAGAAGACTCGCATACTCAAAAAGAATGCTACAGCGAGCCTATTCTTGCCCCAATGGAGAAATCAGTAGCTGATCCTGCTTCTTGTGCAGAGACGATAGATGCTCCTGATGTTCCGGAATTAGTATCTGGTCCTCCAACTGAGGAAATGGGGGTCACGGATTCAGTACCTAACATTGAGAAAGCAGATTTGAGTGGTGAAGATTCAAATACTCAAAAAGAGCGTTACACTGAGGCTACTCTTCTCACAAGGGAGAAATTGATAGCTGATCCCGTTTCTTGTGCTGAGACGATTAACGTGTCTGATGTTCCGGAATCAGTATCTAATCTAGAGAAAAGAGATTCTAAGGGTCAAGATTCAAGTATTCAAAAAGAATTGTACAAGGAGTCTGGTCTTGTCGCGAGTGAGAAAACGGTAGCTGATGCTTCTTGTGCCAAGTCAGATTTGTCTCATGTTCCGGGAAGAGATTTCAAGGGTGAAGATTCAAATATCCAAGAAGAACTGTATAGCAAAGCTGCTCTTGTCACAACTGAGAAAATGGTGGCTGAACCCTCCTCTTGTTCCAAGTCAATAGATGTGTCCAATGTTTTGCAATCAGTATCTAACCTGGAGCGAAGAGATTTGAAAGATGAAGATTCAGTTATTCAAAAGGAATTGTTTAGTGAGTCCACTCCTGTCACAAGTGAGAAAATGGTGGTTGAACCTGTCTCTTGGTCTGAGTCAATAGATGTGTCTGATGTTTTGCAATCAGTATCTAATCTGGAAAGAAGAAATCTAAAAGATAAAGATTCAATTATTCAAAAGGAACTGTTCAGTGAGTCTACTCTTGTCACAAGTGAGAAATTGGTGGTTGATCCCGCTCCTTGTGCTGAGTCGATTGATGTCTCCGATGTCTTGGACTCAGTATTTAACCTAGAGAGAGCAGGTTTGAAAGCTGAACACTCGAATATTCAGAAGGAATTGCGGGAGGAGTCTACTACTGTCACAAGGGAGAACATAGTAATTGAGCCTCCCTCTTGTGAGTCAGTACATGTGTCTGGTGTTGTGGGATCAGTATTTAACTTGAATAAGACATATTTAGAAGGTGAAGGCTCAGATATTCAAAAAGAATTGCATGAAGGGTCTACTCTTGTCACAAGAGAGAACGTGGTGCCTGATGCCTTGGAGTCTTTAATAGAACGGAATCGTGGGACTTTGTGCATGGATGCAATAGCAGCAATAGAAGAATTCATGACCACTTCACCTGGGGAAGAACCACAATGCTCTAGCCCCATCGCATTATCTCCCTGGGGTGAATCTGGTTACTATCAAGGTGATGCTGTTGATTCTGGGCTATGGGGTGTCCAAGATGACTCAATCAATGATATGTGGTCATTGCTGTCACCGACGCCTGCTCCCCAACATTTATCTGGTTAGTTAGTCAGTACGTCAATGTTTAGCATGCCTTCATTGTTTCTGTATTGTTTAATCATCCATTCCTCTCCTCCAGGGGCTAAATCCGATGGGAGCGGCATTCACGGTATCAATGCGGTAGCTGCTACCCAAGGAGAGATTGATTTTTTCCAAAGAGGTCCAACACCAGGGGAGTATTGGGGATTGACTGAGCAGGTAGTAATATATTATCCTGACATCTGGCCAACATTTGCCTTCCTATTCCCTCCATTCCAAATTAGTTGACACAGCTTTAGTCAGATTTGGTCTAGTATCTAGACACGTTTCAGTGTGTAGGTTCACTCATTTTGGCTGTGTCAACTAATTTGGAACGGAGGGAGTACATTACATTCCATATGAATTGAGTTTTCTGTGCTTATGTAGGAGAAACCGAAAGCAACTGCTGCGCCAGTATCATCATCAGTAGATTTGAACACAGGATTATTTGGTTGGCAACCATCAGCCAGTGAGAGGCCAATCATGGAAGCCGCATGGAGCACTAGCCAGAATCCAAACTTGTACTACAATTACCAAACAGCAGCATCAGTTAGAACCTCTCAGGAAGCATCAGTGAAGCGGGAAGTATTCACTGAATATGATGCCGCTAATTCGGGAGGAGCACTAGGGAACAACACGAAGAGCTGGAACGCGTCCACTGGTAATGCCAACCGAGGCAGCCAGCGCCGTGACAGGTACTCTCAGATCAGCGAGTCCTGGCTTCTCAGCTCAAACAACTCTAGGAGTAGGTCAGATGCACTTGGCGGCGGTGGGACATCACGAACAGCCCCGAGGGGGGCATGTAAATTCCACGAGAACGGGTACTGCAGGAAGGGTTCCTCCTGTAACTACCTGCACCGTTAATAATTTGTGTCTACGGTAGAGGAGAAGATGATTTTGAGGTTCTTTGCTCCACTTTTGTATAGTCTAATCACGGTGGTAGTCAACTTAGGGCGCACACGATCTTCTTGGCTCCATTCAATTGTAGTAGTAAGGAGTACCGAGTAATATATGTGTAGCGTAGGAGCATTTCTGAGTGTCTGTCTGTCCCCAGGTAGATTTCTCTGCTGGGTCATGGCATAATCGAATGGAACTGCATTTGTACCAAAAACTATTTCATCGTGGCCTCGATTTGCCTGATGTATTGTGAACTGTGATATCTAACTGGCTGCCCTAGCTTTCTTTTCTGGTGCTGGCAGAATGGCGAGAAGATCGTGCTTCGAGGATAGAACTGCTCCTTGCGTCGCACCCCACGCGACGCCAGGAGCCCACCCTCACCGCGCCGCCAGCAGCCGGCCTACGCCGCCCCCTGCCGCCGCTGCCGCCGGCCCTTGCCGCGGTGGCGGCGGGCCTCATCTTCAAAGGGGGTGAGGTGGGTCCGAGTTCTTCTCCGTCGGGGTGGCCGGCCCGTGTGGGGCGTCGCCGGCCGGGAGGAAGGAAGCCGGGCGGCGGCCTCGGGGCCCCGTCCGCTGCGGCGACGGGTGGTGCGGGCGGGCGCTGCGGGCCGCGACGGCGTGGCCGGGGCGCGGCAGCGAGTGGCGGCGGGCGGGCCGACCCGGGCTCGATCCGGGCCGTGGTGGGTTTGTCCGGCGGGCGGCGAGCTAGGAGGTGGCGCGACGGAGGGTGGGCGCGGTTGCGGTTCTCGTTCGCGGCGGGGCGCGGCCCGGTGGCGCGGCTCGCTTCGGTGGTGAGGGCGGGCGCCGTGCGGCCCCGTGTAGCGCGGTGGTGTCTGCGGAGGGCGCGGCTCGGGCGTCGTGCCGCTGCTGCGGCGGCTCGTCGCGGGCGAGGTGCCGCTGGCTCGCTGCGGAAGGGTTCCGGCGGGGTGCCGGGGCGGCTGCCCCGGGCAGCGGAGGTGTGTTGGTGGGCGAGGTGGTCGACGGCATTGGTATGCGGGCTGGCCATGGCTGTCCTGCCGGTGTAGGAGGCCTCAACGGGAGGGGGCTTGCTCCGGGTGAAAGCTCAGCCCGACTAGGTCGGTGCCGGCGATGGCGACGCCCCGAGGCGCCGTTCCCCTTCTTGAAGGCATCGTTGTGGAGCTCTTACCTCTCCTAGCTTCAAGGTTTCGTGCTCTCCGGGTGAAAACCCAAGCTCTTGCCTCGGCCGGAGCGGGCGACGGCGGCGATCTCGTCGCTTCCCTTCTTGGAGGCGTCGTCTTTGGAGCGCATGACCTTCACTCGGCGAGGGTGGCTTGTTTGCCGGGCTGCGTTGCATTGCCGTCTGCGTTGGAGGATGCGCAGGCGGCGGCCTCGGGTAGGTGGTCGTGAGCGCGGGGCGGCGGCCCCGGAAGGCGGTGCGGCAACATCTCTATGGTGCGGGGATGTGGCTTGCCACGGCTTGGGTGGCGACCCCGGCCGTGTGGGCGGCGGGGCAGTCGGCTCGGTCTGATGCGTCCTGGTGGGGACGGTCGGACGTTATGTCGGGGCGGCGGCCCCGGATGAGTTGGTGTGATGCCCGTGGTCTGCGGCCGTTTGCCCTGTGCAACTTGGGTTGCGGGTGGACGATTCGTGCGGCGTTGCAGCTCGAGAGCGAGCGGTGGTACGTCGGGGCGGCGGCCCCGGAAGGTGGTGGTGGTCTTGGTGGACGTGCAGGGCACGACGGAGCAGCGGTATGTCGGAGCGGCGGCTCCGAATGTTCGTCGTCTTGGCAGTGTTGAGGACATCGACTTTGTGTCGCGAGGGCGACAAGGTCGTTTTGGCGCAGTTCTGTGAGAGGTTCGTCTTCAGCTATGTTGGAGTGTCCCGTGTCTGCTCCTCCCATAGTAGGTACGGCGTCTTCTCTCCGGTTTGGTTGGATGGCAAGCTAGTCTTGGCGAGTGTGTCATCGTCCGCTTGTATCAGTAGTGGGTTTGAGTGGGTTTGTCCTTGTGGCGTGGCGAGTGTGGGCTTGGCCCCGTGGTGTCTTTGTATGGTTTTCGCATGGTTTTCTCCTAAAAACTATGCACTTTCTGCTTAATTAATGGATGGGGCAAAGCTTTTGCCTCCGTTTCAAAAAAAAAAAAAAAAAAGAATGGTACCCTTTAGGATAGCTTCCTGGTACACTGAGTGCCTGGTAAAAGGTGATACCTGATGTGCTGCGTGCAAGAAAACTTGGCAAAGTTAGGCAGGTCATTATGATGAAAATTCTATTCAAAAAGTTGCTTCCTCACTTCTAAAATAAGTGTCACAACTCTATGGATGTACTACAACTAAAATGCATCTATTTACAATTGTATGTAGACAAATTTGTGACTTCGTTCTAGAATAAAGTGTCTCAACTTTAATTAGATATGGATGTATCTATAAATAAAATGCATCTAGATACATCTATATCTAGGTAAATTTACGACACTTATTTTAGAATGAAGGTAGCAGCAGATACGACGGAAATGTTAATGTTGAAAGTTACTGGTAGCGTAAACTTAATGATCTATTGAGAAGAGCAATGTCCTCTGTAATTTGCACAGGGTTTTGATGCTCCGGCTTTAATGCCAGTGGCAACGACCTCGTCGAACGCCTCCTCCTCCACCTCTTCTATCTCCTCTCCCTCCTCGGCTTCGTACACTTAGTCAAAGATGGGTAGAGGGGAACTTTCGATATCTACAACGCTCGACTCTAGCATGTTAACCAACGATGCTGACCCACCGCGCGAACTGCACAAATGAAACTCGGGTGGTTTAATGAATGTTTTGGGCAACGCAGATCCGAGAAAGCAGAAATTGGTTAACTAGATGTAGCGGGCGTCACCGTCAAGGAGGGAACCATCGTTGTCGGGGAGGTAGAGGAGTGGAGGAATCACCAGCAGGCACTGTCTCTTCGCTCCGGTGCAGCATCGTGGGTGGCAAAGAGGAGGAAGTATGCAGCGAAGTGAATCGCTCTACCCGAAATTTGCGTATATGCAGCTTTTCACGAGGTGGTGGGAGTTTGCTTCATTTTTTTTGGATCCCACGTGTTTTCTTGTATATGCTTGGGACATTTTTTCGGCCCGATACTGTATTGACGGTTATTTTCCGAGTTTCGGGCAGATGGGGGCAAGAGATGCTCTAGACAACCTTCACAGAGTCGGGATAGGTCTGCTACTATGTTTGGCGCCCAGGCTCTTGAACCCATAGCCTCGAGCAGGACGGGCCGCAGTATGTCCCTAGCTGCCAAACGTATTTCTTATTAAGCGTGATAACCAGTTAGATACCTAATGTGCTGCGCGCAAGAAAACGTCGTGAAAGATGGGCGAAATTAGGCAGGTGATTATGATGAAAATTCTATTCAAATAGTTTTGGTTGATACAGGGAAGATGTCAATATTACACTCCTAGATGTATTCCTAACTGTTATCCTCTTAGATTTGGTTTGGGACTTGGGAGCAATTTATCTAATGCTCAACTGTAACGGGTAAAAAGCTGATGCAGGATGCAAGAGACATAATCACGGAGCAACTGAACATAAGTGCACACAATAGCACCAGACTGATAAGTTCGTCGCCTAAGCACTTGCATGCAATAAAGGTCAAAGGCTCGTAAGGTCTTCTATATACAGAATATACACAGTTCTTTTTTCTCGATCCTCCAAGTATAACTGACATCTTTTTCTAGGCAACTTTACATCTGTTCCTTGCTAACCGCCGGTGGTAGAGGGATAAAAACAGGATAGTAGGTGTTTAGTTCAAGATGCTCCAGGATCCGTTGCGCGGCCAACAGGTAGGAGGAATGGCCATCAACAAGCTCAGTAACATCAACCTGCACAAATTGTACAGAAAGTTATGTACGAGACTGCTGAACCTAGAGAGTCAGTGATCAAGAAGCTTACATTTTCGACACCAGGAACATCAACCGCCTGTATTCCAGCCAATCCTTGGGTGAGTAGACTGCATGGGTGAATTAGTAAGTCATAGAAAAGATGGCAACCCTAAATGTTCCAGCGATGATCATCGAGTCTAAACCCTCAGCTAGGGAGTATGAATTATAAGAAAAACAACACTGTTTTATACCTTGCGCGAAAAGTGACACCAAGAATCCAGTCATCTTTGGAGTACACGTTCACAAATCTTCCAGCAACCATCTGCAGTGAAGAAGGGGCACATGAATGTCATGCAAACAGCGTGGCAAGTTTAAGATGCTTGAATGTGGCACACATGCAGCTTCATGTCATGATGTTTCTGCTTGCAGGATGGTACCTTCCTAGCAGGCTCCCACTGCTCGCCTTTCACTGAAACTGGTGCACCTAGGAGTACAACCCTCTCAACAAGTCCTTCTGTTTCCAGAAACGAGTGAGTAAATCTGCAACGAACTATAAAGATAAAGGAGGTAGTCACACAAAACATACCATTGCCACTTGATAAAGCAAGCTCCTGTAAACATTTGAATATGACACGCGCCCCTAGTGAAAACCCAACAAGGGTAACAGGCCTGGGAGGTTATTAGTATCAGCGGGAAACATAATCCGAGAAACTAAGTGCACCAAATAAAATGAGTTACATGTGGAATTACCTGTTCCCTTGCAATCCCTTCATAAGTACTTCAGCAAGCATTTTTCCTGCCTTGTCTGATCTGAAAGACCACAATAGATTATTTCAGTAAACAAATTGCTTTGGTGAACAAAAGGCACTGCAACCTATGTTGAGTGCGTATGCATTATAATGTGTTATAACATCACAATCTTCCTGGATTTAAATACACATTCTCTACAAATCAAGAGAAAATAAGCAGTACTACTGCTAAATCAGTGGGCATTGCACGCAATGAATACTACTGGAGTTTGCAGGTACCTGTCTATAGCAACGGACCATTTGCTATCAATAAAATCCGTAGCTGCAAGCAGAGTAGCGGGCCATGCAAATGCTGCAAGAAAGCCACTTAAAACTGTTCTCATCGCTCCTTGCTTCATTAATTCCAGAGCAAGTCCTGCATCAACAAATATACATGTTAACTAAAGTAAATTGCAACAGTGCAAACTAGATGTACGAATCTGCAAATATTACTTGATGTTAACCAATCTTGTATTGCTGTACTCACTGCAATTATATGCTTAGACTCCCATTGAAGAATATACCTGCCATTCGTTAGTCCATACTGTATTTAGCTTTTAAGCATGTGGATGGAGGACTGCAGTTATGATCTGAAAAAGTACTCAAAAACATTTTAGACCTTTCTAGGTTATCCTTCCATCCTTCCCAAGGCCTAACGTAGTCCTCCTTGTCAAAAGCAAATCCAGAAACCATGATGCCAACCGCAAGACGCTGAAAGGGTGAATGACATTTACAGAGACCAAATCAGTTTGATTACTAAAAGGATTGATGGCATTCTAGTGACATGGAATTTGCTGTGACATCACAAAGAGATGAAGAACTCACACCCTGATTATGGTTCTCACCAATCGGTTTGAACTCAAATTCTTTTACACTCCCAATCCTTCTGGCCATTTTGGTGCCCGTCAAGCCAGCTCCAGCAGCTGATTTACAAAGTAGAATATTTCCACACAATTATTCTTGTTGATCCATTCCATCTCTTGTGAACAAGAAGTGAAACTTTACGTGGCATAGCATGATAGCAGTATAGCATGAAGAAAAAGCTCAAATAACATCACCACAAGGGTGCGGACAGGGCCTTAGACCTACCCCCAAATGATGCAGCCACTGCCACAGAGCCAGCAACAGATCCTGCAGCAGTAGCCATAGCAGCAAATCCACTGGCTCCTATAACAGGCATAAGTGTGCCGAGCGTTGGAGCAAGAGCACCAAATCCAGCAGCAATTGCTGGAGCAGCTAAACCTGTTATGTACAATAGAGAATATGAGCCATCTGGAGTAGTGTGTGTAACAGAAACTACTCAAGATTTTTAGTGTCCCAAAGTAATTTCCACATAATTCTTTCCTACCCCCAGTAATAGCCAGTAATGCTCCCCCAGTCAACGCAGCTGCACCAATGATTCCTCCACGCTTCCATTTCGCCCATTTGCTTTTGGGAGATGCGTTTTCTCCAGACTGTTCTTGTTCTTTTGCTGCTGCCATAGCAGAGCACGCAACCATTACCTCGATGGCTTCCTACAATATATACCAGAATGGCTGATCACAAAACTATGTAACGCAGCCTGAAAACACAAAACTATATATGTTTGATGATCTAAGAATAATGCAGTTTGGTGAAACTCTATCTATAGCTATAATTCCGCTGCATGCCTGCATTGTGAAAGAACAGATTGTACAAACCATTTTGATCCACTTCACATCGAGCCATGTTGCCAGTAACCGAAGAGCGACCCGATGCCGAGCGTCGTAGCCCTTCCTGAAGCGAGATGACTTCCTGTCCTCTTCCTCTTGCGACACGGGCTTATCAGCCACGCAGGCAAAGAGAAGCGCAAACAGCAACGACATCTTGCGGTGATCGGTGGCAGGAACGTCGTCCAGGGACAGCTTATCGACTCCGAGCAAGTCCTCGGGGGAGCCTCCCGCCGGTGATTCGGCCGTACCGGAACTAGTAGAGAGACCTTGGTCACCTTCTTTGGTGGATTCATCCTCTACATGATCACTGCGCAAACTCATTGCCATCACATCGACTCCTTTGGCCAGCGCGTGCTCCTGGTCGGATCTGTCCGAAGAGCTCTCGCCGTCTTCTTCGAAGATCATCCTTAGGAACTACAAAATGGAAGTGAAAAATGAGACGCTGAGAAGCACAATTGGGGATAAACAAAGCTATGTGTTCAGAGCTTAATCCCAAATCCCACAGTGTGGAATCCCCAAATGAGCCCGGCCTGCATCTCACTGGATGAAATGTAAATCGAACTGAGGCGAGCACATGATTGGATGGAAGCCGTGTGGGAGCTAGGGTGGTGACTCGTACCGCGCCGATGTGGTGCTTGGCCTCCGGCGACGCGGCCGTCTCCTCCAGCCCCGCCCACGCCGCGGGGTTGATCTCCAGGAACCTGGCAGAAAGCGATCCCCAAACCGCGAGTAAGTGAAACTGAAGCGTTCGTGTCAGAATTCACAGTGAAATGTGGGGGCGAACCTGAAGACGGGGCGGAGGAGGCCGCGGGAGTCGTGCGTCCAGAGCCCCGCGTCGTCGGCGGCGTCCTCCCCGCTGCCTCCGGAGCTGCCGCTGCTCCCGCCGCTGGCGCTGCTGGCGCGCTCGTCGTCTGCGGCGGCGGAGGAAGGGGCGCCGAGGAGGACGGACTGGTGGATCTGCGCCTGGCGGAGCGCGAGCGCGAGCAGGGCCCCCGCCGCGTACCGCTGCGTCGGCGTCAGCAGCGCCGCCGCCATGGGTGTGGTGGGGTTTGGTTGAACGGGGCGGGCGGCGGCGGGAGTAGCGTGCAGGAGTTGGGGTGGCGTCCGCTCCGAGGGAGGTGATGCGGACCTTGGGCTGGTCGCCTTGGCGTCGCGTGGGCGGCGCCGCCGCGCCGGTGGGATTTTATATGTTTGTGGCGGTCAAGTTTCGGGAAGGTTTCAACTGCGGTCGACCTGCACGGCACGGGCCGAACTTTTTTGCCGTTAAAGGCTGCTACTACTTCAGCTTCGCATGAAAATGATACTCCTTCCTAGTCACACTAATATATAGATGTATTTATACACATTTTAATTGTAGGTACATTCATTTTAGTGGCAAGTAATATAAATTGACGGAAGTACATTAGCTTCTAGTAATATATTTTTGCTATACATCTTGAGTGGGTTGAGAATTTCTCTAAAAAAGGGCGCAAGTTGCACATCTGCATTTTTCTCTCAAAAAATGCAATTCAAAAAAGGTGCACTTTTCTCGGATGACCGAGACTTAAGAAAATCTAAGTCAACTAAATTTTGAGTAATTATGTTTGAAATATATAATATCTACAAGTTACATCAATATTAATAGAAGTCTAGAACCATTATGAATTTTTTTTACGATTTTCTTTTTATTGAATATATATTGTTGGGGTGTCTCGTCGATGGGCACAAAGATGATGTTATCGTCTTCTTGACACATCTGGCTCTGGAATGGAACTGCCCCCCACGGGTACAAATGTAATGTTGATGCACTAAAGAGAGAAGACAATATAAAAAAAAAGAGCACCAAAAATGTGGCCAAAGCGATGTTTCACCCCCAAACACACAAGAGCTCACCCCAATCTAAAAGACGAGCCAAACAAAAATCCTCCAAGCTCCTCCTCAGCCGTGGATGTACGACACAATGATGGCCCAAAGCCGAGGAAGGTGTTCGCATAGCCGTTGAAGGGGGCGCTTGGGTTCCTTCCCATCCTGTAGCCGATGGGATACACCCCATGTTTATCCGTCGACCATTGGCCGATATCAATTCCAATATCAGCTATACTTCGACTTAACATGAAATTGATGAAGCATATACATTCTGGTAAAATTTGATTAAAAAAAACATTTTGTGTAGGTAACCCCCAAAAACTGTTTATATCACAGTACTTTATAGTATTATAAATGTCCATGACTCCAAGAAATGACCTTAGCTTATCTACTTGCCATCATCGTCTTTGTCAGTGTTATCGTTCTTTTTGCTCCCTTCTTCCTCCTCATCTTGGTCGCTGCTATCGTCCTCCTCTTCCCCTTTGTCCCCGGCCACAGCTTTCTCTTTGAGCGCCGTAACCAGCCTACCAAGGTAGGCGTCGGCATCCTTCTTCTTGGACCTGGGCATCAAGTTCTCGGCCACGTCGGCCGGCGACATGTTGACCTCGCCTAAAAGCTTCTGGATTTCTGTGAACAAACTGTGGTCGGTGACGCCTAGGTAGTTGTTGGCAAGCACCTTGAAGGACTCGAAGCAGCAGTAGGACATCTCGATATGCATGTCCATCCTGCCCCGTCGGATGAGCGCTGGGTCGAGGTTCTCCTTGTGGTTGGTGGTGAACACGATGACCCGCTCGCCGCCGCACCCGGACCATAGCCCATCTATGAAGTTGAGCACACCCGAGAGGGTCACCTTGCTCTCGTTGTCGTCATCTTTCTTCTTTTGCTTGGTCTTGCCCTTCTTCTTGCGCTTGCCGGTGAGATCGATGGAGCAGTCGATGTCCTCGATGACGATGATGGACTTGTCTTTGGTGTCGATGAAAAGCCTCCGCAGCTCGCTGTTGCTCTTGACCGCGGTGAGCTCGAGGTCATAGACATCGTAGTGGAGGAAGTTGGCAATGGCGGCGATCATGGTGGACTTGCCGGTGCCAGGAGGGCCAAACAGGAGGTAGCCTCGCTTCCACGCCTTGCCGACGGAGGCGTAGAAGTCCTTGCCGTCATGGAACATCTCGAGGTCGTCAAGGATCTGCTGCTTCCTTCCGGGGTCCATGGCGAGCGTGGCAAAGGTGGAGGGATGCTCAAACTTGACGCTGCTCCATGCATCGTAGTCGCCTGACCAGTCGTCCTTGGGCTTGTTGGTGTAGAGGCTGCGTTGGCGGTTCCTGGCCATGGCTTCGCGGCCCTCGGCGAGGACGTGCGGCAGGTAGCTGTCCTCCACGAGCACCCGGTGGCGGTGGTGGAAGGTGAGGCGGTACATGCGGCGCTCGTCCGTGCGGCCGGGGTGTTCGGTGATGATGGTGGTGGCGCGGGGCACCACCTTGCTCTTGTTCCAGCACATGTTGGCTCCATGGAACTCGTCGACCACCGCCTCGTAGTCGTCCATGGATAGGCTCATGCGATCGTCGTCGATGTCGAGCGTGGCGCGGAGGCTGCGTGCGCGGGAGGCGCAGGTGGCGCTCAGGTAGGCCTCGGTGGTGAGGTAGGCCTCGCTGCGGCCGAAGAAGTCGGGATCTTTCTCGTCGATGGTGATGGTGTCGTAGGGGGATATGGCGTCGACGATCCGGGTGGTGAGGGTGTCCAGGTATTCCTTTAGCATGCTGGGGATGCACTGCTGCAGCATCGACCAGAAGAAGAGGAGGCTCGCTAACGACGTCAGCATCCCGGCGGCCCAGCCCTGGTGGCCATCGGCGCTCCTGCCGCCGAGGAACATGTCCATCGCACGATCCTCGATCGATTTAGTAATGTCGGTACACCTGCGCACGTATGCAGGGACACAGGTACCTTTTATACTACTCCAGGTACCAACCTGAATACAGCCGGGAAGAAACCCTACATGATCGAAACCCAGTCAACGCAAACAATAAGAACTCAGGAGCCTCCTGGTGTTCCTAAAAACACACACGAGCAACTGGACGGGACTCTCGCCCTCCATCTTGCATTGGTGGATTCTTATCCAAGAAAACTGCTCCTACATGTCGTATTTTTCTGGTTCAGACACGATGCTGAGCATTACCCCATGGACCAACCCAAGGGTCACTACATGAATGGCGCGCTACGCCGACGGCCTTCTCATACGCCGACGGCCTCGGCCATGGGCCGATGGGCCTACAGACCAGCCTGCAAAAAGGACCGTCGGCGTAGCGATGCCCTCGGTGTATGATACGCTACGCCGACGGCTGCCCTCGGCACATCGCGGGCCGTCGGCGTAGAACAAGCGTGCGGCCTATGTTTAACTTTGAATTGAATAGCTGAAAATGATAAAAAAAAATTCAAAAAATAAAATCTTTCGGGATGCCATGTGTTATGTCATCTAGTTGCAAAAGAATTTAACAAAAATAAATTGCAATCTTTTTGCAAAATTGCGTCATGTATCGGTAAAACAATTTTTCTGGTTGCATACGAAGTCGGGAAAAACTGTATAATATATCACAATGATCATGGGAGAAAGTTACATCCGAATTCACCAGGAATTTTCCGGTTAGCCAATTTTTAGATTCTCAAAATTCCAAATAAAAATATGAAAGCAGGAAGATTTTAGTTTTTGACCGAAATTCAGGATTTTTTTATTTTTTTAAAAAAAACTAAATTAATAATTGCATCCTCGGTAGAGATTATTATTACTTAACCATTGATATTTATTTAAGTAATTATATAAAATTCAAAATAATAAAGAGTTGTGATATCACGATCTAAGGGTTAATAGGATTAATATGGTAGTATTATCAGTAATGTTTCGTGAAGATGGAAGCTCAACCGGAAGGAACCAAGATGTTAAGCGTGCTAGGGGTGGAATAGTGTGAGGATGGGTGACCCGGGTGGGAAGCTTGACTATGAGGGGTAACTTGACCTAAGATTATGTGTAGTGTTAGAATTAAAATGATCAATGTAAGAGACTAAGAAGATGTGAAAAAAATTAAACAAATTTTTTTTTTGAAAAAATAATTTTTTTTGAAGTTGACGGACAGGACGGCGTGGCCCGCGCCGAGGGTCCATACGCCGATGAGGGCACACGTGTTTCTGTCGAGGCGGACCATCCCCAAGGATGACGGTGGTCCTCGGCGTAGACTACGCCGACGGCCTTTTAAGGCTATGCTGAGGGCTCGGTGCCATTAACGTAGCGCGCCATTCCTGTAGTGGTTTTGCCACTACGGCATGCAGCAATGCTAGACCTACGGGATTTTTGTTTCCGGATCAAACCTACTGGGTTACGTGGAAGCAAGGCATGGGGTCATGGCCCTAAAATCACGGCGAGAGAAAATTGGGAACCAACTCGGTGGCTCCACATCATCCTGTAGCAATTGTGCGTAACAGAATTCCCGTAGCAAGGCATGAGGGTCATGGCCCCAAACGTGTTCATATGGTGGGAAAAAAACATATGCTAGATTTCAGCGTGTAATTCAAAACTTTCAAAAAATCTCTTTTTTTTTTTGCGCAGTGAGTGTGTTTCCCGAGGGGCCTAGGAACACGTTTACCGGACGGCAACCAGATTTACCGCCGGAAACCAAAGCCGTGGACCAAACATAAGGGCAATCAACTGCTACAAAAGTGAACTAAAGATGGTAATCGAACTGCCGGCAAAAGTATACTAGGGTAGCCAAATTGTTGGCCAACTCGGGGGATTAGGTCTTCCCGACGCCATCTCTCACTCTTTAGCTTCGCTTTAGTCACCGGTGGCGACGAGGCCTCTCCGACAGTGAAATACAATTCTTTAAAAAATTGTGATTTCTTTGGGTAAGGGGCGAGAACATACGATCTCAATCCAAAATATCAGTCAGATTTGAATTTATTCAAGACATTGTATTTCTAAATGAAACACATCATGTTTCTACCATTAGGTTAGTTTTAGTGAAGCAGTGGATGCACTAGGTACATATCTGGTGTTGGGTTTGAAAACAATTTAAATGACAAACTTCAAATCTGGCTGAAATTTTCGAAAGTTCTCTTCGAAATTTCGTAAATTTCTTGAAATTCTATCGGGCAAAAAATATTAAGGAAACACAATATTAAACCATGTCTTTGGCTGCATTTCCTGTCCAACCCTACACTCTTAGTGGCTTCTTCTCACGTGGCATTTCCTGACAACACATATATGAGCCTCAAGGTGTTGTTGGAGGTATTTCCGGTTCATGGAGGGCCCGTCATCCTTCGGCGTTGAGATCGCTAAGCGATGCGCTGAAGGACATTGTGTCACCATCCTTGGCCCTTGTTGGTGCCACAGGCTCGGGTTGGGTCATCGAGAATGCGATGTTGGACGCATAGTGTGGAGTGTCGTACATGTGGTAATTTTTCCTTAATTAAGTGGCAAACATGTGAATTTCTACTCCGTTTAACAACCGGTAGATTAATCTAAAAGATTGCTTCTTGTCCCCAATGTTCCGAATGTAATTTTCAATTACAAATGTATTACGAAGTTAGAAGTTAAACATATTTATTTATTGAAGTAAATATAACTATAAATATGAGTATGTGTAGAAAACGTCGATGGGTTTAGGAAATTGGACTAGGGTTTATTGGCTCACTTGACCTATCTCTCACAAATGTAGTGGCACATAGAGTAAAGCATAGATACGATATCTATTCAAACATATAAACATTATGATTGATAATAATATGATAAGATCTATATAAGCATCGATCACGTATATCCTTTTGTAACATCCCAAAATTTTCAAAATTCAATAGCATCATGAATTCATTTCATTCATGCATTTAAAAAAACCAAATAAAATAAACAAACCTTAAAAAGGCCTAAAACCCTAAAAGTCATATTTGCAGAAGTGTTGCCAAAATAGCCATAAAGGCCAATGAGCATACATTGTTATTTTATTTTTCTACAAATGTGTATTAAACATGTCCCTTTTTGTCCTAAAACATTATCTTGATTTTTAAATTTTTTGAGAAACAAGTTTGAATTCAATTGGAGGCTTAAAACGAAATTATAAAAGAAAAACAGAAAAGAAAAAGAAAAGAAACAAAGAAAGGAAAAAGAGGCCAGCCGAACTGGGCTGAGCCAGCCCAGCCCGCACACCCTCTCTCTCTCCGACAGGTGGGCCCCACCTGTCAGCCCCTCGTCCTACCTCCAACCGCCGCCTGCTCCTCCCGCACTGCGCGCTCAGCCACCTCGGGCACGCCCCCCACTCGCCGCACTCGTCACCTTGACGTCTGCCCCCTATAATTCCCTCGCCATCCTCTCTCTTTGCCCCCCTGAATACCGCCCCCAGGCTGCCCTGGTTGCTCGCCGGAGCACCTCGCCGTTGCGCCGCCTCCGGCCACCCCCTCTCACCGTCTCAGTGAGCAGCAGGACGCGTAGAGCACGCCATTGCGCTAGCCTCATTGTTCTGCCCACCGTCCACCACTCCGCCGCCGCAGGACCTCGCCGGAGATGCGCCGACGAACTCGCCCGAGCCGCCGTCATCGCCGTTGACCACTCCCCCCTCCTTTCTCAGCCGTTAGATCAGATCAGGCGGTCCAGATCGACTGGTCCAAGTCCCAGTTAGCACCTCTCGGCCAATAGCGTGCAGTGATACGTCTCCAACGTATCTATAATTTCTGATGTTCCATGCTAGTTTTATGACAATACCTACATGTTTTGTTCATACTTTATATCATTTTTATGCATTTTCCGGGACTAACCTATTAACAAGATGTCAAGTGCCGCCTCGTTTTCTCGCCGTTTTTGGTTTCGTAAATCCTACACAGAAATATTCTCGGAATTGGACCCCACGAAGACAGAAGTCAATATTTTACCGAGATGGACCCAGAGAGCCAGAGAAGGGCCAGAGGGGGGCCAAGGGGCCTCCACACCATAGGGGGGCGCGGGTGGCCCCCTGGTCGCGCCCAGATATGGGGTGGGCCCCTCGGGACCCCTCCGAGGTCGCCCTTTCGCCTATACTTCCAGATGCAAAAACCCTAAATAGATCGGTCTTCCTCCACGAAAAGTTACGTAGCCGCCGCCATCGCGAAGCCAAGTTCGGGGACAGATCTCCGTCTCCGCACGCCGCCGGACGGGAAGTGCCCCGGAATCCATCTCCATCGACACCACCGCCATCTTCATCGCCGTTGTCGTCTCCCATGATGAGGAGGGAGTAGTTCTCCCCCGAGGCCGAGGGCTCTACCGGTAGCTATGTGGTTCATCTCTCTCTCCCATGGTGTGATCTTTATGTGATCATGAGCTTTGTAATCTAGTTGAATATGTAGATGTTATTCTTGTCTATTATGCACTCTAGAGGTTACTTTAATATGAACTCCGGAGTTACTCTCCACGGTGTGATGGTGACAGTGTGCGCATCGTGTGTGATTCCTTTATGAAGTTGTGGAGCTTGTTTAGTCCGGCTTGAGGGTGCTCTTGTAGCTCTACACAATGAATGGTGTTTGTTATCCAACAAGAGAGTGTTTGAGAGTAGCATTTATTTATTCAATTATGTGATCATTGTTGAGAGTGTCCACTAGTGAAAGTATGATCCCTAGGCCTAAGCATTGAAACACCGTTTCCAACAAGTTCTGCTACATGTTCGCTTGCTGCCATTTTTATTTCAGATTGCAATTACTACTTATAATCATCCATATTACTTGTATTTCACTATCTCTTCGCCGAACTAGTGCACCTATACATCCGACAAGTGTATTAGGTGTGTTGGGGACACAAGAGGCTTCTTGTATCTTAATTGCGGTGGTTGCTTGAGAGGGATATCTTTGACCTCTACCTCCCTGAGTTCGATAAACCTTGGGTGATTCACTTAAGGGAAACTTGCTGCTGTTCTACAAACATCTGCTCTTGGAGGCCCAACACTGTCTACAGGAATAGAAGCGTGCATAGACATCATGCAGCCACCTAGCCCCACTCAAACCCTAGTCAATCAATGAAATTCAAATCAAATTCAAATGCCAGATTCGGTACGCACCTTAGAAAATTCATAGAGAAATATCTAGACATCCAAAAATTACAAATTTGGTATCCCTGGAAAGGTTAGAACTTTTAGAATTAAAAAATGTAAAAATATTTCATATGTACAATACAAATTTTTGAACCATAATTTAAATGATTAAATTGACCTTTTTCCACCATAAAAATTGTTGTTGTTGATATAGTGATACAAAAATTGTAAATTTGTAGTCTCTAGAATCCTTAGAACATGTAGAACATTGATGCGCGTAAATGTACACGTCCGTTGGGAACCCCAAGAGGAAGGTATGATGCGCACAGTTGCAAGTTTTCCCTCAGAAAGAAACCAAGGTTTAATCGGACCAGTAGGAGCCAAGAAGCACATTGAAGGTTGATGGTGGCGAAATGTGATGCGGCGCAACAACAGGGATTCCGCGCGCCAACGTGGAATCTGCACAACAAAACCAAAGTACTTTGCCCCAACGAAACAGTGAGGTTGTCAATCTCACCGGCTTGCTGTAACAAAGGATTAAGCGTATCGAGTGGAAGATGATTGTTTGCAAGAAAACAAGTAAAGAACAATTGCAGTAGATTGTATGCTATGTAAAGAATAGGACCGGGGTCCACAGCTCACTAGAGGTGTCTCTCCCATAAGATAAAAGCATGTTGGGTGAACAAATTACAGTCGGGCAATTGACAAATAGAAAAGGGCATAACAATGCATATACATGATATGATAAATATAGTGAGATTTAATTGGGCATTACGACAAAGTACATAGACCGCCATCCAACCGCATCTATGCCTAAAAAGTCCACCTTCAGAGTTATCATCCGAACCCCATTCGGCATTAAGTTGCAAAGCAACAGTACAATTGCATTAAGTATGGTGCGTAATGTAATCGACAACTACATCCTTAGACATAGAATCAATGTTTTATCCCTAGTGGCAACAAGACATCACAACCTTAGAACTTTCTCATCATCGTCCCGGTGTCAATGAAGGCATGAACCCACTATCGAGCATAAATACTCCCTCTTGGAGTTAAGAGTAAAAACTTGGCCGAGCCTCTACTAATAACGGAGAGCATGCAAGATCATAAACAACACATAAACAATAGATTGATAATCACCATAACATAGTATTCTCTATCCATCGGATCCCGACAAACACAACATATAGTATTACGTATAGATGATCTTGATCATGTTAGGCAGCTCACAAGATCCAACAATGAAGCACATGAGGAGAAGACGACCATCTAGCTACCGCTATGGACCCATAGTCCAAGGGTGAACTACTCACTCATCACTCCGGAGGCGATCATGGCGATGAAGAGTCCTCCGGGAGATGAATCTCCTCTCCGGCAGGTGCCGGAGGCGATCTCCCGAATCCCCCGAGATGGGATCCGCGGCGGCGGCGTCTCCGGAAGGTTTTCCGTATCGTGGCTCTCGCATCGGGGTTTTCGCGACGGAGGCTTTAAGTAGGCGAAAGGGTAGGTCGTGGGGCCGACGAGGGGCCCACACCATAGGGCGGCGCGGCCCCCTCCGGCCGCGCGGCCCTATGGTGGCAGCGCTCGTCGCCCCACTTCATTATCTCTTCGGTCTTCCGGAAGCTCCGTGCAAAAATAGGACCCCGGGCGGTGATTTCGTCCAATTCCGAGAATATTTCCTTACTAGGATTTCTGAAACCAAAAACAGCAGTAAACAAAGAATCGGCTCTTCGGCATCTTGTTAATAGGTTAGTTCCGGTAAAATGCGTAAATACGACATATAATGTGCATAAAACATGTAGGTATCATCAATAAAGTAGCATGGAACATAAGAAATTATCGATACGTTGGAGACGTATCAGCATCCCCAAGCTTAGTTCTCGCTCGTCCCGAGCGAGTAAAACGATAACAAAGATAATTTCTGAAGTGACATGCCATCATAATCTTGATCATACTATTTGTAAACATATGTAATGAATGCAGCGATCAAAACAAAAGTAATGACATGAGTAAACAAGTGAATCATATAGCAAAGACTTTTCATGAATAGTACTTCAAGACAAGCATCAATAAGTCTTGCATAAGAGTTAACTCATAAAGCAATAAATCAAAGTAAAGGTATTGAAGCAACACAAAGGAAGATTAAGTTTCAGCGGTTGCTTTCAACTTATAACATGTATATCTAATGGATATTGTCAACATAAAGTAATATAACAAGTGCAATATGCAAGTATGTAGGAATCAATGCACAGTTCACACAAGTGTTTGCTTCTTAAGGTGGAGGGAGATAGGTAAACCGACTCAACAATAAAAGTAAAAGAATGGTCCTTCAAAGAGGAAAGCATCGATTGCTATATTTGTGCTAGAGCTTTTATTTTGAAAACATGAAACAATTTTGTCAACGGTAGTAATAAAGCATATGAGTTATGTAAATTATATCTTACAAGTTGCAAGCCTCATGCATAGTATACTAATAGTGTCCGCACCTCGTCCTACTTAGCTTGGACTACCGGATCTTTGCATGCCATGTTTCAACCAAGTGTCACAAAGGGGTACCTCCATGCCGCCTGTACAAAGGTCTAAGGAGAATGCTCGCATTTTGGATTTCTCATTTTTGATTATTCTCAACTTAGACATCCATACCGGGACAACATGGACAACAGATAATGGACACCTCTTAAATGCATAAGCATGTAGCAATGATTATTATTCTCATATGAGATTGAGGATATATGTCCAACCGAAACTTCCACCATGATTCATGGCTTTAGTTAGCGGCCCAATGTTCTTCTCTAACAATTTGCATGCTCCAATCATTAAAGTGATAGATCCTTCAGACAAGACGGACATGCATAGCAACTCACATGATATTCAACAATAGTTGATGGCGTTCCCCAGAAGCATGGTTATCGCACAACAAGCAACATAATAAAAGATAAAGTGCATAAGTAGTTTTTAAGGCTATTTTGTCCCATGAGCTATATATTGCAAAGGTGAATGATGGAATTTTAAAGGTAGCACTCAAGCAATTTACTTTGGAATGGCGGAGAAATACCATGTAGTAGGTAGGTATGGTGGACACAAATGGCATAATGGTTGGCTCAAGGATTTTGGATGCATGAGAAGTATTCCCTCTCGATACAAGGTTTAGGCTAGCAAGGTTATTTGAAGCAAACTCAAGGATGAACCGGTGCAGCAAAACTCACATAAAAGACATATTGTAAACATTATAAGACTCTACACCGTCTTCCTTGTTGTTCAAAACTCAATACTAGATATTATCTAGACCTTAGAGAGACCAAATATGCAAATCAAATTTTAGCAAGCTCTATGTATTTCTTAATTAATGGGTGCAAAGCATATGATGCAAGAGCTTAAACATGAGCACAACAATTGCCAAGTATCACATTATCCAAGACATTTTAGAATTACTACATGTAGCATTTTCCAATTCCAACCATATAACAATTTAACGAAGAAGAAACTTCGCCTTGAACATTATGAGTAAAGCCTAAGGACATATTTGTCCATATGCAACAACGGAGCGTGTCTCTCTCCCACAAAGTGAATGCTAGGATCCATTTTATTCAAACAAAAACAAAAACAAAAACAAACCGACGCTCCAAGTAAAGAACACAAGATGTGATTGAATAAAAATATAGTTTCAGGGGAGGAACTCGATGATGTTGTCGATGAAGAAGGGGATGCCTTGGGCATCCCCAAGCTTAGACGCTTGAGTCTTCTTACAATATGCAGGGGTGAACCACGGGGCATCCCCAAGCTTAGAGCTTTCACTCCTCTTGATCATAGTATATCATACTCCTCTCTTGACCCTTCAAAACTTCCTTCACACCAAACTTCAAGCAAACTCATTAGAGGGTTAGTGCACAATTAATAATTCACACATTCAGAGGTGACACAAACATTCTTTACACTTCGGACATTGCATAAAGCTACTGGACATTAATGGATCAAAGAAATGAATCCAACATAGCAAAAGAGGCAATGCGAAATAAAAGGCAGAATCTGTCAAAAATGTAACGATCCGTAAAGACGAATTTTAAGATGGCACCGGACTTGCTCAAATGGAAAAACTCAAAACTAATGAAAGTTGCGTACATATCCGAGGATCACGCTCGTAAATTGGCAGATTTTTTCGAATTTTCTACAGAGACCTATGCCCATATTCGTGACTGACATGCAATGCTGTTTCTCGCGCAGACGATCCCAAATATAACATCAACTTTGACATAGAAACTTTACTTGGCACAAAAACATGATAAGGAGAGGTTGCTACAGTAGTAAACAACTTCCAAGACTCAAATATAAAATAAAGTACTCGTAGTAAAAACATGGGTTGTCTCCCATAAGCGCTTTTCTTAACGCCTTTCAGCCTAGGCGCGTAAAGTGCAAATCAAGTATTATCGAGAGTAGAAGCATCAACATCATAACTTGTTCTAATAATAGAATCAAAAGGCAACTTCATTCTCTTTCTAGGGAAGTGTTCCATACCTTTCTTGAGAGGAAATTGATATTTAATATTACCTTCCCTCATATCAATAACAAGCACCAACGGTTCGAAGAAAAAGGTCTTCCCAATACAATAGGACAAGATGCATTGCATTCGATATCCAAGACAACAAAATCAACGGGGACAAGGTTATTGTTAACCGTAATGCGCACATTATCAATCCTCCCCAAAGGTTTCTTTTTAACATTATCGGCAAGATTAACATCCAAATAACAATTCTTCAATGGTGGCAAGTCAAGCATATCATAAATCTTTTTAGGCATAACATAAATACTTGCACCAAGATCACATAAAGCATTACATTCAAAGTCATTGAATTTCATTTTAATGATGGGCTCCCAACCATCTTCTAACTTTCTAGGAATAGAAGTTTCAAGTTTTAGTTTCTCTTCTCTAGCTTTTATGAGAGCATTTGTAATATGTTTTGTAAAGGCTAAATTTATAGCACTAGCATTAGGACTTTTAGCAAGTTTTTGTAAGAACTTTATAACTTCAGAGATGTGGCAATCATCAAAATCTAAATCATTATGAGCTACAAGCAATGGGATCATTGTTCCCAAGGTTGGAAAAAATTTCAGCAGCTTTATCACAAGCAGTTTCAGCAGCTTTAGCAATTTCAGTGCGCTTTGTTCGCTTTGCACTAGGAGTAGAAACATTGCCAACACCAATTATTTTACCATTGATAGTAGGAGGTGCAGCAACATGTGAATCATTATCATTACTAATGGTGGTAATAGTCCAAACTTTAGCTACATTATTCTCTTTAGCTAGTTTTTCATTTTCTTCTCTATCCCACCTAGCACGCAATTCAGCCATTAATCTTATATTCTCATTAATTCTAACTTGGATGGCATTTGCTGTAGTAGTAATCTTATTATCAATATCATTATTAGGCATAACTTTCAAATTTAAAAGATTAACATCAGAGGCAAGTCTATCAACTCTAGAAGCAATAATATCAATTTTATCAAGCTTTTCCTCAACAGATTTGTTAAAAGCAGTTTGTGTACTAATAAATTCTTTAAGCATAGCTTCAAGACCAGAGGGTACACTCCTATTATTGTTGTAAGAATTCCCATAAGAATTACCATAACCATTACCATTAGCAGAAGGATATGGCCTATAGTTATTACCGTAGTTGTTCCTATAAGCATTGTTGTTGAAATTATTGTTTTTAATGAAATTCACATCAACATTTTCTTCTTGAGCAACCAATGAAGCTAAAGGAACATTATTTGGATCAACATTAGATCTACCATTCACAAGCATAGACATAATCGCATCAATCTTATCACTCAAGGAAGAGGTTTCTTCAACAGAATTTACCTTCTTACCTTGTGGAGCTCTTTCCGTGTACCATTCAGAGTAATTTATCATCATATCATCAAGAAGTTTTGTAGCCGCCCCCAAAGTGATGGACATAAAGGTACCTCCAGCAGCTGAATCCAATAAATTCCGCGAAGAAAAATTTAGTCCCGCATAGAAGGTTTGGATGATCATCCAAGTAGTCAGTCCATGGGTTGGGCAATTCTTTACCAAAGTTTTCATTCTCTCCCATGCTTGAGCAACATGTTCAGTATCTAATTGCTTAAAATTCATTATGCTACTTCTCAAAGATATAATTTTAGCGGGAGGATAATATCTACCAATAAAAGCATCCTTATATTTAGTCCATGAATCAATACTATTCTTAGGCAAAGATAGCAACCAATCTTTAGCTCTTCCTCTTAATGAGAAAGGAAATACTTTCAATTTAATAATATCACCATCTACATCCTTATACTTTTGCATTTCACAAAGTTCAACAAAATTATTGAGATGGGCAGCAACATCATCAGAACTAACACCAGAAAATTGATCTCTCATTACCAAGTTCAAGAAAGCAGGTTTAATTTCAAAGAATTCTCGCTGTAGTAGCAGGTGGAGCAATAGGTGTGCATAGGAAATCATTATTATTTGCATTTGTGAAGTCACACAACTTAGTATTTTCAGGGGTATTCATTTTAGCAACAGTAAATAAAACAAACTAGATAAAGTAAATGCAAGTAACTAAATTTTTTTTGTGTTTTTAATATGGAGAGCAAGACAGTAAATAAAGTAAAACTAGCAACTAATTTTTTTGTGTTTTGTTTAGGTGCAGCAAACAAAGTAGTAAATAAAATAAAGCAAGACAAAAACAAAGTAAAGAGATTGAGAAGTGGAGACTCCCTTGCAGCGTGTCTTGATCTCCCCGGCAACGGCGCCGTAAAACAGTGCTTGATGCGCGTAAATGTACACGTCCGTTGGGAACCCCAAGAGGAAGGTATGATGCGCACAGTGGCAAGTTTTCCCTCGAGAAAGAAACCAAGGTTTAATCGGACCAGTAGGAGCCAAGAAGCACGTTGAAGGTTGATGGTGGCGAAATGTGATGCGGCGCAACAACAGGGATTCCGGCGCCAACGTGGAATCTGCACAACAAAACCAAAGTACTTTGCCCCAACGATACAGTGAGGTTGTCAATTGATACGTCTCCAACGTATCGATAATTTCTTATGTTCCATGCTACTTTATTGATGATACCTACATGTTTTATGCACATTATATGCCATATTTATGCATTTTCTGGAACTAACCTATTAACAAGATGCCGAAGAGCCGATTCTGTCGTTTTCCGCTGTTTTGGTTTAGAAATCCTAGTAAAGAAATATTCTCGGAATTGGACGAAACTTTCGCCCAGGGTCCTATTTTTGCACGAAGCTTCCAGAAGACCGAAGACCTAACGAAGTGGGGCCACGAGGAGGCCAGGAGGGTGGCCGGCGCGGCCCAAGCCCTGGCCGCGCCGACCTACCCCCTGGGCCCTCGTGTGGCCCCTCGCGTTGACCCTCCGCCTACTTAAAGCTTTCGTCGCGAAACCCCCGAGTACCGAGAGCCACGATACGGAAAACCTTACGGAGACGCCGCCGCCGCGAATCCCATCTCGGGGATTCGGAGATCGCCTCCGGCACCCTGCCGGAGAGGGGATTCATCTCCCGGAGGACTCTTCATCGCCATGATCGCCTCCGGAGTGATGAGTGAGTAGTTCACCCCTGGACCATGGGTCCATAGCAGTAGCTAGATGGTCGTCTTCTCCTTGTTGTGCTTCATTGTTGGATCTTGTGAGCTGCCTAACATGATCAAGATCATCTATATGTAATACTATATGTTGTGTTTGTCGGGATCCGATGGATAGAGAGTACTATGATTATGGTGATTATCAATCTATTGTTTATGTGTTGTTTATGATCTTGCATGCTCTCCGTTACTAGTAGAGGCTCGGCCAAGTTTTTACTCTTAACTCCAAGAGGGAGTATTTATGCTCGATAGTGGGTTCATGCCTCCATTGAATCCGGGACAGTGACGGAAAGTTCTAAGGTTGTGGATGTCTGTTGCCACTAGGGATAAAACATTGATGCTATGTCTAAGGATGTAGTTGTTGATTACATTACGCACCATACTTAATGCAATTGTCCGTTGCTTTGCAACTTAATACCGGAGGGGTTCGGATGATAACCTGAAGGTGGACTTTTTAGGCATAGATGCAGTTGGATGGCGGTCTATGTACTTTGTCGTAATGCCCTGATTAAATCTCACTATATTTATCATATCATGTATATGCATTATTATGCCTTTCTCTATTTGTCAATTGCCCGACTATAATTTGTTCACCCAACATGCTTTTATCTTATGGGAGAGACACCTCTAGTGAATTGTGGACCCCGGTCCTATTCTTTACATAGCATACAATCTACTTGTTTTACTGTTTTCTTTGCAAACATCTTCCACTCGATACGTTTAATCCTTTGTTACAGCAAGCCGGTGAGATTGACAACCTCACTGTTTCGTTGGGACAAAGTACTTGGGTTGTGTTGTGCAGGTTCCGCGTTGGCGCCGGAATCCTCGGTGTTGCGCCGCATCACATTTCGCGACCATCAACCTTCAACGTGCTTCTTGGCTCCTACTGGTTCGATTAAACCTTGGTTTCTTTCTGAGGGAAAACTTGCTACTGTGCGCATCATACCTTCCTCTTGGGGTTCCCAACGAACGTGTGAGTTACACGCCATCATCAATCTCACCGGCTTGCTGTAAACAAAGGATTAAGCGTATCGAGTGGAAGATGATTGTTTGCAAGAAAACAGTAAAGAACAATTGCAGTAGATTGTATGCTATGTAAAGAATAGGACCGGGGTCCACAGTTCACTAGAGGTGTCTCTCCCATAAGATAAAAGCATGTTGGGTGAACAAATTACAGCCGGGCAATTGACAAATAGAAAAGGGCATAACAATGCATATACACGATATGATAAATATAGTGAGATTTAATTGGGCATTACGACAAAGTACATAGACCGCCATCCAACTGCATCTATGCCTAAAAAGTCCACCTTCAAAGTTATCATCCGAACCCCATTCAGTATTAAGTTGCAAAGCAACGGACAATTGCATTAAGTATGGTGCGTAATGTAATCGACAACTACATCCTTAGACATAGAATCAATGTTTTATCCCTAGTGGCAACAAGACATCACAACCTTAGAACTTTCTGTCACTGTCCCAGGTGTCAATGAAGGCATGAACCCACTATCGAGTATAAATACTCCCTCTTGGAGTTAAGAGTAAAAACTTGGCCAGAGCCTCTACTAATAACGGAGAGCATGCAAGATCATAAACAACACATAAACAATAGATTGATAATCACCATAACATAGTATTCTCTATCCATCGGATCCCAACAAACACAACATATAGTATTACAGATAGATGATCTTGATCATGTTAGGCAGCTCACAAGATCCAACAATGAAGCACATGAGGAGAAGACGACCATCTAGCTACTGCTATGGACCCATAGTCCAAGGGTGAACTACTCACTCATCACTCCGGAGGCGATCATGGCGATGAAGAGTCCTCCGGGAGATGAATCCCCTCTCCGGCAGGGTGCCGGAGGCGATCTCCCGAATCCCCCGAGATGGGACTCGCGGCGGCGGCGTCTCCGGAAGGTTTTCCGTATCGTGGCTCTCGTGACTGGGGTTTTCGCGACGGAGGCTTTAAGTAGGCGAAAGGGTAGGTCGTGGGGCCGACGAGGGGCCCACACCATAGGCGGCGCGGGCCCCCTCCGGCCGCGCGGCCCTATGGTGGCGGCGCCTCGTCGCCCCACTTCGTTATCTCTTCGGTCTTCCGGAAGCTCCGTGCAAAAATAGGACCCCGGGCGGTGATTTCGTCCATTTCCGAGAATATTTCCTTACTAGGATTTCGAAACCAAAAACAGCAGAAAACAAGAATCGGCTCTTCGGCATCTTGTTAATAGGTTAGTTCCAGAAAATGCGTAAATACGACATATAATGTGCATAAAACATGTAGGTATCATCAATAAAGTAGCATGGAACATAAGAAATTATCGATACGTTGGAGACGTATCAAACATCATGGAATCAGATATTATAAATTAGACATGCACACACTTTCTAGTTCAAATTATGTTTAAATCAGTAATCTGGCTATGGTTTAAAATCTACAAATGATGTTTGAATGATTCTAGGTGCATTAGCTTTGTATTTATGTACTCTATCCAGAGATGTCAAAACTTAATTTTTACATAACATAAAACTTTGCAGTAGCAATTTAATTAGAGTATATGCCTTATTTGAATCACTAGAATTGCAATAATTGAAATTTTACATAAAATAAAAATATCTAGAGCCCTTCACCAACATTATAAACATAAGGGAATACCAAATACAACATTTTCGCATCATTACCATGGGTGAAATTAAATGGTGCATTCCATGCATGCATACATGTCTATGATTGCTTCATCTTGAATGGTGTGTGCATTTGGTGTTTATAATCTTGTTTAGATTTTGAAGAGAACCAGTGCTACCCGCGTGATTGTTGTGAGTGTGCTAGTTGTTGTGACCAAGACAAGTGACATTCAAATCCCACTTTATTTTATACTATGCCTTAGAGTTTTGAGTTGTGTGCATGACATGATTTTGTTTTCAAAAGTAAAGTATATGCTATGCTTAGCAATCCTAGTAGTGTGTAGCTACCATTAAACCCGTGCTAGGATATTTAGCTTGCTTTGCAATATCAAATGCCAATGTTGTTTTATTACTTTCTTGTCGTTAAAAGCTGCTACTACTTCAACTTCGTGCAAAAATCTTGTGTTGTTGTTAAAACATATTTTGGGATTTTAGCCATGCTTGTCCAATCCTCGTGCAGTGATCATTTTCTCAAATAAGCCGGCCCTGATATTTAGATCGATAACTTATGTCTCATATACCATATTTATTTGGTTTGTGCCTGTATTTGTAAGATATCTATTCGAAAATTTAGAACATCAATTTTGCCATCGGGTCAAATGCCGCTGAGGCATAATTATTGACCCCGTAAGAAATTTTGTAATTACAAGGAGGATATGAAGATATACTTGATGGAGAAAATAGTGCCCTTCATCGATGAAATTATGCAGAGGGCTATTTCAATCCAACGCGGGTAGTAGCTCTTCTCTTATACAGACTGATTTGCTTTGTGCAAGTAGGACTTTAGATGATCTTATATTCATCTAATTATCTTTAACATTTCTAGATTGGATTAACTGCCTCGTGCTTTTTAAAGAGAACAATAATTTTGAGCATAATGTAGTCTATGTAAAATAATGGGACATGCGTGCAGGATCTTTGACCAGTTATCGCTCGGTACATCACTGAAGAAAAAACATTGTAGTAGCCGTGGAGTCACGGCAAGAGCACCACTGTTGTTGCCTCCGGCTCCTCCTCGCCACCTGAGGACTTCCTCGACGGGGCACAACACATGCCTCTCCACTGTATCCATGGCCTCCCCAATTCCCAAGGTAGCTACCTTTACAAAAAATAATGATTAAGGGTAAAATACCCTTACATATGGGTGACAACTCTGATGGCATGGATGGCTTCACCTCGGGTGGAATGGGTGGCTTCAAAGGAGCAATAGGAGGATACATTGATACCTTCATCGGTGCTATGGGACAAGCCATGGGAGCCGACATCGGTGGCATGGTCAGCGGCTTCGCTGGAGCAATGGGAGGAGCCATGGTTGTCGACACTGTAGGTGCCATGGCCGGCAACAATGGAGGTGGCATGGGCAGTCGTAATGGAGGTGGCATAGGCGGGGGCAACTCTTTTGTTGCTACCGACACCATTGCCGAACATGTGCAAGAAAATGAGGTCAACAATAGTAATGACGATGAAGTATGTTCATGAACTATGTATTTCGATGAACTATATTATACTTTGAAGTATGCATTTGGTATGTGTTTGTGGCGAACCATGATGATGTTGATGATATATTTAATTATATTTGTTGTTGATACATTTGTGATTATCATTCATAGTTAAAATGGGAAGAGACATGGCCGGCGATGATGTATTTGCACGCAGACGTTTTTTGTGATGTATATTTTTGATGTAAAATGTTTTACATCATCACTTTTTTTATATGTAAAACATGTACTATTAGAGATGCTCATACGGGACCCAGCCGTCAGTGTCTCTCTATAGGAGTCGATCCCCAATCTTCCTTTTCCTACCATGGCGGCGACCCGTTACTCCTGCTCCAGGCCGCACGAGGGATTCACCCATGACGCAGACCGACTGGTCGACGACCACTCATCGGTGCATCCGCGCCGCCGATTCCATCCTGCCCCGTGTGACTTCCCCGTCTCTGCTCGTGGTTGTGGTTGGTCGCCGACAGCGGTCGTCCGGAGGGCCGGCCGAAGCCTCGAATCGGATTACTTCCACGGCCTTCCACGCCGCAGTGAGTTTCCGAGTATTTGATTTTCAGTCGTCTGTACGGCAGATTGGATCCATGTTCTGATTCTGCATCTTGTTGAAAGCATTGAGTAAAACTACTGTTGCACTAGTCGGTTCTTGACTTCGTGCAGACAGTTAAAAAAACTCCGAAGAACTAACCAGACCACTCAGCGCGTGTGGAATGAACGTACGAGAGAAAGAAGTATCCATCGAGCTGTAAAATTCTTCTCACGCTGAATACCGTAAAAATAGGGTGCGGTCGGGCCAAGAAAATCACGAGAATTGTAGATCCAACTTCCAAGGCAATGGCTAACACTAGTGTAGTTTTAGATCCAAGTAGATCCCTCTGGTGTTTCCTGTAGTAAATTTTACAGCAAGAGATTGTTAAAACATACTGGACATTCTAGTTTACCGGCAAAAGAAAATTCCGGTGTTTGGACAGTGTCCAAGTAATAGCTTATCTGCAAAGCATGCAACGCTCGGTACTACCAAGTGACGATACTGTTATGCTATAATACTAACTACTACTGTCAAGACATACCGTTGCAGTGTTAATCTGCAGCTAGGATGCCTGAGCTCTTGGTATATTCAGTAAAACTACTGCTGCACTCGTCAGTCCGAGGTTGCAGGGTCACTTTCATGTTTCAAAGTTGAGAACTGCAGACAAGGACATCAGCCCTTCGTTTTCTTATGGTCCATTCAAACTAGCCTTTCTTAATGGAACTGAAACAGGCAATCTTCATTTCACATCAGCCTTTCGTTTTCTTATGGTCAATTCAAACTAGCACAACACCAATCTAATAGCAGCCCTGTATTGAGGCTCTTTGGTCAAAGAAAATAATAAATTGGCTTCAGTTGACACTAAGAGAAGGACTGGACACTAACACAAATACTCTGAATGCCATTCTGCGAGTCATCCGGCAAGTTTCAGATATAGGTATTGCAGTACCAAATTGCTCAAGAAGGCTGAAGGTTTTCACACAAAATTACATACATGGAGGCTATATTTTCTGCTACTATGGGTGAGCTTGCCAGTAGATCCATATCTTTCCTCGTGGACAGATACCTGAAGCAGAAGGTTGCGCCAGGCGAGGAGGAGAGTCTGCGCGGGCTGCAACGACTGCTACTGCGGCTTCGCGTCGTTGTTGAAGAGGCAGATGGCCGGCTCGTCACAAACAAAGCCATGCTACATCAACTCAGAATACTGAAAAAGGAGATGTACAGGGGCTATTACACTCTCGACTTCTTCAGTTGCCGAGCCCATGGAGAAGACAGGACAAAAGATCGTGAAGTAAGCAACTCCTTTGCCCCATCTATGTTCAACCCTGCCAAGCGTGTATGTATCTGCAGTGGCAGCAATGAAGGTGTAGTGCGAGCTGAGCTGCTGGAGAAAGTTCTTCGCAGCATAAAGGACACCATGGACGATGTGAGTGAGTTCACCATGTTTCTATGCAGATGCCCACGTTTGGACCACCAACCGTACAACATGTATCTCCTGCTGAACAAGTGCATGTTCGGACGCCAGATGGAGATGGAATTTATCATGGACTTCCTGTTGCAAGAGGACTGTGATCCCAGTGCCGCTGAAGATCCTGCTGTCCTACCGATCACCGGTCCAGTTTGGAAAGAGCACTCTGATTGAGCATGCTTGCAACGATGAAAGGGTGCGCAACCACTTCTCTCAGATTTTGCGTTTCAGTGGCGATGATCTTAAAGATGCAAGTGTGGAGACCCTAAGAGATGGAGGTAAACTGAAACATCAAAACCGTGGCATGGGCGGTGGAAGGACACTGATCATCATTGAGCTATTTCTGGATATCGAAGAGTCTGTTTGGAAAAGGTTGTATTTAGCCATGAGTATTTGCATTGCGAGCGTCAGTAAGATAATAGTCGCGAGCCGATCCGACAGGATTGCAAGCTTTGGAACCACACAACCCCTTAGATTACAGTGGCTTACTACGGAAGCATACTGGTACTTCTTCAAGACACGTGTTTTCGGGAGCACCAGCTCGGAGGACCATCCAAAGCTCACGGCAATAGCCATGGACATGGCCAGGCTGTTCAACGGGTGCTTCAGGGGTGCAACCATCTTCAGTGGACTACTCAAAGCAAATTTTAACCTCCGTTTCTGGAGCATGGCCCTTGCAACCCTTAGGAATATCTCGCAGAATAACATCTTGATGTATGGTCAAGGTATCGTTGATGCTTGGGACATTGTCGAGCCATTATATCTCAGGAGAGCAAAGAAAACTTCTTCTGAATGTTTTGTAATTTTGGCTGATTATCAGACATGTTATGGTGAAACTCAACCTGAACATCCAGAGATGGTGAGCGTGCAAGATCTTTTCTTTGGAAGTATTAGGCCTCGAGGAAATTTCAAGGTCCATGCATGGACATCTAATCTGCCGCCTCACGACAACTACATGTTTCACTGTGGGATACGATCTCTTCCAGAAGAGTAGCAGGTGATTAATTGTCTAGTCTTTGATTTTTTTACTGAACATGGTCTGTAAATTTGTGTTTCACTTACTCAAGACTCTCAAGCCGATGCATGGTTCGTGCTTGTGCAACAGCTTGAATAAATGCAAATAGAGTGGACAATGTGTCTTCACTGACATGCGTAGCTTCTTTTAATGTATCTGGAGAAATGGGATACGCTACAATTTTCGGCTGCTAACACGTTTTTATTGTTCATGCTGTAAGTTACTTAAGAAATTTGTTTGGTTTGGTGATATGCGTGCTACGTGTTGTTCTTTTATCCCGTATATTGACTATGGAGAAACCATGGATTGACTTCTCTAACCGCTGAGAATTGAGCTGTACTGTTAAAGTTGTCTGTTTCATAACTTTTCTCTTGGGGGAAACCATGGATTGACTTCTCTACGGAGAAACCATGGATTGACTTATCTAACTGCTGAAAGCCTCAAATATTGACTACGCTTAAACGTTAAAGCTGTCCGTTCCATAACTTTTCTTCCAATTGCCTGTTTTTCCCAACAATGCTAGTGCCCTTGCCAGTGCTGAAAGCCTCCCCGTTGCAGCCATGCTCGTGGCAGAGCTTCTGGTTGTCGTCAAATGCAGCTCGCAGGGATGTGCTGGGAGGCGGCTAGGCCGGCTGCGAGCACACCAAACACCACCAGAGGCAGTCCTACCTCCAGAGCTGACGGGACCGCTGCCGACTCCGCAATGCATCTATGAGTTATCCAAGTTCTCGGATCTGAACCTGAACAGATTTTAACCTCTGAAGTATACGGTTATTTTAGATATGCCAATTTGATGGCTCGAAAAAAAAGATATGCCAGTTTGTACCTTGATGGTGCTAGCTACCCCCTGCTTGCCGTCACATGCTCTGGGACTATTGTGTGATCGATTGCAATATACTACTAGCTAGTCTACATGGTTTCAACATCAGGAAACTCTCATGAGAAGAGAATTATAATGCGATGATGCAATATTGCTCAATCTGTTAGTTTCAGTCTTGCGTCACATTTTATGATTGTTGATTCCCGGCTTAAGTTTTAACAAGTGCCGTAGGAAGAATTTTCTCATGGGACATAGCATATAGCTCTTGTGAACATAAAAACTAGGGTGGCTATCTTGTGATTGTCATATGTTTCAAATTTAGTATTTTCCTCTTTGGCTTCATCTATCAGGATTCGCTAAAGAAAGAGAGAAAAAGGAAAGAAACCATACCGATCACTATCAGGTGTTGATCATCGCCATGATGAAACTCGCAAGTAGGCACTAGGCACATGTTTAATTACTGTATTTATCCACCCAATCCCCCCTTATTATTCCTTCCAAAGTCATATCTACAAGCGTGGGATAGTTGATTCACTGATCGAGGTGGATCCAGACTGAGATAGATTCTGCAACCAACAAAATAACCTGGATCCTTATGGATGACCGTGCACACATGTAGATGGTGATTGAGATGGAGCTCTCCCTTATGTACCACACCCAGTTAATTTGATCAATGCCAGGAACACCTTTTTTGTCTAGTTGCGGAGATGTTATATTCAAATAATGAACCACTTGAAGATAACTTCTCCGTCCACGACGCGGACATTTTTAACGACACTATCCATGCCCTCGCCCTCATCGAACTCCCCCCTTCCATTCGGTCTCTCAGAGCTGTCTATTCCACGGGTGCCTCGGGCGGGCTCCTTTCCGCCTGGGACCAGAATGTGTTCGCTCTCGTCAACGAGACCTCCACTCGCCACCTTCTCTCCCTGGATCTCGTCTTTGTCGCTGACGGTTCGGCGATTAGGTTTACAAACGTCTATGCCCCCTGCGATAGGGCCGAAAAAGTTGTGTTCCTTGAGTCTCTCGCACTCATGAGCAAGACCCCGACACCCCTTGGCTTATCGCCGGTGATTTTAACCTCTGCCGAGACCCCTCTGACCGTAACAACGACAACTTCTCCGTCCACGACGCGGACATTTTTAACGACACTATCCATGCCCTCGCCCTCATCGAACTCCCCCTCACGGACCGCAGCTACACCTGGTCTAACCATAGAGCGATTCCCACCCTCGTCAGGCTGGACCGTGTTTTCATTAACACTGCTTGGAACGACGTTTTCCCCTCCTCTACTCTCTCCTCGCTTACTCGTGATACCTCGGACCACGTCCCCCTCGTTGCCACTATTTCCACGGTCATTCCGAAACGGGGGCATTTTAGGTACGACGCCGTTTGGGGGCTCCAGATGGTTTTAAAAATATCATCCGATCCTCCTGGGCTGGTACAACTAGACATGATCCCACCTCCCAAATTGTCGCGCGTCTTCGGCAATGCCGTTTCCGCTGCAAAGCTTGGGCGAAACGTTCCTCCCCCTCCCTCCTTAGGGAAAATGACTGTTGTATCCTTATCAACCTTCTGGATGTGCTGGAGGAGGACCGACCTCTTTCCCCCCACGAAAACCACCTCCGCTCCCTTGCCATGGACGCTCTTCACCTTGCGGTCAAAGAGAAAGCTGTCTACTGGAGGCTTAGGGCTAAAGTGCGCTTCGCCCTTGAAGGTGATGAGAACACCAAGTTCTTTCACGCCTCGGCTACCTGTCGTCTCCGCCGCAACTCTATTTCTGCTCTTGACTGTGATGGCACCACCTTCACCTCGCATGCGGCTAAAGCAACTATCCTCAAAAACTTCTTCGGGGAACTTCTCGGCACGGTCGCACCGACTAGGTGGCGTTTCAGGCTGGACTCCCTGTACCCAAATGCCCCTCCCCTCCCCCCCAGTCTTAGCGCTCCCTTTACCCAGGACGAAGTTCGGAAGGCCTTCCTCGATATGAACAAGTTGTCCAGCCTGGTCCGGACGGGTCTGGTCCCGCTTTTTTTCAGACATTCTGGGACACAGTGTGCCCGGATGTGACTGCCGTCTTTCGCTCCTTCTACGATGGCACCATCGACCTCACGCGCATTAACCGGGCCTTCCTTGTGCTCCTCCTGAAAGCTGAGGTTTCCAACACCCCCACTCTCTTCCGACCGATATCCCTCCAAAATTGCATTATGAAAGCTATTACTAAGGTCCTGACCACGAGGCTGCAGTCTTCTATCCACTCGCTCGTGGATGCGGATCAGACTGGTTTCCTCTCTGGGCGTAGGATCTCTGAAAACATTGTCTATGCGGCGGACATCCTTCGCTGCTGCCACCTTCGCAGAGCGCCCACCCTGGTCTTCAAAATTGACTTTAGAAAAGCCTTTGACTCTGTCAACTGGGATAGCCTTCTTGCCATTCTAAAAATCCGGGGGTTTGACGATCGGTGGTGCGAGTGGATGGCTCGCATCCTTTCCACCGGCCACACTGCGGTGCTCCTCAATGGAGTGCCGGGCGATTGGATCCGGTGTCGCAATGGCCTCCGCCAGGGGGATCCCCTTTCCCCGTACCTCTTTTTCATTGTCGCTGATGTCCTCCAACGGCTAATCCGGCAGGCCTTCCACCAGGGCAAGCTTAAGCACCCCCTCGTAGACGCCTCCCCTTGCCTGGTCCTCCGGTATGCCGATGATACGCTCATTATTTGTAGGGCCGACCTTTCCGCCGCCTCCTGCCTTCGGGACGTGCTCGAGGACTTCGCCGCCGCGACTGGTCTTGCTATCAACTTCCACAAATCCTGTTTCATCCCCATGAATGTCTCCCCCGACGACGGGCGGCAGATGGCTGCCACCTTAGGGTGCCCCGTCTCCTCCTTCCCTCAGCCGTATCTTGGGCTTCCCCTCTCCCCGACTAAACTCCCTATCTCCGCCTACACCCCCTCATCCGCTCTTTCGACCGCCGCCTCTCGGGTTGGAAAGCTCTTCTCCTCTCCACTGGAGGGCGCCTGGTGTTATGTAATGTTGTTCTAAATAACCTTGCATCCTACTATATGTGCTCGTATTTGCTTCCGCAGGGTGTGCTCGAAAGTATTGATAAAAGGCGCCACGCTTTCTTCTGGACGGGCAAAGACTCTTGCTCTGGTGCTCGCTGCCTGATTGCTTGGGATAAAGTTTTGTTGTCTAAGAAGGAGGGAGGCTTCGGTGTTAAGGATCTCCACCGGCAAAACAGGTGCCTTCTCCTTAACTTTGTGCATAAACTCCACCAAACTCACTCCGTTCCATGGAAAGACTGGTTCAGGGAACACTCGGCGCAGGATCTCGGCGACGTGACTTCTTCACCATCCTTCCTCGACAAAATCGTGCAGGAGTGCCTTCCCCTGTACCGCCGCATCACCCGCGCCACGGTCGTCAGTGGCTCCTCCACCGCCTTCTGGCTCGACAAGTGGCTGCCCGGCATGCCGCTTGCCGAGCGCTACGCCGCTCTGTTCTCACATGTTACTCGGCCGAATGCTTCGGTGGCGGCGGTCACCTCGACGGGGCTTGACCTTCAGCCTCGCATCACCGCCGCTGCTGCGTGTCAGCTCCAGGAGGTCCTTCACATCGTGCGCTCCACCACGCTCTCCGACGGGCAGGATCTTCGCTTCATCGACTTACCCTCGGCTCCACCCTTCACCACCAGGGGAGCATACCGCATGCTCTCCCCCCTCCACGCCACTGATGTGTCTGCCTGCACGTCGTGGGGGCTCCGGCTGCCCGCGAAGGTGCGGATCTTCTCGTACCTCGCCGACATCGACAGGCTCAGCACGCGAGCCAACCTCTTCTTCAAAGGCTGCGCACCTTCCGCTGCGTGCGCTGCCTGTTCCACGCAGGAGACCGGACGCCACCTCTTCTTCGACTGCTCCATCGCCGCCGAGGTTTGGGGCTGCCTTGGAACCCCCATCCCTGCCGACGACTTCACCATTTGGGACCTGCCGCCCCCTCCTGCGACCGCCGTCCATGTCTGGCACGCCGGGCTTGCGACTGTCATGTGGGCGCTCTGGAAACCGCGGAACGACCTCGTCTTCAACGCCAAAACCACCACGGCTCGTATGGTCCTTCGCCGGGCGGCCGATGACCTTACCTTATGGAGGTGGAGATACAAACTCCACGATCGAGGGCGACTAGATGCTCTTCGCAGCCTCTTTGTGTCCTCCACCTTGTAGCTCTGTGCTCTACCCCCCCCCCCCCCTACCTCCCTCTCTATTCTTTGTACAAACGGTACTGACTTCCAAGTCGTTCGAGTAATATAACAAGCGGTGGGGAAAAACCCCCCCGTAATTCTCGAAAGAAAAAACCACTTGAAGATTTGGATATGTATATTACAGTGTTTTTTATTTTGCGAAATATGTATTACAGGAGGGTGTGAATCTTCCTTATGCACCTACTATAAGATTGTGTATGGTGACAGGGATACAACGAGTTGAGGATAGATTCGACAATGTTCCACGCTCTCCTCACATGAAGTAGTACCAAAAATTAAACTGTCATATGTAATGATTTTTTTATAAAAAAGAATCCAAATCACCTATCAAATTTAGAGGAATAAGGACTTTGCACAACTCAAGCTGAAAAACAGGCCCATAGTCTTAAATAAGCTTATGCTTTTACTCTGTGGCGGGCCTAGCCTATCTGGGCCAGCTGAAAGTGGAGAAGAGGCCGAGACGGACTCGTTGGAGTCGACCCCGACCCGGAATCTTACCGGGATTTCGACCGGACCAAGAAAGGCTGGGCCTATATAGCCACAGGACACATCGTAGCTTCTCCCCACGATCGAAAGCTAGGGTTCCAAATCTCCTTCAGCGAAAATCCCCCAATCTAGCGGCGAGGCGAGGCTATGGCAGGTAAGGGGAGGGTGACCGGCCGTCAGACGCGGAGGGTGTGTCCCAGCAAAAGGAAGGCAGAAGAAGAAGGCGAGGCGGCTGGCAGTGCGGACTCCATGGTTGCTCGCGGTGAAGCAGTGGAGGCTCCTACCAAGGGGAAGATGTTGATGGCGCATGAGGACATCCAGTCAATCCTGAGCCACAAGGCCAGGGGACGCAGCTTCAAGGAGTTCCAGGCCAGGGTCGCCAAGGAGGTGGAGGAGACGGGTGAATTTGTCGTCTCGGAGGAGCACATGAAGAACGTGCAGGAGACCCGAGCATGGTTCAGGGAGCAAATCTTGAGCTTGAGGTCCGATTATCCCGACGTGATGTTTGAGGATTGACGAGGAGCAGGAGTGCACGGCGGATGTGGAATCTGATAATCTGGGTTGAAATGGCTCTGTCACTCTGTATATAAATAAAGATGATCCCATCCCATAAAATGGCTCTGTCACTCTCTATATAAATAAAGATGATCCCATCCCATGTACTCCGTAGTTCCAAACACCGTCCATCAAGTGAACATAAAGGTTCGGACCACTTGTATAGTTCAGGACGGGAATGCAAAGGAAGTTCTATATCTATCGTCAACTTCAATTTTTATTGACAGCATATCTTATCTTTATCTTTATTATCTTTATCTTTATAGAAGGCAGAAATACAAGTACAAAAAATGATGCAACTCGCTGCGAACAACGAGTGTACGTATCAAAAACTCGACACACAGGCTAGTCCGAATATAATCACGATGACAAACCACTACAAATAGGACTACAAAGCAAAATAGCCTCCCTAAAACAGAGAAACATCGCCGAGTCTTGACTCGCACCGGTCACCTCCGAAGAACAACACCTCCCATAGAACTTCTCTCGTCAATGCACCATCCATTCTTTATGCCTAAGAGAAGGTGGCAAGCAGATGGTGGAACTTGATGAACCCCGAGGTAGGCACCGTCTTGGACTCAAATCCGACGACGTACATTGCGCCGCTGCATCTCGAGCTTGGACAATGGTCACACCAGAGGAGCGCTACGAACTTCCAAGCCGTGTCTCCAAACATGATACTCCCAACAAAGAGACGATGGTCGAGGACACCGCCACCGTGTCGATCCTACTACGAATCTAGGCTTTCTCCCGGAGACCCCTACCAACTCCAAGAGAGCGAGGAAGATGGCGACGCACCTCGGCGACGCCTCCAGGGAGGGATCTGACGCCCACAGGCGTCATCGCCGTCGGCTCGGCAAATGTCAACAGGACTTTCATCCGGGTCGTCACCGATCCCACAGCTCGAAGGGTTGGGGCAGCACTGTCATGTAGTCTCACACCGCCGCCCATAGCACCAGCGGTTGTAGCTGCACAGCCATGGTCCTCCGACACCACGCAGTACTGAGAGAAACGCGACCCCTTCACCTCCAACCATGACGAAGAATAGCAGCCTCCCACCTCCTCCGGCAAGGGCCAGGACCATCCGCGTCGGTCGTCACCCGCTCCCCCGAAGGCCTAGATCAAGCTCGCCATGTTCTCCAAGTTCCACGCCGGCACGACCGAGGGTGGCACTTGCCCGCTCGCGATGTGGAGGCGGTCGGATGATGCGCCAGAAACTCTTTCCTGGACGGGCATCCTCTGTGTCGTCGCCTCAAAGCGGGGACCTTGCACCTGCCACTAGGCCGACGTGCCACCCGCTCCAACTCTTGTTTCCTTCCCCGTCATGGTCAGGAGCTCCTCCGCGCTTTCCGCCATGTGCCGGCGATGCCGACCAAGGTCACACGCTGCCCTCCGCTCCTCCACCTGCGCTGCACGATGACGTCTCGCCTCCGCGCGTAGGGAGCCCATCGGGGTGCGCCACCACCACCCGCCGCCTTCGACGGACGGGCGCGGCCGCCACCGCCGACATCGGTGGCGGCAGCAAATGGAATGGGGGGATCGGGGCGCCTTGCCTTTTGTAGGGTTTGGGTCCTCCGGAGCCGCTCGCGGTAGCGGCTCGAGAGGAAATGACAATAGTCTGTTGAACGAATTCAGAGAAACAATAGCATCGATTGCTAGTAACTTCTACCAGTCCTAGAACAAAAGCGGCGACAGTTTATGTAACAGTGAAAATACAAAATGATCTGGGCTAAATAGCAGGGAGAAGATGATATATCAGTTTGGCCAGGTGCATGCTCCAATTACATCAGTTGGCGATCTTTGGAGCGTTGTCCAGGTCTATTTGGATTGCCCGCAATGATCTGGTTTTAATGTAAAATCTGTATATAGCTCGCCTCTGAATAACATCTACAATTTGATTTCAATGCTCTCGCAGTGGATTTCATTGTTGCCGGCCAACCATGAGGCGGGATGGAAAGACCGAAAGACATGGTTGATCAGTCAAAGTGTGTAAAAGAAATCTATCATTTCACAGCTCGTGCGTGAGCTTCTTTCTCTGTTTTCTGCTGAGCTGTAGTGAATGACTACCTTTGGTTTGTGGTTGTTTTGTTGGTTAACCCCAACACTATATTTGGTTGCTTTTCATATAAAATCAGGGCCATTGTCCTTTTCTCAAAAACTAAGCATGCACTACATATTACTAGATTTAGATGTGCGCCTTGGCGCACGATCCTGTGAAGTTCACTTCAATTTGCAGTTTGTACAACAACGATGAAAAACAGGTGAGAAAATGATAATATGTTATTGGCTCGGTACCTTAGCGGACCAAATCTGATAGTCGAAATTCTATGGCAGCCCAGAGCTTAAAATTACACTAACAGCTCAGGATCACAAGACAAACATCCGAAGATAGATATATATGATCCATAGTAAGTTGGGATGCATAATAATAATAGTAATAATAATAATAATAATAATAATGAACCAGTAAGTAACATATCAATGTGGCCAAGATATCCATGGAAAAGATGTAGATCGATGTCATACAATAGTTCTTGATCCAAGGAAAACATTCCGGCCCGATTATCAAGCCTTTCACCTAACAGTAGAAAACTCGTGTACAAAGCACAATCAACTCATGATCCTCTCTCTACTCGACCAGAGCATCGTCATCATCAGGTAGTGGATGCGCTATTATAGTAGCAAGGACATCCTCGTGCCTGCGAACATCGTATAAAAAACAATCAGCAATCCAGTCATTCACATGTTTCAAATAATAGGAGCATATGTGGCAACGGAATGATTGGAAAAATAGGACAACACTTACTATTGCTGCGTAGATAGGTTGAAGGTCACTTATGGGGGTTTGAGAGTCATAGGCTTCAACAAAGTGTTGGCATCACTAACATCATCAAATACAAATAAGAATTAATATAAATGGCCATAGATACTGCAACAATTAATTAAAAAAAACAAACAGTTAGAGATGAATTAACCATGGACACTGCAAAATCAATCCAAAAGAACAATCAGCTAGAAATTATAATGGATACCAGTATGCATCAGCAAGGAGTGACAACCAAAGAAAAGTACAGTGAACATTTTACTAACTTTCAGATATTTGTTAGGAAGCACCGAGTTCAGATGTAGCCTTGCTACCATATCAGGCATCGATTATCAATGCCCCCTTGGAGAATGATGATTATCAATGCCCCCTTGGAGAATGATGATTATCAATGCCCCCTTGGAGAATGATCTGGTCATGGTCTTTTTGCCGGCATTGCAAGCTTGAGCGATCGTGTGTAGTACAAACGAACTCTCGGTACATAAATAACATCATTTTTCATATGTAAGCCGGCACTATCTACCCAACAAAATGAAATGAGGAGCGAATTCAGACCGGAGATTTCGCCTCATTGGTACAAAAAGATTTTTGGGAAATAGCATCTTTAGTATAAATATTGAGAAGCTGGCACTATTTTTTCTTACCTTACACATACTAATGGTATTTTAAGACCAGGATGATTATAATTAATTAAATTTAGGTCTAATCATGTAATCTGTGAATCATGAAAGGCTAACCTCTACCTTTTAACCTCTATGAAAAAGGAAGAGAAAATCCTTAGCATACATGCTCAACTAATTTGTGCATCAGTTTCTTAGTGGTTGATAATGAAGACCCATAAGTATGGTTAATGGGCAAGACATAGAATATTACTTTTTACATGGTAGCAGCCTAGCAGGACATGAAGATCATTTTCAGGGATCCAAAAACTAACCTAGACCAGAAGAATTTATATACAAATTATTTCAGCCTTTTGTCATTTAGGAGAAATAGCCATATCGATAATATAAACTTTGGGGCACTCATTTTTTATAAGTCCTATTCTGAAAAATATAGAACTGAGTGTCATATATGGCATCTTGCAACCAACCCCATGAAGACATGGGTATTACCACATTTCTCAAGCTTAGAGTATGGGCTTATTATGTCAACCGGACATGCTGCATTTTTTTAAAGATAAGCTAAAACAAAGTCGATATTAATGAAAAGGGCCAGAGCATACCATTCTAGCTCCACAACAACATTCTCATATAGAAGCTATTGGATTCTGATGATAAGTCTAAACTTTGTAGGTTTCCTATCAAACAAAGAGCACAATTTGGATGTAAACAGGAGCTACAATATAACTATTGGGACTAATGCACGAAATTGCTGGCCAAAAACACAACTATACTGGCCAAAAAATAATCCCCTTGCCCATCCTATCAAATAAGACCAGCTCAATTTCACCACCTTCATTTGCACCGACATGACAGAACCAACAACTAACAAAATCGATTGGATCCAGTGAAGACATATACACAATGACAGATATATAAATCATAAATTCAATGTACTGTGAGGATTCTAGGTAGAAGAGAAAGAGAGGCGAGGCCAGGAAGGAAATGGGCTGATGCGACAAATGCAGCTGGGCTCTCTGCACAACAAAAAGTGAATACTGCCAGGAGCACGAAGATTATCAAATATTCATGCATATCTACACCATATATAGGAATTGAAGAAAAGGATAAAAGTGGGGATTAATATAGATGACTAAATAAGGGTATATATTACATGCACAATGCAATTAGAGAATTAACATCATAATCCGTAGCATAAGAATTGCTCGAGACATCTCGTCGACATTCAAACCAAACCTCGTTTACGGTTCTGCAATTGATTAAGTGGAAAAATTAGTACCTCAGATAATGTAAGTTTTATGACCTATAGATTATTCTAGTTTAAGTTTAGAAACCAAAGAGACGATTTAGTTTAGTAGTGATCTTGACGGGATACCCATGATTTTACCAGAAAAAGGACAATTTTGGCAAACAGTAACGATTCAAGTTTAATACTACGTGTTAATTAAATATAGCCACAATAAGCCAAACTCATATATAGGAAACAATGACTTTCATACTGCAAAGCTGATTGACATTGGATGCTTTTTCTACATCACGAAACATGTTTATGCTGAATGAATTGATATCATGATAAATAGGATGCACTAAGAGAATGATAATCCAATTTCAAATTTGGTTATGTGATATATTCTTCCTTGGCTTCTCAACTGCGGCACTTCTCTAATAACCGTGAAATTAATTTGAATATTCATCAGCCCGAATCAATTCAGATCTTACCTTGCACATGAACATGCCCTCTTTATGAGACCATGCACCTTTGTTTCCATCTGTGTTCAAGTAAGTACTCTTTGCAGCAAACCAATATCTTTTTATCTCTATAAATAAAGTGTGCCCGGGTCACAATATAAAGTCAGCACTGTTGGATCTCTCAAGAATACTGGAAATATGGCAAAAAGCTCAAAACTGGAATAATGACTCAAAATGGAGTAAAACTCCCCATTAACTAAAAAAATACATGTACAATCCACACATAGCAGAGAATGCTTAACCCTTAGATCTAAGGGTAATAAGTAATCATGTAAATGAAAAAGGGAAAGAATATTAATTGGAAAATACGATGAACATTTACCTGGGAATTGCGGGGCCTCTGGAGTGAAGCGTTGAATGGCCAATATAGGATCAGTAGTTAATGTAAGGATAATCTGTGATATTCATAATATCCCACAATCAAATTGTACCCAAATATAGCTGCAAAGAGTCGAATCAAATGAATAATGAAGGAAGCTGAAGTGTGATAAGTGAAGATAGCATTCTATGGTAAACCAGGGTAGGGTCAAATGCATCAAATGGAGCCAGCAATTTTGCACCAGCGCACTTATGTTTTTTTTTTGTTGCAAATAGGATTAAACCTTTTGGTAAATGTAAAGCTAAGATATGTATGAAAATGGAGGAGATTTACATTTGTAACAGTGATTTCTTCCTCTTTAGCCATGGGAGTCGCACAAAGCTGCAAGAACCAAGAAACACATCAGCACATCGACTTAAAATTTGGAGCATAGAATGTGAGAAAACAGTGATCATACGAAACATGCCCTTCGATCTAGTGAAAAACGAAATGGGGAGCCGACCCTATGCTTTGTTAAACTCGGTTGTTCTATTCCTTAGTTTGGCGAAGCTGTATGCCCAGCAGTGTGTAATCGTATTCTTAAAACCGTATGTCTTTATAATTTTAAAGTCGGGCAATATCTTGCCTGTTATCTAAAAAAAAAGACGAAATGGCATGCCAGGGGTTGTTCCTGAGCACATAGTTGCCTATTGAACAGTAGCATATATATTGAACCTGTCCTTTGATATACATAGTAGAAGGGCTAATGGCATTCCACGAGTTGTTCTTGAGCACATAGTTGAACAATCAGGTGCAGGTGGGTGTTTCTTATCTAGAAGGACCAGGCTGAGTTGCAGGCAGTTCTAGAGGATTAAGTAAATACTCACGTTTAGAAAAACGAAAAGCATAAGAATATTCAAAGTAATTTTCCAAGAAACCATGAGCCGTTTTCATTCCATTCATCTTATAAATTTGTAATTAAGCAAGAGTAGTTTTGGTTAGAAAAGAAAAGGCACTAAACAAAGTGTGACCTGGATACGGTGGATGTTTTGAACAAACGTACTAAACCCAGCTGGAAGCAGACATAGAGTACATAGCAGATAACCCAGCCGGAACATTCATCGACTTCTTGAGCCTATACACGATATATAGCTAAATAAATGGTTCTCACTGGTGGCACACCATACTTCTAACTTTACAACAAAACTAAGCAAGTTCATATTCAGAAATCAGAAGCAATTCCTTCTTGAGCCTATACAGGAAATAAGGAACTGGTGCTTGCAAAAAACACAAAAGAATGCTATACTGTAACAATTCCGTGTGTAGAGCAACATAATGAGAAAGGCTAGACTAAAATACCACTTCAGGAGCGTGTTGTACAATCAATATATGTTTCAGAAAATGGTGTTGATAGGTGATAAGAAAGAGCATATGTCCTTTATGTGCCTCACTTTACTTGAATAGAGAAGCAACTATCTGCTACACTATAATTAGTAAAGTCTCATTACTATAACCTATGAAATAACAGGAACCACAAAATCCTCTAATAAGTCCTGCAATTTCAATTTTGGTATGCATGAATTTCATGGGCAGCTGATAATATTCTACACACAAAGGAATCTCTAGAAAGCCAGGAGAAGAATATAACCAAGTCCCTTTATTTTGGGTTATCATATAATTGAATATATAGCATAAAAAAGAAATAAGCTGATATGAAGCTTACCAAAAAACATCTCCGCCGACACTATTAATCCTAGACCAAGCTGACCTACTGCTGCTATCCCTTGCCACCATTCATCTCTCCTAGTGCTAGAGGCAAAGCAAACACTAAGCACTTGAGCTTAACAACATCAAACTAATGGATAAAAAAACCACTGTGGGCGTGTGAGTGAACACCCAAAAAAACACAGGAATGGATTGGCATGGTAATAAAACAATCAAGCTTGAGCTTAACTACAAAGATGGGGAAAACATTTATAAATCTGAGAACAAAACAAATGACCAAAATAAAAATAAATAAGATGATTAAGATTAATCATTTTCAAAGAGGAACTTTGGAAGGAAGCACATATTTAACCTTGTAGGGGGATTAATTTGTCCTGCTTCTCATCCATCATAGTATTGTCTGAAACTCTTAATTTGCAATGCAGATTGCTAGCACTATAAGAAGAAATGAATGTAATGTACTGTTTTAATGCCCTGAGAGCATCATTAAGTGAAACTGTGATTCCATGGCATAGAACCTTTTATATAATCCGTGGTGGTGAGTGAAGAAAAAATAAAAATCACATGATAATCCATCTGAACCAGATCAACAAACAACCGCATAAGCTTACCAAATTTCACCATAAGTGCAAGGTAGAAAAAAAAACATGGCTGCAGCATGCGTATGGCTTCCATGAGGGAACATTGATGCTTCCCATGCCATTCTGAGTATCCAACATGAAAGGCAAACATTAATTAGTATACACTATATGGATGATAAGAAATTTAAATTAAATATCTAAGAAGTAAGCTAATTACAGTAACCAAAATACAGAATGAGCTTTTAGTGGTCATGTAGGTAGAACCATGCAAGAAATACTGAGGAGATGCATAGATGAATTACATAGACCTTTGTTGTTGCTACACGAGATGATGATCACATGTATCAGATCACATGAATATTGAGGAGGGCATTGTATAGTCGATATAGTGTGAGCTCCAGCAGGTTTCACGATGGCGTCTTGAGGAACAGTTACTGGAGGTTCAACCTGTTGTAATAAAATTTAGATATTAGTAAGATATAGGAAATGACTAACAGAGGTAACATAATATTGGGTAGGAACAATAAGAATAACCTGTCAGTATTTCTATGTATTTGGCCTGACAAAAGATGGATCTCTGCATTGCTGCCACTCTGTCTTCCATGGGCTGGCGTTGTGCTTTGATGCAGCTCTTTCTCCTCGGGATTGAGCTGTATACACTGCAGCATGGCCATGCACTTCTTGATCTACCAACTTATGATTGTTGTCTGTGTTCAAAACTATCACTGCATAATATTCCTCCCATTAGTTAAAAGCATCTTGTGCTAACCCACAGCCCAGGTAATTTTGATCTATTTTAAATTATTCAGTGATATGCTGCTGCTATTTCAAAGTAAGCAAATGAATAATCTACACCTAAAACACAATCATGCAAGATGACTCGCTCTAACACTCTAGGCCTTCATACTGTTACACCAATCTGACGTCTCTCATGGGAAATAAAATAAACTGAGAACCACGAGGGGGAATGAAGCCATACCTGTTGTCGATCCACTCCAGCAATAGAAACGGGTTAATGAGAAACGTCAAATCATGCTGTAAAGCAAGAAAATATTAAATCGTCAGGAGAAGCCTTCATACTTAGTCGATCTGCTACAGGAAGACACAAATCAAGAGAAAGAGATCAAGAAAGATCAAGGAGCCTGGCCAAGATTTAACCTGCATACCTGACATGAACTGGTCCCTTGCTGCTGGATTTGAGGGAGAAGGGAAAATGAGAAATTAGGGTGCCAGACAAGTGGGATGGGCTTCAATTGCACTGTGTCCACAAGCACACAAAAAATGGGGATTTTGTCAAGTAGCTGGCGTGCATAAACATCATCACAAACAGTAGTAGGAGCTCCTAATCTAGCAATCCATCCATAAATCGAACCCCAAATCGCAGATCCTCGCGCTAAATCCCGCACCAGATCTTGTCCACAAAACTTTCTGGCTACAACTACTCTACACAATTATTTTTGCACTGCGACCCAGCGAAAGAAGAAAGGGATTTATACATGAGGAGGTGAAGGTTCCCAACAGGAAGATGAACCTGGTAACGGCATCCACCTCCGTTGTGCTTGTCCTCTTGAGCTCGGGGATGGAGAGGAGCCTGGCGAGAGGGGAGGAGACAGGATGGCATGGACTTGCCAGGATGGGACGCCACAAAATAAAAAAGGTGGGCTGTGGGGAGGAGAAGAGGCGGAACCTGCAGACCTCTACCAGCGGCGCCGCTTCCCGCGCGCTCGCGCCGCGCCTCACCGGCGGCCCTCCTCCCGCGCGCTCGACGGCCTGTGGAGGTCGCCCGCGCTGCCCTCCCACGCCATCCATGCGGGGACCGGTCGCGCGGCCCCTTGCCCGCGTCGGCGGCCCCTGCCCGAGGTCGGCCGGCGAACGCACGCGAGCTAGCGGCGGGGCTGGGGGCGCGAGGCGACGGTGACAGCGGGGCTGAGGCGCACGAGGGGCGGCAGGGTTGTGGAACGAGACGAAGGGGCTGAGGCGTGCGTGGAGAGAGCAGGGGTCGAGCGGGAGAGGAAGGGCAGCCGCCATTGGTGAGGATGAGATGTGCACGGGATTGGGGGAAAGTGGGCTAGGGTTCCCTCCGTGGGATGATGCATTTTATACTCACATCGCTGAAATACCAAAAATACCCATGCGGGGTGGAGATTCACAGCCCGACGCTTATGCACACTGATAGAGATCCCAGTCGCAGTCACTGACGTGCGGGGCTGGCAAAGGTGGGGCCCACATGCAGCCGGATGTGGGTAACAATTGGCCATTGCATGGGGTTAGCTAGTAGATTCTGAGTCAGGAATCAACGGCTGAGATTCGTTGCAAGAAAGATCCAACGGCTCACGTGCGAGGATCGCTGTGAAGCCCCCATGGGGGGGCAGCTATTATACCTTTAGATTCCTTCCATGAGATAGCCAGTTTACTCGCCGTCTTCATCCCGTAGACGGTTGTCTAGCCGGCACTGCCGAGTTTTCATTGGAACATTAATATTGTAGCATGCACTAGACAACGAAGTTCTTCGTGAATACGTTATAAACTTTGGACTTCCATATTTGCTCATAACTAATTGTATGCTAGAAACTTATATCAAGATATTTGTTAAGACACGTAATAAGAGATTTGCTACGATTTTACTCTTTAGAGGTCACTTCCACTGTATTTTAGGATACTCAACGCATCCACATATAGACAACACACACATGCACCCCCCCACATATTTTTATATAAACTACAACTCTAGCTATTGTAATAAATTGATCCATGGAGGCAATAATTTCTGTCTCTTTGTACTTTACTAAAATTTGAATGGTCTTAATTTGTTGATTTTTCTAAGGGGCAATGTCTGGAAAAATAAAAAATAACATCGTTCTCTCTACGGAATACATTTAAATTTTTAGCACATTACAAATGTGTTTATTCAGTGGCCGATCTTACAACTGCATAACAATTGGCATTATGCTTATAGGAAATTTTTAGTGTGCTTACTTATAAGGTTATACCAACGGTGTAATATATATACCAATACGATAATTAAGGTTGGAGTTTGATTAAAAATAGCTATTTAGTACGTAAAAGAGTTTGGTATAAATATGATACGGGGAAAATGTATTCCATTAACTTGACACATTAAGCTAAATAATAAATATCACTAGCACCGCGCTCCGCCCCGACAGCTGCAACCCCTGTGCCACCACCGCCAGCACCGTGCTGGCGCCGACCGCCCCCACGCCTGGGGCAGGGACAAGGGCAGCCCCTCTGCCGCGACCGACTCCACGGGCGGCTCTCTCGCGCTCGGCGGCTTCGGTACACGTCGCCAGAGCCTCCTAGGTGGTGGCGCCACGGCCGCAGCCCCGGCCTCTCTGCGCCATGGGACACCAGCGGGAGGAGGCTAGGGTTTTGGATTGTGGATTTTGGGTTTGGGGATTTTGCTGTTTCGTTTTGGAAGCGAATACATGAGGTAATTGCAGGGCTCGTGGGACGGAGGGAGGAGGCTAGTTGTACACTTGTACTCCAAAGAGTACATATACAGTGCCTTGGGACAAAAGTTGTTTCGATCAGACATATTTATTTGTTGTGTGGAGCAATCTTCGAAACAAGAATAAGGTTTCTTGGAAAATCACAGTAGCAAATTAGATGGAAAACAGTGATACTTTCACTTACCCATGGGAGCCCGTGCTTCTCCCCCACACAAAGATCAACTGGCAAATTTGTACTAAATCTGAGTCAATTAAAAGAGACCGGAGGGAGTACCTCGTAACGCAGAATCCCTTCACGAAGCATAATAAAAGACCTTCACAAGTTTAATCATGTTCTAGACTAACAGTATGATCTCGGGTGATTATATTACTCCTACATTCACCCAACTTCATTTTTTTTGCGAAAGACATTCACCCAACTTCATGATACACTTATAAAACCAAATCTATGGCCCCATATTATGGACGTCGTTGGAGCAAGTGATATGTATGCAATGATAGTCAACCTAGGTTCGACAATGTTCCACGCTCTCCTCACATGAAGAAGAAATCAAACCATCGCCAATTGTCTCTACAAAAAAAATTAAATTGTCATACTCCCTCCATCCCACGAAAGTTGTCTAAAATTTATCTAGATTAGGATGTATCTAGACACTAAATAGCATATAGATACATCAAAAATTTAAAAAACGTTAGACAATTTCCATAGGATGGAGAGAATACATAAAAAAATAAGTTCAAAAATCCAAAACACCTATATATTAAATCCAGAGGAATAACGACTTTGCACAACTCACTGGAATCCATAAGAGCATCTCCAGTCGCGTCCCCCAAACCGTCCCCCAAACCGCGCCGGATCGAGCGTTTGGGGGACGTGTTTTGTTCGTGCCGCGTTTGGGGGACGTCGCTCCCCAGCCGCGTCCCCCAAACGCCGCCCCCAATCAGAAATTCAAATAGATGCATTCAAAAGAGATCGTTCCCGCCGATTCGTCGCGATCGGAGTAGCGGCGATCGATCAAAGTACCGGGCGCGCGATCATATTACAGACCGGTGGTGCATGCAAATTAGAAGAAGGGGAAGGGGTTGGGCGACGGCATCGTATCCTGAGTCGACGCAGGCCCGTCGAGCACGACGACCTCGTCGCGATCCGCCTGTTCCTGTGCATGGTGCGTCTGCTCCGTCGCCGACGCAGAGGCCGACGCAGGTGTAGCAGTAGAAGACGCGTCAGCCTGCTCTTGCTGCGCTGCCGCTGCCGCCGATGCCGATGCCGCTGCCGTGGCCGCCGCGTCCGCCGCCGCCATTTTGGCTTCGATGTCGTCGAGGATCTGGCCTTTGAAGAAGTTGTGCGCCGCTCGCGTCCGGGGAGACATTCCCTCTGTCGACGTTCTCAGCAGGGACATGTCGTCCCTGCGTTTCTTGAGCTCCAGCTTCTCCTCTTGCCTCTTGAGCAGCTCGGCCCACCTTTGGTCGGTCTTTTTGTCGCGGGAGAGAAAGGTCGAGGAGACGTCGGCGAGGCATTTCGTGATCGACGCCTGCGTCTTCTCGCACGACGCAGCGTCGGCCAAGGCGGCCTTGGCAGCCTTGTTGCCGTAGGACGCCCTCGTCGAAGCTGCCGGCGGCGCGTCCCGCATCAATGGCGTCCTTCCCCTTGGACATCGACAAGCGCGTCAGCCGCCATTTCTCATTCATTTTGAGCTTGCCATAGCAATGCATGAGCACGAAAGACTTGTGACCTTCCGAGTTCTTCGCGTACAAATCCATGGCCCGATCAAACTAACCAAAGGAGGCGAGAGTCATTTCATCGAACACAATGTAGGCGCTACGGATTATGGAAGAAACAGTCGTACCAGTTTGGCGGCGTCGGCGCCGCTCTCGCCTCTGGTCTCTAAGTCGAGATGGTACCCATGGAAGGCGTTCACCGACGCCTGGATGATGGCCCATCCCGTCGACATTGCCTTTTGGCTCCTCTTCATTGACACCTTCCTGTAGTCGCTGTTGATGAGCTTGCGCTCATCGAACTCGGCCTTGATCCTCGCCCAGTACTTCCCGCCTTTTTGGTTGGCGCCGATGATGGAGTCATGGCTCACCGTCGCCCACGACTCGCACAGACAACAATCTTCCAGAGGCGTCCACTTCGGGCCTCGTGTGCCCGACGGCTTCTTCTTCTTCTTCTTCTTCTTCTTCTTCGTCCTCACGCCGTCCGCGTCTACCTCCACGAGATCATCGTCACCGGCACCCTCGTCGTCCTCTTCCTCGCCGCCCTCTTCGTCCTCATCGTCGTCCTCCACCCCCTCCTCTTCCTCGACGTCCTCCTCCTCAACCCCGTCGTCCTCCTCAGCACCGGCGCCGTCGTATTCGAGCGGACCCCTGCGGCCGGTGAAAGGGTCGCCGTCCGGACCGGGTCCCGGCTCGCGCTGCTCGTACGCCGGGGAGTAGAGGTTGTTGGGGTTGAAGCCGCCGTGCGGCAGCGCATCCTGGTAGTGCGGCGACAAGTTAGGCGTCACGCACCCGGGAGTGGCGGAGGGGCCGTCGTTGTAGAAGACGGCTTGCGACGGAGAGATCAGTCCCGGAACGTACACCGGCATGGACGTACTCCATGGGCTCGCGTTGGTGGCGGCGATACACCCGGCCATTACGTGCTGGTGCTGGCGCGCCGCCTGAGCCTTCTTCTCCAGCTCCACCGCCCTCCGTCCTTTCCGCTCCAACGTCGACAGCTTCCGGCGCAGGCAATCTTGCTGCCATTGATCGTCGGTCATTCCTTCAGGCTTCTTCTTCGGAGCCGGCGCCTTCCGCGGCTTCGCGAACGGCGCTTTCGCATTGCCCGGCGGCTTCTTGGCCGCTTTCTTCGCCATCTTTTTGGGGGCTGTCGGCGGCGCCATGGAATGGGGAGAGGGTAGCGGCGGCGGGTGGACGGCGGGAGGGAGAAAGAAATCGGCGGGATAGGAGAAAGAAATCGGCGGGATAGGAGAAAGAAATCGGCGGGATATGTTTTGGGAGGCCTGTGCGCGCCGGTATAGGCGCGATTTGGCGGGAGCGGCGGGATTTGGCGGGAGTGTGCGACGATTTTTCCCTGTGCCGCTGACGCGTCGGGCCCGCGTCGGTTGGCCTCGCTTTTCGTTGTGTCCGGCGTCCCCGGTGCGTCCCCTGTGGGACGGGGACGGGCTCGGGGCGCCGGACACCATATCGGGCCGCGCCGGACAAAAATGGGTTTTGGGGGACGCGGCTGGAACGCTTTTTTTGTCCGGCGCGCCCCAAATCGCTTTGGGGAACGCTTTGGGGGACGCGACTGGAGATGCTCTAAGGCCGCCTCTCCGAAAAAACGGGCCATAATCTTAAGTAAGCTAATGCTATCACTCTGGGTCGGGTGAAAGTGGAGAGGAAGGCCAAGGTGGACTCGTTGGAGTCGACCCCGACCCGGATTCTTACCGGGATTCGACCGGATCGACCAAGAAAGGCTGGGCCTATATAGGCACATGACACATCGAACTTCACCACACGATCGAAAGCTAGGGTTCCAAATCTCCTTAAGCGAAAAATCCCCCAATATAGCAGCGGCAGCGGCGAGGCGACGCTATGGCCGGCGAGGATGGTCCGACTTTGATGCATTGCACAGGAAAAACTAGGATGGCGGGGAAGGTGACCGGCCGTCCGACCCTGAAGGCGTGTGCCAGCAAAAGGAAGGCGGATGTGGCGCACATGTCCGGTTGGATGAATGCTTGCACCAGCAAGAAGAAGGAAGAAGAAGAAGACGAGGCGCTGGAGAATGTGTCCGCGGAATCCATGGTTGCTCGTGGTGAAGCATTGGATGCTCCTACCAAGGTAAAGATGTTGATGGCGCATGAGGACATCCAGTCAATCCTAAGTCACAAGGCCAGGGGAGACTCCTTCAAGGAGTTCCAGGCCAGCGTTGCCAAGGAGGTGGAGGAGACGGGCGAATTCGTCGTCTCGGAGGAGCACTTGAAGAACATGTTGGAGGCCCGAGCTTGGATGAGGGAAGAAATGTCCAACTTGAGGTCCGATTATCCCGACGTTGTCTTTGAGGATTGACGAGGAGAAGGAGTGCATTGCGGATATGGAATCTGATAATCTTGGCTGAGATGTATCTGTCTATATGGATTTATTAAATCAAGAACCATACAAGATTGTTTGGGCACATGATTACATTCATCATTATCACAGGTCAGAGAAGGGGCTCTCATTTTGAAACTGGATTTTGAAAAATAGTTTGACAAAGTAGACAATTCTTTTCACCTTTCAGTGCTTCAGGCTAAGGGTTTTGGGCCTAAATGGTGTAATTGGATTGAGCAGTTCCTCTCCTCTGCTACTTTATCAATCTTGCTTAATGGCTTGCCTGGCCTAGTGTTCAAATGTCAGCGGGGTTTTATGCAAGGAGATCCACCGTCGCCATTACTCTTTGTCATAGATGTTGATGTGCTGCAATCTCTAGTGAATACAACTCTTACTCAGGCACACATCCAGAGACCTATCCAGCGGGAAAGTCTTCATTGTTGGACCAGATAAAAGGTCCTCGTCCTCGGGTCGCTCCCCCGCGGGCGACTCCAGGACGCCAACCCTAGCCCACCTCCCCCGTCCTCCCCCGCCCTCCCCCGTCGCCGCCGCCGGCGGAAGCCGCCGGGCAAAGCCCGGGCGGTGCCGGCGGCGGTGGCCCTCTCTTACCCGGTGCTTTCTCTCCGTGCGGGGCTGGCGGTGCCGGCGGCGGTGCGCCCGTGTCGGCGGGGCTCCAGCCGGCGGCGCTCCCTCCCGTGGCGCGCGGCGGCGGGTGGCAACGAGGCGGCGGCGCGGCTCCTTGGCCGCGGGACGGCGCGATGGCTCGGGCTCCTCCTCGCCCGGCCCGCATCCGGGCCCTTCGGGCCCCATCTCGGGTCCGGCGGGCCGGCTCCGTGCCCCGTGGTGCTCCTCTAGGCGGACGGAGGGAAGGCCGGAGCTTGGGGCGGCGACGTCGGCGGCGCGTACACCGCAGCGCATAGATCGGAACTTCACGAGCCCGCTCGGGCTCGGCCGGGCCAGGTGGGCCTCGGTGTGTTCCGGCCGCCGCGTCCGGCCGGTGTCCGCGAGTGGCGGTGGAGGTGGTACCTCCGGCGTGGCTGGCCGGCGTGCTGCCTCTCACTCCCGGCTGGCTCGTTCTGTTCGTGATGACCCCGCTTCGTTTGTCACGGTGAGACGGCGGTGGTGCTTGCAAGGCCGTGGTGGCGCATGGTGGTGGGTGGCGAGTGTGGTGGAGCACGATGGAGTGTCCAAGGCGAGGTTGCGAGGGTCGGGAGAAATCCCTGTCGGCTTTGCTGGCACCGACGCGGTGACGCCCGCGGGCGCCATTCTTCCTTCTTGAAGGGCGTTGGGTGAAACCCTGTTTCCTAGTCCTTGCGCGTACCGGGGGAAACCCTAGGACTACTCCGGGCAGCAGTGGCGTCGTCGTCGCACCCCTTCTTGAAGGTGTTGCTTGGTACGCGGAACTTCAGAGTGCTAGGATCGTGGTGGGGATTATCCGGCGGGCGCAGCGGTTGCGAGGCATCTCCGTTTTCGTTGATCCGACCCTTTCGGCATTAGTTTCTCTTTTCTTTCTTTTGTGTTTTCTTTTGGGCTTGCTTTGTGCTGTTTGCCCCAGCAATGGATCCTATGTTGTATCGGTGGTGTGCTATATTAATATAGCGGGGCGAAAGCCTATTTCGAGGAGGAGACCTATCCAGCTCCGATCTACACTTCGCAGTTCTGCAATATACATGCAGCACTTTGATTATAATATGCAAGCAAATGTCCTCAACTTCGGTACCTCAAACAATTACTTCTTATTTTTGGGAATTCCACTGGTCTGAAAGTTAACTATGCCAAGTCCAATTTGATACAATCAATAGACCAGATAACAAAATTCAGATTTTCACAGGAGAATTGCAATGTCAACTTGCATCGCGCAATTGAAATTTCTAGGGAGGTATACATTTGTGTATTAATGAGACCATTCACAATTTCTTGAAGCTCGATCTCCCCCCACCCCACCCTAGATGAACCATATAGCAAAGAAAAACCATGAACCAGAATATAGAGGAGCTTGCCCCACCCATGACAAATATTTCATAGTAGCCTCATTATTAGATGGTAGATCTATCTTGGTCCACCGATAAGAACTCCTTTGTGTGTTTTCGGAAATTACTTCAACTCGCAGAGGTGAAACTAGATGATTTTCAGATGCCCAATTGAGAACAACAAGCATAGAAATAACTGAACATAGTGGAATAAAAAAATCATGGTTGGGAAGGTTACTATAGAAAAAGGCATTGGAATTCATCTTTTATATATCAAAATAATTAGGACTTTTATTAATGCAAAAAGGATGGCTAAAAGAATATAAATTATTAGTTATTTATTAAGGTTAATTTGATTCAATGACTATAGTTCTGTGAGAATATATAGCCCGGACCCAAAGGAAAAAAAATGTGTTCATTTCCCTCGGACTCTCCTTAAACACAAGGCGGTCAGAAAGTCATATATTGGCATAGCATATATACTGGGTGAATAATTTTCGCTACCATAGCTTTAGTTGGTAAGGCCTTATATTTTCCTTAATAATTTGTACCCTCTAGCACCTTGTACTTATACAAAACAAAATTTGAATTTATCAAAGTATACACTGAGGAAACCCACTGTTCATCCTTAAAAAATAAGCTAGTTTACTCTTCCTCTTCATCCCCTAGGCGGTGGCCTAGTCTGCCGTGTCGAGTTTTCAATGGAACATATGTAGCATGCATGTACTACACAAACAAGTTCCTCATAAACACGTTATAGACATTGGATTTGTATACTTGCTCATAATAACTAATCATAACCTAGAAACTTATATCAAGATATTTTTAAGACATGTAAAAGACATTTGCTAATATTTTACTCTTTATAGGTCACCTTCATTGTATTTTAGGATACCGAAGTATACGCACCCACATAGAGACAACACCCATTTTATATACAATATAAATCATTATGTTGTAATTGTAATGAAAATTAATCCATGTAGGCAATTTTTTTTTTGTCTCTTTTGTACTTTCCTCAGATTTAAATATGCCTAATTTGTTGATCTTTCTAAGGGGCAATGTTCGGGAAAAAATATAACATCGTTTCTGTACGGAATACATCCAAAATAGCACAATACACATGTGTATTCTGGTGGCTAACCTTACAACTGCATACCAAATGACATTATGATTAACATTTAGCAAAAAAAATTTAAAAATGAAGGCTGCAGTTTGATAAAAAAAATAGTTATTTAGTAAGTACAAATGTTTGGTATAAATAATATTCAGTTTACCCAATCCAAGCCAAAATTTTGATTGTAGCCTTTTAGTACTTAGTATTGATATCATTGGCTTGATATAAGTCAAATATTGAGAAAATTGTATTCCATTAACTTGATATAAGTCAAATTATAAATATCATTGGATTTATAAGAAGTAACTTAGTATTGATTTTGACATCAGGAATGATAGTTTTAAAGAGATGTGCCCGTTAGTTTTATTACATGTCAGCCATAACTGTAGGTGGTTTGATTGGCCGAAGATAGATCTTTCGTTGTGGAAAAGCTTGGCTGCTCTTTTGTTGAAAGCATGTCAATGTTGGAACTATAGTGTGGTTATAACCATTAAGATCAACTTTGAACCCGAAATCAAATTGCCGCTGAAAATAGTTAAAGAAAAAATATGACGTTTATTCTCTAATTTATTGTTGAACGTGACAGTTGGTTCACGGGAGAAGCGAAAATAAGCTAGTGCCGCACAACAAAGCGCGGTTGCACAGAGCAATTCACTAATTAAATCAATGGAATCAAGTTCTAACGAAAAGCCTAAAGCAGAACGATGATTTTGTGATAGATGAGGACCTCACCCCGAGTCAGACTCCTATTGCTCTCGTGGTGGTTTCGGGGGATGAGGTACCGGCAGAAGAGATAGCCAAACAGATAGCCCGGCGTTGCTCGGCTAGTCCGAACTGGAAATGGGAGGCAGTGCCTTTTCCGGATATGCAGTTTTTGGTTTATGTTCCTTCTTTTGAGGACTTTTCCGGATATGTAGTTTTTGGTTTATGTTCCTTCTTTTGAGGACTTGGATAGAGTCGATGGGATCCAGATTGGTGTGCCTTCTTTTGCTGCATCTATGTCAGTATCAGCTTGGCAGTCTTCGGAGGTGCCACACATGCACGAGTTAGAGAATATCTGGCTACACGTCCAGGGGGTTCCCCATTCTCTTCGCCACTTTCTTGGTTTGTGGGCTGTTGGTTCTCTCGTAGGCAAGACTGTTGATGTTGATCTTACTAGTCTTAGGCGCCCGACACTTTTTCGTATTCAGGTGGCAATGGTTAATCCAAATGTGTTGGGTAAACCTACGGATGATGCTTTGCCGAGTGTTGTTGCTGATGCGTTTGTTAAGTTCAAGTCATATGCTTTTCGTTTCTGCAGGGAGCCCGCCGACTTTGTGCCCGACCCGGATTTTGTCCCGCAGATTTGCGTTAAGAAGGATGATTCTGATGATGCGGAGATGGGGTGATGATGCTATGGATACTTCCGAGACCGCAGGTGCTGCCCCTACTGCTGTTGTTACTCCTGCTAGTCTGGAGGGAATGGGACAGCCGCTGATGGGTCGGTGAATAAGGTGGGTTCTCACTTCGCTGTGACCCCTTTTAATCCGAACCCGCAGACACCTCGTGCTATGGAGATTGTGGCGAAGCTTCGTGTTACTAGTCTGTCTTTGGAGGCTACGGTGCAGCCGGGTGCTAGTCCGAGAGTCTGTGCAGAGGAGTGGCGTTTGGATTTGGAGAGGGCGAGTTCTACTTCACCACCGTCACACCGTACACGCTCTGACAGACCGCGAGGGGTCGAGTGTTCACCCTCGGTCATGTTACTCCGGCGGCGGCTAGGCGGGCAGATGCTGCGACGTTTCCGGCTGCTCCACCTTCTCCGGTACCTCGTCAAGGGGACTCTTCACCATCCTTGTCCTCACGAGAGCTATCGGGTAGCGGAGGGCGGGAGTGCTCTTCCTCGACCCCTCCCGGTGTGCAGCTCAGTCCTAGGGGAGGGTCTTCTCTGACACCATCCTCCCCTAGGCCCGCTGTTTCGTCGTCTCAGGGTGGGAGGTGCACTTCACCGCCGGTGCACCACCCGTCTGATGGCTGTCGTTGCACCGCCCACCCGCTTGTTGCTGCTGGCCGGGCCAGGTCGGTGGAGGTGGCGGGTGTGCAGTCGGGCGATGCTACTGCTGGGGGAAGCCCAGTGGTGCAGCTTGGGCCGGGAGGTACCCGGCGCACGCCCCTAGTACCGCGCCAGATGCTACGACGCCCACACCGGCTGTTGTGGGCGGCACCGTGGCGGAGGCGGCTTCACACGGTGGTGGGGGTGGGTCTACGTCAACCCTGCCACCCCTACACGGCTGCACATGCCCGTGCACACCAGGAGGCGCCTATGCAGTCCACCGGCCTGGGACGGGCGGGTCGTAGGGAGGATCATGCGCCCCCGCCCACGCCATCTCAACGGAGCACCCGTCATGGTGTCGGCCATGATGGGGTGCCAGTCACGGACGAGGACTCGTTGGCGAAGGCGATGAGGCGCAAGGCGGAGGCGGACCTCGACTTTGCTGGTACGTCTTAGAGTTCTAAGTATTTTTTAGCATTTCCAACACCACTTATTGGTGCTATTTTAAATAATGTGGGTCTTTTGTTGGGGAATTCAGCTAGTATTATTTCTGTTTCGGCTTCTGCTTTGAGACGGATGGAGTTCGATAGATTAAAAGTCCCTCCTGTGTCTCCAAGCATGCCAGATTTTTCTTTGTCTGACGAAGGTGATGAGGATGTGTACGCCGTCTCAGACGGACAACTTCTCTCGCATCCAGTCGGTGAGGTGCCGGAGGTGGGTTTGGATGACGATGCGTTGGGTTCATGTTTTGAACTACAAGCAACAGAACGTAAATCTAGAACCTCCTCTATTAAGCGAAATGCTTGGCCAAATAAAAAGGTCAAAGTGAATAAATCTTTGATAGTTTCTAAATAAATGTCATGTTTAAGAATAGCAGAGGTTTTAAAGACTTGGCTAAACATCTATACATTGTTTGAAAGCATTAAGGAACATGTCTTAGATTTTGTCGCTATTTCTGAGACAGGTAAGAGGAACTGCTCAACAAATTTCTAAATCTCCTTTCAGGCGGGGAAGCCTTTTTTTGGGTATCCCGCCCACCTCGTGGTTGTTTTGGTGGCCTTCTAGTTGGAGTCCTAGCGTCAACTATGGAGATATTAGATAATTCTGGAAGTGATTTTCACATAAAACTTCACACCCATAATAAATCTGATGATTTCATTTGGACCTTGGTATCTGTCTATGGAGCTGCTCAAGATGCGGTCAAGCCTGCTTTTGTCCGCGAGTTGGTCAATATAGCAAACGATAACCCATATCCTATTATTATAGGAGGGGATTTCAATCTGCTTAGATACCCGGAGGAGAAAAGTAAGGGCAGATTTCACAACCATTGGCCTTTCGTATGCAATACTGTCATTGACAGTTTGGACTTGAGAGAGATTTCTATGGTTGGGAGACAATTTACCTGGGCTAATAGTCTCCCAGATCCTACATATGAGAAGTTGGACCGTATACGTATGGACTCAGATTGGGAATCGAGTTTCCCCAAATCTCGGTACGGGACCTTCCTCGGATAGAATCTTTGTCAGATCATGCTCCTATTTTATTATCCACTGGGAATTCAACTCCGCCGCGTAAACGCCCATTCAAATTTGAGTTGGGCTGGTTAGGCACAGAAGGGTTCTCGGATATGATTAAATTTATATGGGACATGGGAACACCCACATTCTAAGGTGGAATAACAAACTATACTCTGTGCGTAGATACCTTGGGGGATGGTCTAAGCATATGACATGGCAGCTAAAAAAAGAGAAGCTGAGCCCGTCATCTAATATTGATAATTTAGAGGCTATTTCTGAGGTAAGGCCTTTAACAACGCATGAGATTGAACTCAAAAGTCAATATAATGCGAAGTTAGTCAGCTTACTTCGTGAGGAGGAACTCAAATGGTACTAGAGATCTAAGGCCCTTCCTGTTGGAAGGAGATTCGAATACGAGATACTTTCATAGTGTCGCTAATGGTATACATAGAAAGAAACTCATTCATTCTCTAGTACAAGAGGATGGCGTGATCGAAGATCATGAGCAGCTGAAGTCTTATATTACATCGTATTATAAAGGATTGTTTGGCGCACCCGAGGAATCTGATATATCCATGGATGAATCCAGGATTGACGATATTCCCCAAGTGTCTCCAGAGGAAAATTCTGTCCTTGTGGCTCCTTATTCCGAGGAGGAGATAAGAAAGACGTTTTTTTAAATGGAGCACAATAAGGCGCCAGGTCCTGGTGTGTTCCCTGCAGAATTTCATCAATCTTTCTAGGATATTATAAAACATGATTTATTGGAGCTCTTTGTAGAGCTCTATGCATGTCAACTGGATTTGTTCCGTATAAATTTTGATGAGATTATTCTTTTACCAAATTACTGATGTGGAACGTATTCAGTAGTTCAGACCTATATGCCTGCTTAGTGTACGTTTTAAAATGTTTACCAAAGTCGCTACGATTAGACTTAATCGGTGGCAGAACATGTCGTCCGTCCATCCCAGACTGCGTTCATGCAAGGTAAACACATCCTAGATGGTGTTGTCACTTTGCATAAAACAGTACATGAGATGCATCGGAAAAAACTGAATGGTGTTATTCTTAAGATCGACTTTGAGAAAGCTTATGATAAAGTTAAATATTCTTTTCTTCAACAAACACTCAGGATGAAACGTTTTTCAGAAGAGTGGCACGCTCTCATAAATAACTTTCTTTAGGTGCAAGTGTGGCCATTAAGGTCAATGACGACATTGGTCGATACTTCCAGACAAAAAAAAGTTTGAGGCAAGGAGATACCCTTACTCCAATGTTATTTAACATTGTGGCAGATATGCTTGCTATTATAATTGAGCGTGCGAAGGTTGATGCTCAGATTGAAGGGGTAGTACCTCATCTTGTGGATGGTGGATTATCTATCCTTCAGTATGCCGATGACACAATTCTTTTTATGGAACACGACTTGGAAAAAGCTTGAAATATGAAGTTACTAACGGCATTCGAGCAATTTTCTGGTCTCAAAATTAATTTCCATAAAAGTGAACTGTTCTTTTTCGGTGAGGCAATGACGATGCCAACCTTTATGTGTCGACTTGTTCGGATGTGGTCTTGGCTCCTTTCTGATCAACTATCTTGGTATTCTGATTCATTATCAGAGACTGACGTTGGCGGAGTGGAAACTCGTCGAGGAAAGACTTCAGAAGCAGTTAAGTAGTTGGAAAAGAAATTTGTTGTCCCTTAGAGGGAGATTAGTTCTCATAAATGTAGTACTTACGAATATGGTACTCTATATGATATCTTTCTTCCATTTACCCAAAGGAATCTTGAATAGATTAGATTATCTAGGTTCAAGATTCTTTTGGCAAGGGGACAACGAGAAGATGAAATATCGGTTAACTAAATGGAGTATTGTATGCCGTTCAAAAGGTCAAGGTGGACTTGGTGTTCATGATCTTGAAGTTAAGAACATGGCTTTGCTAGGAAAATGGCTGGCCAGGTTATTAACTGAGGATGGTATATCGCAACAACTTTTAAGAAAAAAGTATGTGGGCTCAAAAGCGTTATCTCAGGTATTTTGGAAACCTAGAGACTCTCACTTTTGGGCTGGCATTATGGCAACTAAGAAACACATTTTCTCTTTTGGTTCGTTCTTCATAAGGAATGGGGCGGAGATTAGGTTCTGGGAAGATAGAAGTTTGGGAACAACTACTCTTCGGGAACAATATCCATCTTCGTACAATATTGTTCGTTATAAAGGAGACACTTTGCAGAAGGTTATGGAAACTTATCCTCCCTCCATGACGTTCAGGCGTGATCTAATTGGCCCCCGATTGACTAGTTGGAATGAATTACTACAGATGTTAGCTTCAATACAATTATTATCTGAGGGAACTGATCAATTCCTATGGAGCCTCACCAAGAACGGTGTTTTCTCGGTCAATTCATTGCATAGGGCGCTTACCATTCCTAGTCAACCGGTTATTAATAATAAATATATTTGGAAGATGAAGATACCACTGAAAACGAAAGCTTTTGCATGGTACCTTCGTTGCGGTGTGATTTTAACCAAAGACAACCTTGTTAAACACAACTGGCACGGTTGTAAGAAATGTGTTTTCTGTCATCAAGATGAGACAATAAAACATCTTTTTTTAACTGTAGGTTTGCTAGATCTATATGGTCAATCATTCAGATGGGTTCTACCTTATATCCGCCTCGTAGCGTTGCAAATATATTTGGCAATTGGATACATGAGGTAGATACTAGATATAAAACGCTTATCAGAGTGGGCGCCATTGCAGTCGTATGGACGCTATGGCTATGTAGAAATGACAAGGTTTTCAATGACAAGAATTCTTCTCTCATGCAGCTCATTTACCGATGTACGGCTTTGCACCGTTCATGGTCGCCACTTCAGCGCTTGGAGGACCGAGACCTCTTTATAGAGGTGTCTACACGGTTGGAGAACACGGCCAAGGAGTTTATTTCCCGATATGAGTGACTGCATATTAGGCGGATTGAAGCCAACGCAACATAGTCTAGTTTGACTCTTTCTATCGATCTTTTATATTTTTGTTCAGACTTGATACTTGAACGGCTGTGTGCATCTTAGTTATGCAGAGGCTTGGTGTAATGTTTGAATATTTTGAGTAATGAAACACCCTTTATGAAAGATCCCATCCCAAATTATTGAAGAGCCGAGATCTCAAAGTGGGATACATGCGCACATTATTCCTCTCATTAGTGACACGCCAGTTTATCCGTTGTCTTCCTCGCAGTTGGCGGTGGTTGAGGCGTACATATCTTAGAGCATCTCTAACAGAGCCCGTAAATCCCACCGGAACTAAACTTTTCCGGCGGATTTACGGGTTTGGTCCGAATCGGTCGCAGAATGGAGCCCGAAAATATGGGCCAACCCGTAAAAGAAGTTCAGGAGCCCGAGAAACTCCCCGCACGCCCCGTATTAAAAGGGTTCGCGGAGGGAAGTTCGGTTCGCAAACCCTACTTCCCTCCGCCGTTCCTCTCCCTCCGTCGCCGCCACTCACCATTTCCGGTGAGCAATCCAGCTCGCCCAGGCAGCGATCCAGTGCCCACTGGTGCGCGATGGCGTCCCGTGGCGGCTCCGAAGGCCGTGCCGCCGGATTGGGCAGCGGCGACTCGCCGCCGCGTCCGCCCATCTTCCCCAACGACGCGGAGCAGCGCAAATGGAATTGGAGCGAGGGCGCGCGCAAGCGCAGTGCCTGACAAAGGATTACTATGTCAATGCCTACAGATTGTAGACTAGGATTTTGCTAGAAGTAGAGGGCAAGTAGATCTCGAAGGTTTATGCGAAAAGTACTCGACGATTATGAAAACTAGGGTTATGTTGACAGTAGATTCGATCCTTTCTTTGTCCCTCGACTCCCCCTTATATAGGAGGTGGAGCCGAGGGTTTCGTTTTGTACAAGTTAGAGTCCGGGACGGTTTCTAACTCATCCCGCCAGATTACAAATAACACTTCCTATTACAATTCTAGCTTTCCTTAATATATCTTGGGCTCCCGAATCTTCTTATTCTTCAGATAGTGGGCCTTCAGTAAACCCCGGGTACTATCTTCGGTAGGCCTATTTGGGATGCCTATGTCAGTAGCCCCCGAGATTTTGCTTGAATCGCAGAGTCAGGGAAAATCTCCACTGTTTATTTTTATTCGAGAGCTTTATCTTTTCTATACTTCTTTACATAAAATTCTATATTGTACAGGGATAATGGTAGTTGGGGCTAGTTAATCTGACGGATCAGGTACTAGTTAACTGCTCTAGTGGCAATCCGCAAAAACCTACTTCAAGATCACGTCCCCGGACATGATCTCGGGATACTGGTGTAAACTTCGACAGGTGCCGCTTAAGGTCTTACCATTCTGTCGAGTCCCAGTCAAATTTATCGGGTACCTAACGCGTTCGTTAGGATTTTTCTTCGTATCTGTTGATACGGATAAAAGTATCAGAGCGCAGTCTTTGGCGATGCCACGCCCAGCAGAACGGATCTGGGGTCTTACCTTCGCAAATTTGCGGCATTCAGAAATTGATCGCAACTTTGGCGTTCTGAGAATATATTGTCGAGTGCTTTTCGCCTTTGGAATGACACATTTTATCGAGTCATATTTGATGACTTATTTTGTCTTCCCGATGGGAGTATATGTAGAGTTATACTGTGTAACTCGAAATATACTCACTTACGTTTCTTTATTTTGATAAAATTCATCGGGCACGCGAACAGCGTTCCCGATGGGAGTAACCCCGAGGCTACATCCAAGAACTTGTGCTTGGGTGTAGGCTCCACAGATTAGTATCCGTTGCCGCTATATTTATAATCTTTCTTGACAGTTTTATATTTATCGGGTGCGCGACCAGCGCTCCCGATGGGAGTAGCCCCCGAGGCTATGAACAAATGCTCGCATTTGGTCATAGGCTCTCGCCATTTCTATATTGTCATACTCGAAATTTTCTATTTTTCCAAAGTAGCCCCCGAGCATTTGGGCAAAAACTTGTATTTGATCAAAGGCTCCCGAGATAACCTTGCGTTGTCGATAAACTGTTGAAAACTTATAGTCGAATTTTTCTTTTATCTTGACGACGTCATTGCTGATGATAGCCACGATCTCTATTTTGGAAGCTGACCATTACCACTTGTTTCGCTGCCTTGTGGGTCCCAACTCCTGATCTGATGGACACGTCGTGCAAGTGGGGGACACATGTTCTCCCCTTTTTCTGGCACACGTTCTGTAACCTCGTCAATTTTAAAGTACCATTGTACCCTCATCTCCACGTGGCGATCATCTGCTGCATTCATTTTTCATCCAACGATTCCGTCGTTTCACCGCACCTGTATATAAGGTCCTCTTCTTCATCCTCGAGCACTTCCGCTCGCGCCGTTCCCCTGCTTTCCTCTGCGAAATTTCCTCCTGCGCTCCACATCCCCCAAAGCTCTTGTCTTCGTAGCTACACCTCTCCGCCATTGTTGATGCCACCGCGTCGATTGACCAGGCACAGCACACCTGATTCATCGATGGCCGCCGCGGATCTGGGAGCTGCGGAATGGGAGAGGTCCAAGATCACGAACCAGGACCTCAATCTCTTGAAAAAGCTGGGGATTACCAAGAAACCCAAAGCGGTTTGCTTCCCTAGTGAAGAAAGCTACCCAACCCCTCCAATGGGGTATCGAGTAAGTTTTGTTGATCATCTTATCCGCGGTCTTTCCGCCCCCATTCACCCTTTTCTTCGCGGGTTACTTTATGTTTATGGTCTCCAACTTCACCACCTCACGCCCAACTCTATCCTTCACATTTCTATCTTTATCACCCTCTGCGAAGCCTTCCTTGGTGTCCAGCCTAACTGGGCATTATGGAAGCGCATTTTCTTTTGTCGCCGTAATGGCTCTGCCAATGTCGCCTATAATATAGGCGGCGTTGTTATTTCTGTTCGCTCCTCTGTCAACTACTTCGACGTCAAACTCCCTGACTCCGTTCAAGGGTGGCGCAAGAAGTGGTTGTACATTCGTGAAGAAAACCATGGATGCGCCGAAGACAACATTCCTCCTTTTGACGGTGCCGAGAAAATCCTTCGCCGCCGTTCTTGGGACGCAGAAGCTACCGAGGAAGAAAGGACTTCGACAGAGGCCCTGATGACTCGTATCCATGAGTTGCAAAACACTCGTGGAAAAGAATTATCTGGCATCCAAATTACGGCGTACTTCCTTAAGACTAGGGTGCAGCCTCTTCAGGCTCGCAAAAACCCTTTCTGGAATTATTCTGGTGATGAAGACGCAGATCGCCTGTCGACGAATCTGGAAGTCAAGGATTTGGATAGACTTATTCGTAGGATTTCTTCTCTCAAGAAGAAAGACTCCATCCCTTCCACTTATCGCGTAAAACCATACAGCGCCGCCCATGCGCTTCCCAAGGTAAGCATTGTCGCGTAATTTGTCCATTGCCTTGCTTTTTGTGTCGCTATTCATTTCTGACATCCTTCCCTCTTTTTATTCAGGACCACCCAAATCTTGTTTCACTTCCTCCTCTTCCTGAAGGTGGGGATGTCGAAGAAAGGGCCGTAATCTCCGATGATAATCCAGATGTCCCCTCGTTTGCAAATGAACCCACAGAATCTCGAAGATCTGCGGGATCCGACGAAAAAGAGGATGTCTCTGAAGCCACTGTGTCGGCACAAACTCCTCCTCCTGCTGTTTCTCCAAGGAACAAAAGGAAAAGAGATGATGCCGAAGATTCCGGCACCTCCAAAGTCGACGAAGCTGTTCCTTCGCACCAGAAGGCAGGCTATGATCCATACCTCGAAGCTCTCATCAGTTCGTAAGTACTCTTTCTCTTGTTTACTTGTACTCGAAGATTCTTGTCTATCTTGCTTTTTATATTGTCGACGCTTTCTCGTAGTGATGATGAAGAAGAAATACCAACTGCTGATGTGACTGCTCGAACGAGTACGTCACATACATTAGTCGCCTCGGAGACGCCAGTCGAAGGAGAAGAAACGTCGCCTCCTCGACAAAATGTCGGCGCTGCTACTCCTCCGACAAGCCCCCTTGTCCCTTCACCGAAAAGGGCAAGGGTTGAAATAAATCCAGAGCTTACTCTTCAATCGAGTAGCTCTTCTAACCCTCTCTTGGATGATGTAAGTTGCTAACACTCTTGTTGTTGTTTATATTTTCTCTGTTTGCTCCTATATGTCGTAATTTTTCTCATGCCAACATTTTCTTTCTTTGCCTCTCCTTGACAGCCTATGATCAAAGAGCTTCTTCGCATCGGTGCCCAATTCGTTGGGTACCGTGATTACGCCAGCAAGACTGAAGGTAATGCCTGACTATTTTTTGCTTCCTTTCTGCATGACTTGTCGGCCTTTATAGCTAATCTTTTCTTCCTTTTTTCAGAGAAACTGGCAGAAGCCAACGAACATGCTGACACGCTTGCTCAAAAGTTAGAGCAATGTGAAGAGGCTCGTAAGAAGGCCGAGTCAGATGCAGTTGAAGCTAGGCAAGAAGCTGACAAGGCTAAGGCTGATGCTGCTGGTGTCGAGGATCTTCGGAAACGTCTGCATGACGCCGAGACTTCGCTAAGCGATCACATAACTGCGCAATCTGCTCGCGAAGCGGCGATCACCAAACGCATAAAGACACAAAGTCGTCGCTTTGTCGGTAAGCATTTGCACCATTGCATACCCGTTGGATTTTCCTTTTTTGCACTTATTTGTTGACAAAAATTTCTATTTTTATTTTGACAGATAGGACCTCTCAAGAATTTGAACTTGAGGATCCCGACAAAGATGTTCTTCTTGACGCCGTTTCATTCCTCGAGTTTCATGGGACGGAAGCGCGTGAAGGCATGGATGAAGCCAGGGCGGGGTTGTCAAAGCTTTTCCCCTACTTCTTCCCGAAGAAAGAGGAGCCCGCAACGTTCCTTGGTCTTGCCAAGTGCTTTAATCCTCCCGAAGATCTTGGGCTGAAGATGCGCCATGAGAACATGAAGGTTGCCGTGGAAAGCACTGTTGCCCTAGTTGCTAACAGTCAACAAACTATTGACTGGGCCAAAGTTGGCGACACGGAGCAAATAGAGCAAGCAAAGTGGCGATCCTTGATCAAGGCGGCAAAGCTTAACACGAAGAAGATCCTGGCCTATCTCGGGATCAAGCCATCTTCGACTCCTAGCTCTTCAAGGCCGGAGGTCTAGTTTTTGCTTTCTTTATTTCCTTTGTTATTGTCGCCATTCTAGTCTTGGCGACAAGTTCCCTGCTAGTCCCTTAGGAGAACTTCTTTTGTAATGGCCATGTAAATTTTTTACAATCAATGAAATTCCTTTTGGTGCTATCATTGAATCGGGGATTTTCTTTTCCAGTTGATATTTGATAATTATTCAACAAATCCTTCCTCTCCCGATGCTGCTCCCGCGTCTTCCTTGTCGAAGAAAGTGAGAACCGATGACAATTACCTTGAAGGTTCTTCCAGCACACCTTTGTCAGAAGATTTACAAGAACTTCGACAACAACTTCAGTCCACGAAGAAACAAACTCTGGCAATGATGGAACAGTCTCGGAGAGTATCTGAACAAGAACAACTTGCTCGTCGACAAGCCGAAGAAGCTATGGCTGCTAAGGATGCTGCTATATTGGAAGCAAAAGGAGCTAGTGCCCGAGAAAATAGCATGCTCGAGCTGATGTTGGAAGCTAGCACGGATATGTTAGGTATGTATCTCAAACTTTCTGATGCCTTCTCTTTATTTCGCTGTGCCTTCTTCCAAATTTCTTCCCTTGTTGTCCAATAGGCTCAGTTCTTGATGCTGCTGCCGAAGATCTGAGAGTAAATGAGAGAACGAATCTTCTTGTCAACCTTTCTCTGAACCATGGCTCTTTATTTTGGGCTACTCCTGAACGAACCCAGCAGATTGTCAGGTTCCAAGATCGTGCTTGCCAAGTACGCGAATATCTTGACTTCAGTACTAAGACCCTGTCGATGGTTTATAACTCTATGTTCCGCGGAACATTCAACCAAAAACTCTTCCCGAGTTAATGGAAAAGTTTAAGGATTCCCACAGGATCCATAACTTTGTCAGAGCTCAACTGGTAGCTGGCGCCAGATTTGCCCTTATCATGCTTCAGATCTGTCACTCAAAACTTGATCTGAACCAAGTTGTTGAGAAAGTTCACGAGAAGGTACGGCGCCGAAGAGTTGGTATTGATCGTATCAACACGAAGGTTTCACATGTAGCCGAAGAAATGATTGAAGACCTTCTTCGGATGGATGCCGACTTTTTTGCAGATGGTCATTATGCTGATTTTCTTGGCGCTGCTCCTGAAGAAAACAGAGTTACTCTTGATGATATATTGAATCAAGACTGATTATTTTCCTTCTGTAGATAATTCTTTTTTGTAAGCCATAATTGTGATTATATTGAGAAGCAAACATCATATTTCTATGTTTGTCTAGCCCCCGAGTGTTTTCGGTGGCTATTCGCTGTATTTGTATAATGCGAGATTTTGAACCAAGGCATTTAAGTATGTAGTTTTGGCTAATCATCGGCCCCCGAGCTATTTTGTTGAGTACTACTTTGTATTTTTATTGACTCACGAGGTATGTTAATACCAAGGTGAGGCTTGTCGAGCAACTATATTGGGATTCGTCGGATCGGAGACTTCTTGCATGTCGATAAAGAAAAATTATATTGATACTATCTTTATTATATTGCAGCACCGCGAGCCCGCCTCATTAAAAACCTTCTCCGGCCCCACTCGGTGCCCCGAAAAAGGAAAAGAGTGCGTCTGAAAACTCGCGGGCGTTTCAGTACATTGTATGTTTACAAAGTAGACTATATTTCGGCATCTAAGCGTAAAAACGCCTGAGCTGTGCCACATTCCAGGGATTTGGCTCGGCAATCCCTGTCTTCTTGTCTTTGATTCTGTATGCTCCTCCTTCGATTACCTCTGTGACGATGTAAGGTCCAAGCCATGGTGACTCGAGTTTTTCGTGACTTTTTTGGTTAAGTCGCAGAACTAAATCACCGACTTGAAAAGACCTTGGGCGCAATCGTCGACTGTGGTAATTCTTCAGATCCTGTTGATATTTGGCGACTCGTGACAGGACTTCATCTCGAGCTTCGTCAAGTGCATCGACATCGTCCTCCAAGGCTTCTCTCGAGGTTTCTTCATCATATTCTGTGACTCTTGGAGAATCGTGCTCTATTTCTATCGGCAGGACTGCTTCGGCGCCATGGACCGAGAAAAACGGTGTTTCCGTGTCGCTGTATTTGGTGTTGTTCGGATACTCCACAATACACTTGGCAGCTCCTCCGGCCAAGTATGCCGTGCTTTTTCCAATGGTCCTAGCAGACGTTTCTTGATGCCATTGCAGATAATGCCATTGGCTTTCTCGACTTGTCCATTGGTTTGTGGATGTGCGACAGACGCAAAGCTCAATTTGATGCCCACTTCTGCGCGATGATGCTTTGAACTCCTTGGATGTGAAGTTACTGCCGTTGTCTGTGACAATGCTATGAGGAACTCCAAATCTGAAGACGATGCTTTTTACGAACTTAATCGCTGATGCGCCGTCCGGTGAATTTATCGGCTTTGCTTCTATCCACTTTGTAAATTTGTCGACAGCGACCAGCATGTACTCATAACCTCCTGGCGAAGCTTTGTGTAGTTTTCCCACCATGTCGAGACCCCATTGAGCAAAGGGCCAAGACAATGGTATTGGCATAAGTTCTGCGGCAGGAGAGTGAGGTTTGGCGGCGAATCTTTGGCACGCGTCGCAAGTTCTCACTATTTCCTTTGCGTCCTCGATTGCTGTTAACCAATAGAATCCTGCTCTGAAAACCTTAGCCGCGATAGCCCGGCTGCTTGCGTGGTGCCCGCATATTCCCTCGTGCACATCTTTCAGGATGATTCTTCCTTCTTCGGGTGTAACACATCGTTGTAGCACGCCCGAAATACTTCGTTTATACAGCTCCCCTTTTACCACAGTGAAGGCTTTTGATCTCCTGATTATTCGCCTTGCTTCGACTGGGTCGTTGGGTATCGTTTTCCTTAAGATATATGATATGTAAGCCTGCATCCATGGAACTTGCACCATCATGACTAGCTCTTGCTCTTCTTCTTCTTCTTCTGCTATATCTTTGGTGATACTCGAGGTTTTATCTTTCTTCTCCTTCTTTGTTTTTGCTGGCTTTGTTGATCTCTCGCTTATCTCTTCCCAAAACACACCTGGGGGAATCGCGAGACACTGTGACCCGATGTTTGCGAGAACGTCGACTTCATCATTGCTCATCCTGCTGATGTGGTTTACCTCGCAACCATCGAATAACTTTTCGAGCTCATTGTACACCTCTTTGTATGCTATCATACTTTCGTTGACTGCATCGCATTGGTTCATGACTTGTTGTGCCACCAATTGTGAGTCGCCGAAAATTTTCAGTCGGGTTGCACCGCAAGCTTTCGCCATCTTCATCCCGTGTATGAGAGCTTCATATTCTGCTTCATTGTTAGACGCGTTTGGGAACGTCATCCGCAGAACGTACTTCAACTTGTCGCCTTCAGGTGATACCAATATCACGCCTGCTCCGAGCACCTTCCAATCTTTTGGACCCGTCGAAGTTCATGGTCCAAGTTCTCGATAAATCTGGGGGTCCCGTGTTTTGTAGTTCCATCCACTCCGCAATGAAATCTGGTAAGACCTGCGATTTTATTGCTTTTCTTTTTCATACGTGATGTCCCGAGGGGAAAGTTCTATTCCCCAAAGGGAGACACGACCCGTAGCTTCCGGGTTGTTCAGTATATTTGACAAGGGAGCCTCGTTGACCACTATTATCGGGTGCGCCGAAAAATAGTGTCGCAATTTTCTTGCTGTCGTGAATACTCCATATGCCAGTTTCTGATATTGCGGGTACCTCTGTTTTGAGGGCGGCAGTACTTCGCTGATGAAATATACTGGCCTTTGAACTCCATGAAGCTTGCCCTCTCTTCTTCTCTCTCGACTACTAGAGCTGTGCTGACTACCTGAGGTGTGGCTGCAATGTACAAGAGGAGAGGTTCCTTCTCTTTCGGTGCCACCAATATTGGTGGTGTCGAAATTACTCGCTTGAGGTTTTCAAAGGCTCTATCTGCTTCTTCGTTCCATTGAAATTTTTCTCCCTGTTTGATCAATGCATAGAACGGCAGTGCCCTTTCTCCTAACCTGGCGACGAATCTGCTTAAAGCTGCAACTCGCCCCGTTAACTGTTGTATTTCTTTCAGCTTTGTTGGCTTTCGCATAGTAACAATGGCCTGTATTTTTTCGGGATTGGCTTCAATCCCCCTTGCTGATACTAAGAACCCGAGAAGTGTAGGATAACGTAGCATAGAAAACAAAAATTTTCCTACGGCGAACACGCAATCCAAGCCAAGATGCAATCTAGAAGACGGTAGCAACGAGGGGATTATCGATACTCACCCTTGAAGAGATTCCAAAGCCTACAAGAGGAGGCTCTTGTTGCTGCGGTAGACGTTCACTTGCCGCTTGCAAAAGCGCGTAGAAGATCTTGATCACGATCGGTTCCGGCGCCACGAACGGGCAGCACCTCCGTACTCGGTCACACGTTCGGTTGTTGATGAAGACGACGTCCACCTCCCCGTTCCAGCGGGCAGCGGAAGTAGTAGCTCCTCTTGAATCCGACGGCACGACGGCGTGGTGTCGGTGGCGGTGGAGAAATCCGGCGGAGCTTCGCTAAGCGTGCGGGATATGGTGGAGGAGCGGGGCGCTAGGGTTTGGGGAGAGGGGGTGGCCGGCCACTATGGGGGCGGCCAAGCTTATGGCTTTGGTGTGGCCGGCCCCCTCCCCTTGGCCCTCTATATATAGGTGGAAGCCCCAAGTGTTGGACTACAAGTCTTCGAATAAGACCCGAACCCAAAACCTTCCATATGGTGGGAAACCTTCCCTCCCACTAGAGGTGGGAATTCCACCTTCCATAAGGGGGTGGCCGGCCCCCTAAGGGGAGTCCACTTGGGACTCCTCCCCCACTAGGGTTGGCCGGCCATGGAGGTGGAGTCCCATGTGGACTCCACCTTCCTTGGTGGTTTCTTCCGGACTTTTCTAGAACCTTCTAGAACCTTCCATAGAACCTTCCGCATCATTTTATTCACATAAAATGACATCCTATATATGAATCTTATTCTCCGGACCATTCCGGAACTCCTCGTGATGTCCGGGATCACATCCGGGACTCCGAACAAATATTCGAACTCCATTCCATATTCAAGTTCTACCATTTCAACATCCAACTTTAAGTGTGTCACCCTACGGTTCGCGAACTATGCGGACATGGTTGAGTACTCACTCCGACCAATAACCAATAGCGGGATCTGGAGATCCATAATGGCTCCCACATATTCAACGATGACTTTAGTGATCGAATGAACCATTCACATACGATACCAATTCCCTTTGTCACGCGATATTTTACTTGTCCGAGGTTTGATCATCGGTATCACACTATACCTTGTTCAACCTCGTCTCTGACAAGTACTCTTTGCTCGTACCGTGTTATGTAGTCTCTTATGAACTTATTCATATGCTTGCAAGACATTAGACGACATTCCACCGAGAGGGCCCAGAGTATATCTATCCGTCATCGGGATGGACAAATCCCACTATTGATCCATATGCCTCAACTCATACTTTCCGGATACTTAATCCCACCTTTATAACCACCCATTTACGCGAGTGGCGTTTGATGTAATCAAAGTACCTTTCCGGTATAAGTGATTTACATGATCTCATGGTCATAAGGACTAGGTAACTATGTATTGAAAGCTTATAGCAAATAACTTAATGACGTGATCTTATGCTACGCTTAATTGGGTGTGTCCATTACATCATCTATTATATATTAAAAGTAAATTACGGGCTCACCAGAAAATAGAGAAATAGCTAGAAAATCCCACAAAAATCAGAAACATCCGACCATTTAATTGATAGCCAAAAAATCTCTAACCGTTAGATTATACTTAAGTTAAGAAAATTACCCACCATTGCCATTAGACATATCCCCTCACCGTTTTCATTTTGTTTTCTTTTTTTTTTCCTGTTGTGTTAGCCCTCAACGTATCATGGAGTCAAAAGAAAAAAAACAGATTTTTTATGCCCTAGGCCTCTACCGTATCCTCATGCACGCCGCCATGGCCGTATTCGCCTAGGAGCCGTCGGCCGGCCGGCTTCGGGCAGAGTATACGTACATGAAGGTCTTATGATCAATCTAGCTTGATTCATGGATGTATAGATCACTAGCAGGGATGCATCCCTCCGTATTTGTCTTTTTCTTCAATAACTTGATCAGTTGATAAAATATATATTTTGATGTGAATTAAGCACGTAGATCGTCTCCTCAAGGATCTCTCAGCATATGTAAGTGTGCTTGCTGCTATAAGCATGTGTACAGGAGGGCGAAGAATCGAGAGCAAGCACGTACGACGGCGTACTGGCAAGATGCAACTTGGAGATGGCAGATTCTCATGCATAGGTAATTCGCCTCATCTCTCTAAGGATACAATTCCTCTGATCTGGTGTGTACATGTCTTCATTGAGCAATCTGTGATTGATACTAATTTGCTGATCCGCATATTGCATCCCTTTCATCTGAATTAATCTACTTTTTTCGTGGAAGATATTTCAGATTTGTCTAAATTTAGATAAAGTTGAGATTTTTTTTTGAAAGGAAAGGGGCCATAGATTACTCCGTCCTCTTGAACTAATGTCACCGCTGCGTCTTCCGATCTACTAGCATATCCCGTGCATGCCGCCATATTCGCCTTGATGCAGTCAGCCAGTCGATTCTCCTCCCGCGTACGCACATGGACGGATGAGCAAAGAAAATCAGGTTTCAATTTTATTTTCAATTTAGAGTGCAGCCATACAAGATGTTCCACAATATTCTTCTCAGTTGATTCTGCCGAATGACCTCCAGTTCATGCGCTCATGTTTTTATCTTTGACATGCAGCCATATAATGGATCTCCTCTCGCGTATGCACATGGACGGATGAGCAAAGGAAATCAGGTTTCAATTTTGTTTTCAATTTAGATTGCAGCCATACAAGATGTTCCACAATATTCTTCTCGGTTGATTCTGCCCGAACGACCTCCAGTGCGTGCGCTCATGTTTTTATCTTAGACATGCAGCCATATAATGGATCCATCGATGGAATTAATTATGACTTGCCTCATGTACACAGCCAGACAGCGCCAAACCAAGGTAATGGCACATGAGCTCTTCTCTGTCCGCTACATCTATTTTTTACAATACAAGCATGTACTCCATTGCAAAGTTCCAGTATTTATTTTAAAGCAGAAAGTTTCAGATTTGTAGCACATACTCAGTCAGTTTTAAAATTTATTTTAAGATGCAAAGTTTTACTCTACAGTTTGAATCTTAGATAATAACTTCATACGGGTTAATAGGTCTTACACGTATGTCTAGATCGCAAATTTAACCAACTTAATACGTTATATATCATTATAAAATTTAAATGCTATACTTCCTAATAATATAATTTGGGTTATAAAATTTATATTACGGTGGTTAAATTGATGATTTATGGATACACGCAAGATCTATAAACCAGTATAGAGGGAGTATTTTTCCAGCATTGGCACCGGTAATGTAGAGCAAGATGTGTGTAAATTGACCAATGTTACAAAAACATTGCAAAAAAAAAAAATCTGACACGAGGTTTCATTTTCGAAGCATATGAAGATGAATTATGCTTATGTTTTCCCGTTAAAGAGTACTTACCTAGCTAAGCGAATAGCATGTAAGAAGAAAATGGCCGGTATAATATTGCATACTTAAAGTTCACAATAGCGGACTTTCTATACAAAAGATCACTTGATTTCTTTGATAAGAGCGTGTACACCATTACTAGCTATTCTGGCCACATCCTTCAAGCACTTGTATGTAGTACATTTATGAATGTCTTGCATAAACGTAGAATATATTAGAAATTAATACTCTCTCCATCCAATGGAAGACGTCTTAAATTTTCCTAAATTTAGATGTATTGAGACGTGATTTAGTGTATAGACATATCCAATTTAGACAAAGATATGACATCTTTTATTAAACGGAGGGGGTAATATATCAAATTTTCCTTTGACAACATGATATTTATAAATGAGTATTCTAAGCGAGATTTACCTTAAACTTGTGCGAGTTTGTTGTCAGCCTACATGCTAACATATAATTAATTACTGAAAGTATTACGTTTACTTATATTAAGACTCTATATGAAATTGGAGCAGCGTGGGACTGAACTATCCGGCGCCGGCAGCCAACACATTAGTCGTTCCTGAGGGGAGAACACCAGCTCAAGTCGCCCCAATATGCATGTGTGGATGTTATTCAACTGCGGCTGAGGAAACATTTCAGTGTTTTGGTTGCAGTATTTTTTCAGTGACGAGAGCGCACAAGGCCAACGGATCTACTAGGTTGGGACGTGCCTTTTTCGCCGAGATAAATATCTTGTATTGACCATTCTATGTCATTTTATGAATCGGTGATTAAATTAATCATTATGGTTTATCTGTAAGAAAAATAGTGTTGCTAATGTTAATGCATGCATGATGATGTCAAGTAGTTTAGCAACAGCAACCTTATTTATTCGTACATGGGCATCAAGTTATCCCGGCGTCGTCACCTTGCACTGAAAAGAAAAAGGTTGAAGCCACACTTTTTTTTTTCTTAAAACAATGTGATATACGAAATAGCAATTGTCTCCCATGATAAATAATATAGAAGAAATTAATGATATATTGAGTATTGTTTAAATAATGTAACATTTTTTGTTATAAAAATTTCTTTTCCGCCGACCTTAGAAATTCACCTAAATATAGTTCAATTATAAAAAATCTAGGGTTAACACTATATGATTTTTGTCATAAATAAATTATATTACAGTTCTTTTTAGAACTGATGTTAGTCACACGTGTTAGCTTACTTGCACATGTTGCTTCATTACTTAATAATACATGTTTGCCTACTTTACTTGGTACATCGACAAGGTTTGTACAATGCACCGCTTACCACATTGTACAATTTTTGATACTCACATATTGTAATTTACCGATCATTGGATTATAATCATACACATACGAGTGTATAGAGATATTCTTGCCTTGATTTGTATCTTTGATGCTTATTGATCATTGGATTGACATCAACGTCTGAAAGTTTATGCGACTTTTTGGCACAATAGTAATTTATTGTTTTAGTATAAGCTTATTGATTGTTTATATATCAGACCTACAGATGTTGTATGCTTAGGAAGAAAAACAACGAACATTCTATGGTTCCTAAATGAGATCTCAACTTAATTCTAGAGAAAATAAGGACAATTAAAGATATCGCCCGCGCATGTGCGCGGGCCACCTTGCTAGTTCATACAATGATATAACCTTGTTATTAATAACATCCAATGTTCATTATTATGAAACTAATCATCTATTAATCAACAAGCTAGTTAAGAGGCTTACTAG
>NC_061510.1:16163964-16180112 GCF_022539505.1 Lolium rigidum
TCATTGCCTCTAGGGCATATCTCCTTCACTCAATCATTGCCTCGTAATTCTTCTCCTGGCTCTAGCGGTAACAATGATTTATCATCTGATTTTTCTTCTGCTGCTCCTCAGCCAGATACACAGCTACCTGCACCACCTGTTGGGGTTACAACCAGGTTACAGAGAGGTATTAGACAGCCAAAAATCTACACTGATGGTACTGTTCGGTATGCCTTGCTTAATGCCACAGGAGAACCCAGGAATTTAAATGAGGCTCTAACTGATGTGAATTGGAAGCCTGCTATGCAGGAGGAATATGATGCTCTTATTGCCAATCATACTTGGCATCTGGTTCCACCAAGTTCAAACAAAAATGTTATTGATTGTAAGTGGGTCTATCGCATCAAAAGAAATGCTGATGGCAGTATTGACAGGTACAAAGCCAGATTGGTTGCAAAAGATTTTAAACAACGATATGGTCTTGATTATGAGGAAACTTTTAGTCCCGTTGTTAAAGCTGCAACTATCAGGATGGTTCTCTCTATATCAGTTTCTCAAGGATGGAGTTTACGGCAGCTAGATGTAAAGAACGCGTTTTTACATGGTGTTCTGGAAGAGGAGGTGTATATGAAACAACCACCAGGTTTTCAGTCTTCCGCTACTCCAAATTATATTTGCAAACTTGATAAAGCCTTGTATGGATTGAAACAGGCTCCAAGGGCATGGTATTCTCGTCTGAGCTCCAAGTTATGCACTCTGGGCTTTCTTCCGTCCAAGGCTGACACATCCTTGTTTCTATTCAGCAAGGCAGGTATCACAATGTTTCTTCTCATATATGTTTATAACATTATTGTGACAAGTTCCTCAGATTCTGGTATATCAGCCCTGTTGCGTCATCTTCAGTCAGATTTTGCTCTCAAAGATCTTGGAGATCTTCATTATTTCTTAGGTCTTGAGGCACATAGGCGGTCCAATGGTCTCATCCTGAATCAAGAAAAATATGCCACTGATATCATTAAACGTGTAGGCATGAGTCATTGTGCTCCCTGTCCTACACCTCTTTCGGTGAATGACAAGCTTTCGTTGCATGAAGGGACATTTCTAGGACCAGAGGATAGTACTCAGTACAGGAGTATTGTTGGAGCTCTTCAGTACCTTACTTTGACAAGGCCTGACTTATGTTTTTCTGTTAATAAGGTCTGTCAATATCTTCATGCTCCTACTACAGCTCACTGGACTGCAGTTAAGAGGATTCTTAGGTATATTCAGGGTACCAAACAGGTTGGCATTACTTTTCAGCCATCCTCCTCTACGCTTCTCAGTGCATATTCTGATGCCGACTGGGCATGTGATCTTGATGATAGACGTTCTACAGGAGGTTTTGCTATATTTTTTGGTCCTAATCTCATATCATGGAGTGCTCGAAAACAGGCTACTGTCTCTCGCTCCAGTACTGAGGCTGAATACAAGGCACTAGCAAATGCTACTGCTGAACTTATCTGGGTTGAAGCTCTTGTTCGTGAGCTTGGCGTCATCTTAAAGGAGAAACCGTGCTTATGGTGTGATAATCTTGGTGCTACCTATCTGTCTGTCAACCCAGTATTCCATGCTCGCACCAAACATATTGAGATTGACTACTTCTTTGTTCGAGAAAGAGTTGCTTCCAAGCAACTTAATGTCAGGTTTATCTCCAGCAAGGATCAGATTGCTGATGGTTTTACCAGAACCTTATGTACTAAACAACTAGATGAGTTTAAGCGTAATCTCAACCTCTCCCAGGTTTCGATTAAGGGGGGATATTAGACATGTATTTTAGGTAGTGTACAATATGGTGTAGTACACCAATTGTACATCTACCAGGACTCTGTATTGCCTCGATAGGGGCTTTTCCTATCTCCTATAACATGCAACCGAACCCACCAACGTGGGTATCGTTCCTCCCAGAAAACCAACAAACACTGCATTTTGTGTCAAAACTTAATGGAACAGGGTTCCCATTAGACGGCCGATCGGAGTGGACAGTTATCTCTCTCATAGTGTCCCCTTTCACCCTACGCAACGCCTCTATTTGACATCGCCTCTCACCCCTAAAACTCTATAACGGTGCTGCAAAGCTACGACAAAAATTTGCACGAATGAGTATGCTGCAGTGGTTGGATGGTCCAGATCTTGGGTGAAATCCGATAACGTGGGAGACGGCTAATCTAGACAACTTTCCATCCTCAGAAGCCTAGCGCTGCGTAAATTTTAAGGACAGAAATAGCCTTCGAACGTCTCTGCCTAGCTCGACGAGGTGACTGACACACACGTTGTCAGTCAAAAATTGATAATAGCCCCTGGCAACTTGCCAATGCCTGTATTTTCTAAAATTATCACCACCATGCACTCTAAAATCTGAATGCTGGCAATGCGTTTGCTATGTTAGACTAGAATAATCATATTAACTCCGTGTATTTTTTTAGTTTTATACTCTCTAGTGCGCATGGGTATGAGATTCTACGTACATGGGCGTGGGACTCCTGGGCTTATGTAACTGTTGCAAGTGTGCCAAGATATGTGCGAGAAACTTTGCACAAACGATCTGGATATTGCACATCTTTGCACCCCTATAGGGATCAAAGTATACATGTACACTTCGCTCCTTCCCATCCTCACATCTCTTCAACTGAGCCGACCGCCTCCCCTCTGCCCTCTTCACCTCCTCCTTACCTACTCAACCATCCGTCGAAATTGATGCTAGCTAGCTAGAGCCCAAGACCCCCTCCACCGACACGCCATCGACACGGTCTGGTCTAGCCAAGCCCCCCTCCACTTCGCCTAGCTTGAGGCGAGGACCCCTGGGTGGCTCCGATATGGATCTAGGTGCAGCGGTTCCCCTTTGGCTAGACAACGAGCTTGCCGTTCATGTCGATCTTGGCTATCTCGGTCATGATCTGGCCATCGAGGGATAATTTGGTTTTTCTTTTTGGATTTGAGACGTGTCTCTGCAAAAAAAAATTTGAAGAAATATGTATATGGAATTTTATGTGATTCTTGTATTAACTTATGTAAATCATCCTAATATGTATGGATCTGTGAGTATATCCAGTTTTTGTGTTTGCTCTGAATCCGCTTTCCTGAACCTAGACATTTTTTGAACCTAGAGATATAGTGTAAAGATAACACAATTTTGTTACCACATTGTTTGTAATATTGTTGGTCAAAATCTAGCCATGAACACGATATTTTTATTCGTGCAAGCTAAATTATTATGTAAATTAGAAAGTATTATACGAATTGTGCCTAATAATATATTAATTATGTACTGATTAATGTGTGGTGTTTGTGAGATGCGCAAATCTGTTCATGATCAAATGCATGGTGTTCCTGAATGAAATAAGGATGGAACAAGGATCTTGTTGTATATCCAGGTGTTCTCATACTGTATAGGAAACATACTTTAGGTTTTTTTGCAATGTATAGAGCTGGTTGCACGAATCTCGAGGCATAAATGGATGCCCAGGATAAGAATGGGTGCCCACATATATGTAGGCACGAATCTTATCCGAATCCATGCGTCCGATAAGGAAGGCAATTTTATCCATGGATGCGGGTATCCACGGATATCTGACCCGTCGGGCACATGTATGTAGGGGTGGTTTTTTCACTTCACATATAATTATTGTTAAATATTGCTGCTGAAATGTTGCTATAATGCTGATATGTTGCTGCAACAGTGCAATGTTGCTGATATTGCTGCCGAAATTTTGCTATAGTGCTGAAATGTTGCCGAGGTGATTAAATGCTGCCAAAACGCTGCTGTATTTCTACTATGCTGAAATGTTGTATGCCGATTAACATATTGCGTAAACCCATATATATCCATGGATACCGGGATGTTTGTGGGTTTATTATCTTCCTGTCTTCCTGAGATGCTCCAAACCGCTCCACTGCCGTCCTTAGCGCCAAAAGTTCATAACATGTTGTTGTTGGATTCTTATGCTCTTCGGTCGAAATGACTTTGGCTGATTGATAACCAGCGATTGAATCGGTTGATGATTTAATCTGTCGTTATTCTCCAAAGGGGAAATCGTCTCTGTTTTCTAGGTACACAGTCACACGCCGCTCGCGCTCGCTTTGTTTTCTACCTCTGGCGCTCGCGTCCACCTATATAAACACGATCGCCGCACCACGCAGCCATCTCCGAACTCAGCCAGCACACATCGTCTCTGTTCCTCTTCCTCCTTCGGAGCCTGGCCCGGCTCGCCGGGTGGGAGGTCAGAGATGCTGTTGCACAGGCACAAGTTCCCGCTCCTCTGCTGCGGCTGCGGAGGAGCCGGCGGCGTCGTTGCCACCGGTGTCGCCGCCCGAGGAGCAGCCCACGTCGACGACGCCGCCGCAAAGAAAGCTGCAGCCAACGCCGGCAAGAGCGCCAGGCAGCTGTCGTGGGCGCAGGTGGAGGCCATGACGGCTGGCTTCACCACGGCCGTGGTCGGCGAGGGCGGCTTCAGCACCGTGTACCTCGCGCGCCTCTCCGGCGGCTCCAAACCGCAGCTCGCCGCCGTCAAGCTCCACCGCAGCTGCAGCGAGCGCCTGCGCCGCGCGTTCCGCCAGGAGCTGGACGCGTTGCTCTGCGTCCGACACCCGCACATCGTGCGCCTCCTCGCCTTCTGCGACCAGCGCGACGAGGGCGTGCTCGTGCTCGAGTTCGCGCCCAACGGCAACCTGCACGACAACCTCCACGCTGGTGAAGGCAAGCAGATCGTACCGATGCCGTGGGCGCGGCGGGTGGCGGTGGCGCTGCAGGTGGCCCGCGCGCTGGAGTACCTCCACGACCGGTGCGAGCCGCAGGTAGTGCACGGCGACGTGAAGGCCTCCAACGTGCTGCTGGACGCCGCCATGGGCGCCAGGCTCTGCGACTTCGGTTCGGCGCGCGCGGGGTTCTCGGCGTCGGCGTCCGTCCGCCCGCCGCGCACCGTGCTGGGGTCGCCGGGGTACGTGGACCCGCACTACCTCCGGTCCGGCGTGCTCACCAGGAAGAGCGACGTGTACAGCTTCGGCGTGCTGCTCCTCGAGCTGCTCACTGGCACTCAGCCTTTCCACGACGGCCGGCTCCTCACGTCCGCCGTCGTGCCGATGATCAACAAGGCGGGGTCGTGGGACGTGCGCAAGATTGTTGACCAGAGGTTGGGGTGCCAGTTCGACGTCGCACAGGCAGCCACCATCGCCTCGTTGGCGGCAGAGTGTGTCATGGAGAACCCGACACTCCGGCCGTCCATGGCAGATGTGGTCCGGGCCCTGGAACAGACATCGGTTGCGCGCCGGTAGATGATCGACGGCGAAGCCAGAGCGTGAGCCGTGCTCGGCAAGAGGAAGTAGAGTGGACCCGCACGATGGATGCTTAGATCCGACGTGGAGGGCACTGTGACCGTAGGATTCGAGCGAGATGCCGTGTCGTGGAACGAACAAATTGCGAAGCAATTGGGTTGGTGAGGAGCAAGCGCCCGTGGTGGAGCGTACCAACAGAACAAAGCAAATAAAAATGGTTGGTCTGGATAGGGACCTGAGAAGAGGAGAATATTAAGCCAGGGTTAAACTTTTGTGCAGATTTATTTCTTCTTCTTTTCTAATCTTGTGGTGATCATGAGATCTTGTACCTAATGTAGAGTAGTGGTGATCATTTCTCAATAAAACATTGGTTCCAACTTCCATGAAAAAAGGAAAAAAATACACAAATACAGCTCCACTTATACTACACATGGCCTAACAACATGTCATAAAGCTTATTTTGTTCTGACGAACATATCGTGATCTCCTTCTTGTGGGAAGAAGCAACTCCATCATTGCAGGGTTAGTTGTCCCTACATGTACATACAGCAATACTGCCAATACAATGCCTGGACATATACGTGCACGGCTATCGGTTCATACATGTCGCCCACGACGGCGACGTAGGTACGTAGCTCTCGGCGGCGGTACGGGCACGCACGGGCGCCGGTGGGGCGTCCCGGTCGTGATTGCACAGCCGAACCACCACACCACCGGAAAATGGCCGTCCCATCTCCCTCGCCGCGACCCCATCCGCTGCCCCTGCAATGCGTAGCATCGGTATTATTGGTTTTCAAACGGGGAAGACGGACGTCGATACGTAGCTGCCCACTCGTCGCTATCTGTATTCTTTGTCTCTGCACGCGCTGTATCTGACGTCGGGGGATTGATGTCGATCTCCAAGCTACCTGCTGCTGTATCTCGGTGCCGCCTGTATGTTCGTGTCATATTGATGCAGGATGTGGCTGTCTCCGCGAACCGCATTAGTCGTGCTGACTAGAAAAATCGGCGGTGCAGGCTAGCCGGCTAGGGCCATTGGCTATCTAAGATACGTACGCCTCAACCACCGCCAACAGGGAGGAAGACGACGGATAAACTGGCTTGTCACTAATGCAAAGATTAATGGGGGAGATTATCGTGCCTGCTTAGTTAATTGCAAGGTCAGGTCATAAGCAGGGAGACCTCTACTTTGGGTGTATATGTATCCCACTGTGAGATCTCCCTCTGCAATTATTTGCAATGGGGATCATTGTGCTTTTGGGTTATCTTTAGAGATTATTTCATTGCTTCGTGTTTTAGCATGTGGAAGTGTGGAACTGCTTGCCTTATTACGCAATGCTGGATTTGTCTCCATTTCTTTTGTGACGCAAGTGCACTTTTATAACAAATAAATGTCGAAAAAAAAAGACATTTCTATTATTCGGCGGGGTGATTTGATTTCTAATCTTCAACATAATATACTTCCTCCGATTCATATTACTTGACGCTAATATATATGTATCTAGACACATTTTAGTTGTAGATACACCCATTTTAGCATCGAGTAATATGGATCGGAGGGAGTACTCAAATTTGGTCTTAATTGTAATTACCACACACAAATTTGTCCCACGACCATTGCAAAACATGGCCTCCACGGCTATGAATGGGTTTTCATAAAACATATTAAACATGACACTCCGAAATGGTTTGTGTGTAATGTTGGGTGGACGTGGACTGCAATGGCGGGTGGTGAACACGGCGAGTCTGCATGCGGTGTCGGTGCCGCCAGCAGCAAAAGTGTTGAGTGTGTCCACCGCGGAAGATCTCTCCGTACCTAAATCTTATTTAACATTGTGGATGACCGGAAACAAAAATAATGGGCCAAATTCACCGTAGACATCATTTAATTTGACGACAAAAGCAATCCCAAGATAAAAAAAATTAACAAGCGACATTTGTTATCTAACTTAGTGTGTCAACTGACTTGAATAAATTAATTTGTATCGGTGTTACTGATTGTTTGTCATCCAAAACATAATAGAAGTTTGCAATATAGCTTTAGGTCAGGATGAGGTAGTATGATTATTATTTATATTAAACATTTGTACTTACTAATAACTCATTTTTTCCAAACTACAATATTAACTAGTGTATTTTTGTACATATTACATGGTTAGCACGATTAAGCGCATTAAAATGTTGCTAAAATTATAATTTTCATTTGTTATGTAGTTCTAAGGATAGTAACTCGAAACACTACACTTTTATTGTGCTAATTCAAATTGTATTTTGTAGAAAACTTGTGCTAGTCCTTTATTTCTTTTCCGCGCATTTAACCTTAAAGAGATCATTAAACTATGACCATTTAAATATGAGAAAAGAAAAATTGTGTGCCTATGTGGACTGATTTATTACATTGGTATGAGCTTTACTGTATAATATTATATTTCAGAGTGTGCATGTGTGCATGTGTGTGTATTTTAGTATCCTTGAATAGCGTGGCTGGGATATATAGCAAAAGCACCCGATCCTAAAAAAATATTTTTTCTATGTGTATTAATAAATATCTGGATACAAGTTTCTAGCGTATGATTCGTTATGCGAAAATACAAAATTAAAGAGCTTATGAGGTGTATATGAGGAGCTTCGATGTCCAATGCCTCTTACATGCTCCAATGGATCAATAATTTGGGTATATGTGTTACAAACAACTCCCTCTGTTCTGATTTAATTGAGTTTATTCTAAACCATTGTTTGTTCATTGTCTTGTCCTCCTACTGTTAATTAAAACGAACGAAGGAGTAGACATTTGTAAGGGTATTTTACCCTTAACTGTTATTTTGGTTAATGATAACACCAGAGCTAAAGCGTGCACAAATGTTAACTATGTGTGTTTATAAAGATTTTAGTTCACAAGTGGTATTTTACCCTTAACTTCTCTTCATCCCTGTCCTTGATACCGCTAGGGCCGGAACTTGTGTCTACGACGCCTCCTCCTGAGATGTTGACATTGTCGACGTAGAGCGCCCACACCTTGTTCACCCTCAAATTGTGGGCTGGAGCCGCTATTTACCGCACCACCGCTGCGGTATGACAACTGCTTCCATTACTGCCTTGAGACATCGTCGGCATCGCTAGAATTTGCTCCAGTGCTTTGAGTGGTCAAGTGGCATCAATTGTGGGATTTGGGTTGTGGCAGGGGTGGGAGCTGAGGGGGGCATAATTAAACGCGAGGAGACAGTGGTGCATATTAATGTCACCACATGAGGAAGGCCGAGCGATTGCTGAACACCTCGCCTACGGCTGCCTAGGGAACCATCACCACATTTGGCAAAGTTGACCAGCGGTTGTCCGACGTTAAATTAAGTTGACCATCTGTTGTCCCAATTACACGGATGACTCATCTTTCAGTAAATGATGTGGCGTCGGGCAGTGGCTTATGGTTAGCACTCCCGCAGCGCCGGATCGAATCCGCGGCTGGTATGCTATTAGGAGCGAAAAATATTTCGTAACGAGATATTTTGGCACCCTACAAAATTGCCAAAATTTTGTAGTTTCAGAAAACACTTCAGATTTCGGTATTTAAAATTTTTAAAAAATGTATGCAAAATTTACATGAAATCTTGCGGACAAAAAAAAGGTCATCGAATCATATACGTATGCTTGGTATGCATCGAAATATCCAGGTTGTGATGTAGTAGGATTGCGCTTTACCCGGTAACAAATCAATTCATATCTGCGTTATGATTTTCTTGCCTTGTGAATTGCATAGAATACCTCTCAAATACTAATACTCCAAAGGACTAGTAAATTGTACCCTAAAAGATCTCTTATCTTGACAGCGCATTTGCCAATCCTTTCCATCCATAGTGATCGTTGCCTTGTCGATCGGTGCACTAGCTGTCGGATTTATCTGCTCTTTGGCCGTATGGACATTTTGTGATTGAATCGGTAGAAGATTAATTCTGTCGTTATTCTCCAATGAGGAAGATTTATACGAGGCACAGTCACACGCCGCTCGATCTCGCAAATGCTTTGTCGTTCTCTCACCTCCAACCGCGAGCGGTCGCCCCCACCTATGTATACACGACCGCCGCACCATGCAGCCATCTCCGAACTCAGCTTGAACACGCGTCTCTGCTCTTCTTCCTCCTTCAGAGCCTGGCCCGGCTCGTCGGGTGGGAGGTCAGAGATGCTGCAGCATAGGCACAAGTTCCAACTCCTCTGCTGTGGCTGCGGGGGGCGGCGGCGGCGTCGCCACCACCGTGGCCGCTAGAGGAGCAGCCCCCGTCGACAACGACACCGCAAAGAACGCTGCAGCCAACGGCGGCATGAGGCGTCCCGGTCGTGATTGCACAGCCGAACACACCACCGGAAATGGCCGTTAATCTCCCTCCTCCGGCCGGGCCCCATTCGCTGCCCCACCGGAACTATTGGTTTTCAAACGTGGAGGACGTACGTGCGTACGGCGATTCGTAGCCCATTCATCGCTATCTGTATTTTTTTTTTGTCTCTGCACGCGCCGTATCCGACCCTGTCGCGACATACTGACGTCGAAGATTGATGTGATCTCCAAGCTACCTGCTGTATCTGGGTGCCGCATGTATGTTCGTGTCATTTGAGCTGGGATGTGGCTGTCTACAAGAACCCCATTAGGGCATCTCCAACGGGGCGACATAAACGGACGCTAAGCGACCGTTTTCGTTCGCTGGCTGAAAAATGCGCCTCGTACCACCTTAGCAGGGCGACGCAAAATAATTGGACCGTCCGCGGAGACGCAAACCTGGCCCAAATATGCGTCTCGGATGCGTCTCTGCGGATGCTGCGAACGCACAAAGTGTCCCCTTACGCCTCGCGACCGTTTTGTCGGGCCCGCCTGGCAATGACCCAGCGTTGATGCGTCTTCTCAGCGGCACCAGTATTGGCGCCGAGGCGTCGTTTCGGCAGTTTGCGACCGCGTAAATAGTGATGCCTCGCGTGGCGCGCGGCCGTCGCTTACCTCTGCGCACGATATAATGGCGATGACACGCGTGCCGAGGCCGTCGCCCTGCCTCCGACCTATATAAACAGGGGCGCGAGCATCTCATCTCCTCCCCACTAAACCCTAGCCGCCGCACAACCTCCACTGTAGCGCCGCTGCCGCTCAGCCTCCACCGGCAGCCACCATGAGCAGCGCCGGCCGCGGCCAGGCTGCCGCGCCTCCACCTCCACCTCCCCTGGCCTCGAGCTCCGACGAGGAGTTCGACGACGACGACAACATCGTAGATCTCCTCGACCCGGCCAGGGACGCCAAGGCCATGGCTGAAGCGGAGAAGGAAGCAGAGGAGGAGCGGGCGGCCCACACGGCGTTCGACGTCGAGATGGAACGCCGCAGGGTGGCGGCCGCCGCAGCCGCAGAGGACGACGACTCCAACATCTCATGGTCTTCCGATCACCCTGATGCGTCTATCCCGGAGGAGAAGGCGGCGGAGCATAAGGCGTTAGTCGAGTCCTTCGAGACGCTCAAGGACGACGCCGCCAACGCGAGGCTGCGGCAGTGCCTGCTAGAGGACGCGACAGCGCACCGAGCCCTAGCGGTCGCATAGGAGGCGGCGGAGAAGCAGACGAGGGAGGGACGCAACGACAGGGCCGACCCGTCAGGCAGCAAGTAGTCCAGGCTTCTACAACTACTTTGTATAGTTTGAATGTAGTACTTTCTATGGTTTCTAAATATGTTGCAAATCTAAAAATAGGTCACACCCCTGGGAGCACACCTAGACGCAACGGACACACGGACAAAATATGTCCGCGGGGCGACCACTTTTAGGCTTTCGAGATGTGTCGCCCCCGTTGAAGATGCCCTTATACTACCACGTGATGACTAGAAAAATCGGAGGTACAGGCTAGCCAGCTAGGGCTATTGGCTATCTAAGAGCATCTCTAGTAGAGCCCGAAAAAGTGCAAACCGAAAAAGTGGTTTTCAGTCTTCCGAAAACGTAAAATCGTTCGATTTTGGCAGTGCCGCAGAATAGGAACCGTAAAAATGAAACTGAAAAGCGGAATTCGAAATGGCGCGGGTAAATTAGGCGATGATCATAGTTCGACATGAAATAGATGCTCTGATTGAGCATCAAAACTTACATTGTTCAACAAGTTGAAGCTACATTACTGGTACACCGGCAAGCGCTACCTAGCTAAAGCAAAATGTGGCAAATATAGTGACCTATGGCACGCAGCGGTGCCGGTGGTGGCGCAGCGTGTCGGCGGCAGACGGCGCCGACGCTATCGTCTACAATCCTCACGAGTTGTCGGCGCTATTTCGAGCTTGACGCGGTGGATGCGGGCCTCCCGGCGGGCTGCCTCGTACTCACGGATCTGGCGGACGGCATCCGCCTCCTCCCGTGGAAGCGTGTGCGAGCCTCCGCCATGCTTACATCCTTCGTCTGCGCGAGGACGGCCTCCTCCTCGCCGCTGCCGTGGATGTAGTCCCCGGCGGAGAAGGTCGGCGACCGCACGGGGACGAGGTCGTCGTCGTCGCTGCTCTCCGCGACGGGGAGCCGCGGTGCGCGGCTTGACTGGCCGGACGAGGTGCCCTCGCCGGCTTTGCCGTAGCGCGCGAGCTTCCCTGGAGGCGTGAGCCCCCAGTTTGTCCACCGGCGGGCGCTGACATAGGCATCCCAAATAGGCCTGCCGAAGATAGTACCCTGGGTTTACTGAAGGCCCACTATCTGAAGAATAAGAAGATTCGGGAGCCCAAGATATATTAAGGAAAGCTAGAATTGTAATAGGAAGTGTTATTTGTAATCTGGCGGGATGAGTTAGAAATCGTCCCGGACTCTGTAACTTGTACAAAACGAAACCCTCGGCTCCACCTCCTATATAAGGGGGAGTCGAGGGACAAAGAAAGGATCGAATCTATTGTCAACATAACCCTAGTTTTCATAATCGTCGAGTACTTTTCGCCTAAACCTTCGAGATCTACTTGCCCTCTACTTCTAGCAAAACCCTAGTCTACAATCTGTAGGCATTGACATAGTAATCCTTTGTCAATTGGCGCCGTCTGTGGGAATTAGAGGTTGCAAGGAGCTGATCTCGATGGCACGTTCAAGATCTTCGACTTCATCAATAGCAAGCAACGCGATGGATCGAGGTAACAAGGGAAAAACTGATCTATTAAATTTTATTCCTCACCCGCCCTCCCGTATGGATGCATGTGCCTATCTGGAGGAGCCCATCATCATGACGTTCGGAGAATTCCGATTTGGCGTCAACAAGGAAGGATCTTACCGTCTCGAAGTTCCGATCTCATCGGAATTCTCAGCGGTCGATTCTAACTTTTCGTCGAGTGACGAGGAGTTTTCGTCGCCATACTTCGTCGACAGCAAGGCAAGCGGAAAGCTCGCCAAGATCTTCAGCAACACATCCTTCGAGTCGTCTGCGGACTCCTTTATAGCGAGCGACTACGAAAACGTCGGCGACTTCAACTTCATCGACAAATCTGTCGCCATCGGGAAGGTCTTCACCACTCGTATGATGGTGTCACCAACCTTGACAAAAATCAATACGCAAAATACCACCAGATATCGTGCAATAGAAGAAACGGGTACATCGGAACCACAAACGTCGGAGGCTTTCGACGATTTGGGAAATCCATACGTCGATCCCGCCGATCTCGGGACAGGTCTAGGCACTAAATATGCCGGATCTTCAACTCGCGCAAAAGTCCAACTCCCGCAAGCTGCGTGGGATAGGGCTGCGAGAGCCATGGATGGATCGGAACCAATGAATACTATCGCTACCGTACAAGAGTTACGGGCATATCAATATAGACTTGCTCGGGTAAGCGAGAGTTGGAAAACGAGACAAGCATCCCCGAATAGGAGGAAAGAAGCGGCTTCGCATCAAGCGGACGCCCGAGCGAGTTGGGTCGACTTTCGGGAACCTCGGGAGATAGTAACGAGAGAGGCTCGAAGGAGAGCAAGATCTCGGCTGCAAAATATACCCGAAGGAGAAGGGGGAATCTAATTCAAAATCTCGACATGTCCTTCATGACGATTGATGAAAGGGGAAATATCATCCCAAAAACACCAGAAGCAGGTTACATGGCAACACAGGCTTACATCCTCGCATCCAGACCACCTCCTGGAGACCCGAGAGAACCATTGTTCAATATGGCGATGGCTGGAGTAGGAGTTATGGGAACAACGTTTGCAACAACGTCTCCCGAAGAAAATCCTAGGCAAAATAGTCCACGACCCACCGCAGCAGTTCAAGACCCACCAAGAACAAGTGGGGCAAGAGACACAGCAGTCCAAATAAGGGTGGACAGAGCGCGACAAGAAAGAAGGGAGCGTCAGCACTCACCAGAAGTCGCCGACGAAGATATGTGTGGGCTCCCGTGTTTTACGAGAAGAGTTCGAAAAACTCGAGTCCCAAAAGGGTTCAAGCTTCCCGAAAATTTCAAGAAATTCGACGGCCTGCAAGATCCCGAGGATTGGCTCGTGGATTATCTCGAGATGGTGAAGCTGGTAGGAGGAACCAGAGCAACAGCTATGCAAAGTATACAAGTCCACTTGAGCGGTGCCGCGAGATCTTGGATCAAGAAACTTCCCCCAGGCTCCACCGACAGCTGGGATAATTTCGAAGATATCTTCGTCAAAAATTTTCGATCCACTTGCAAAAAACCTGCGTCATTGGAAGAGCTGAGAGCGTGTCGACAGAAACATGATGAGTCGATGAGGAAATACATACAGCGGTGGAACATCATAAAGAACTCAGCAGAAGATATATCTGACGAGAGGGCAATAGATGCGTTTGTGGCAGGAATCAGGCGAGGAGATTTCGTCGAGGACTTAGGGAGAACTAACCCTAAGACCATATCAGCACTCATGGAAATAGCCAATAAATGGGCAGATGGAGAAGACGCAATATACAACAAGCAACACAGGTCGCCAGAAGAGGATCGTGCTCGAAATTATCAAAATAGAAGGCGATTTTCTCGCCAGTTCTACAATAACGATGCTCCCGGCCATATATCGGCTGGTTTTCGAGGAAATCCTGGAGGAAATAGTCGAGATGATTATCAAAGGAGTAATGAGCAACAAGGCGACAATAGAGGTGATTTTCGTAGCAGCAGGCAAAATAGTGGACCAAGAACTCAAAGACCTTACGTATCTCCCGAGGAGATGATGAACGGTCCGTGTCAAATGCACTTTTACCTCGACAACAATGGAAAGAGGCAGTCAGGACATCTCCAGAAAGACTGCCGTAATTTTCAGAGCACCATTGCGAGCCGCGAGGATTGCAAATGCCCAAGCAAATAACGAAACCCTCGGGAGCCAAGGAGCGAGATCCACCTTCCACCTCCTCCCGCAATTACCGAAGAAAATCGACACCGGCTTAGAATTGCGGCGGCACCACATCCACCTCCATATGTTGACCCCAACTCTAACGGTGCGGTCTCGATGATTCGAGAAGGCTAGGCCATCAAACGAGGCGCGAGAGGTAATCTCGCGACAAGTGTTCATGGCGAGAAGATGCCTCCACCAACGGTAGAGTACCTAAATTGGTCGGGGCAAGACATCGGCTTCACAATTGCGGATCATCCGCGAGCAAGTTCCTCGACCGGGACAATCAGCACTCATTTTACCCGCGAGTAATCGCTGGTTTCGACGTGTCGAGAGTTTTCATAGATGGCGGCAGCAGCAAACCTCATGTATGCAGATACATTGAGGAAGATGAACATATCCCTAGCAAATCTGAAACCAACTGACACACGTTTCCATGGGATCACACCAGAGAAGCCAAGTTATCCATTGGGCAAGATCAACCTCGACGTTCAGTTTGGAACCCGAGAAAACTACAGGATAGAGAATTTGGAGTTCGAAGGTGCCGCATTATACATATCTGTTGTGGAGGTTGCCTGGGCCCAAGGGACCTATCACAATCAAAGGAAGTTTTGCGCTATCCGATAAATGCGACAAAGATTTTCATCGACTGTCAGAAACTTTCGGGATGCAAGCAGAGTATGCGGCGCCAAGGTTCACTGATTATGATGTGCTGCCAGAGGTAGGGAGATCTTCTAAGGAGCCAACTTTCAATACAACCAAGGATTCAAAAGAGGTACAGATCCACCCGACAGATCCAAAGAAAACGACGTCCATTGCCGCAAACATGGATGTCGCATAGGAAAGCGCGCTCGTCGAGTTCCTCCGTGAGCATCTGGAAAATCTTCGCATGGTGTCCAGCTGACATGCCGGGAGTACCCAGGGAACTTGCCGAGCACCACCTCAATTTGGATCCTCTCGCAAGACCGGTAAAGCAACCTTTGCGGCGTTTCGGAACCTAGTCGCAAAGCCATGTTATACGAAATAGATCGACTCAAAGATGCTGGTTTCATCGGGGAAATATCTACGAAGCCACATGGGTAGCTAACCCGATGATGGTGCCGAAAAAACACACAATAGTCCTTCGCATGTGCGTCGACTTCACGTGTCTCAACAAACATTGTCCTAAGGATCACTTTCCCCTCCCAAGGATCGATCAAATCATCGATTCCACGGCAGGATGCGAACGTCTTTCCTTTTTGGACGCATACTCTGGTTATAATCAGATCAGATTAAAAGAAGAAGATGAAGCCAAGACAGCGTTCATTACACCTTATGGCGTGTTTTGCTACAAAACAATGCCCTTTGGTCTGAAAAACGCGGGAGCAACATACCAGCGGATGATGCAGAAGTGCTTAGCAACACAGATTGGAAAAAATGTACAAGTCTACATCGATGATGTCGTAATAACATCAAAGAAAGGGTCGACTTTGATCGAAGGTTTGAAGAAACCTTCGACAACCTCGACAAGTTCTGCCTCAAGCTAAACCCGACAAAGTGCTCTTTTGGAGTTCC
>NC_061510.1:16180212-16220438 GCF_022539505.1 Lolium rigidum
AACTGTTCTGATGACATAACCGTTTTTGTAAAAGTTAGTTTAATTTATTTTTTCACTAAAGAGAGTATATGGTACTGTAATGTTGACTCACTTGCATCATCTCTGGTACTACCTCCGGGTCTTAATACTTGTCGCAGATATAGAAAAAATACAAGAAAAAATGTGTGTGTATTCATTAATGAAGAAAGTCCACTTCTCGTCTTTAAACTTTTAGGAAAGTTTACTTTTCGTCCTAAAAATTATTTTCAGTAAGAACATACCTCGAACTTCTCCTACCAGCATCCTCCTGCCTCTCCGCACTTGCACCATAGCCTTGAGATTTTGCCACCCGTGGTAGATATTTGGCTCAATTGGGGGAGTAACACTACATCTACGGACTGATTCCTATGGAATCCAACCTACGGACAGACGTGGAATCACGTGGAGCATTTGCAACCCAGAAATCACGGACGGCACAAACAATCGAACCAACTAGAGGTTACCAGGTCCTTCCGTATCACATTTTTGTAGGACTCAGTCCGTAAGTCTAGCTTTTTCGCAATTGGGGCAAGGACTAAAAGTGAATAATTATGAGAGTACTTCAAGGTTTATTTTGACCCAAACTAAATTTTTACCAAAAATGAACTTTCATGACAATTCAAGGACTAAAAGTGAACTTTCTTCTTCGTTAAGCTGCGAGAAATATTTAAGGTAGTAGGAAGCAGTAAAAATAGTTGTGGTCTTTTATCAATCTAACGTTCAAGATCTTCTATGCCCAACCTCGAGGATAAGGGAAAGTGTTGCAATATATATAGTATAGGCTTTTTGTCAGTTCAAAATTTAGGTTGAGCTGGCTAGTTCATCAATTAAATAATGTATTAGAGCCAATAGGTATCGTACGCTTCCCTCCACCCCTCCCCCGAGTATTTACCCTCCTCTCGCCGACATGCTTGCATCACAGGGCAAAGCCTGTGTGGCACGGCTGCGACAGATCTCCTCCGTCGTGTTTGGCTTGCAGCGGCAACGCCCGCTCTAGCCGCTCAATGGTAGGGCTTCGGGGTCGCGTGGGCTAGGGTGTAGCGGTGGGTGGCTTTGTGTAGGAAGGCCCGAGCTGGTCCTAGATTGGCTCGGATGGGCCGCGATTTGCACCTCTTCGATCCCAATAATGGCACCTCGAAGGTGCTACTGGGCTAGGCCTTCCAGGGGCTCTGTACCCGACTGGTTACTGTGGCCTCTCCATTCGGCTGGGATGGTCGGTCGGTTATATTTGGTGGATCCCACATTTAGTCTCGATTGCTAGTTTAGGAGGCGCACTGTCAATGAAAACTGAGCTTTGACTTCAGTCTTTGTGGTAGCAGCATATTCGTGTCGTTACCTTGTTGAAGGCATCATCGTTGCATCTTGTCTCTATTCACTCATGTTGCTATAAGGGAAACCCTAGATCTAGGTATCCCGGACTGGACGATGGCGGTAATGTCTGATATTGTGGTGGCTTCGTCGGTAGGCCTGACAAGGTCAATGCCTTGAGCTCTATCCTGAAGATGGGTCAGCAGTAGATGGCGTCGATGACTTCTAAAGCGTGCGCAACTCTACATACTGAGGGTCTGTTGGATCAATTTGTGCTCCCGACTCGGTGTTGGGAGGCTTGGTGCAACCTCCAGTTTTTAGATGATGTGAGTAGGTATGAATTCAATGCACACGGCCCTCGCTAGTGAGGCAACTTTGAATTATCTATAACTCTATGTTGCACGCCGAGTTCAAGTCATCTACCAAAGACCATCCATTGTGCCCTAACCTATTGTTTCATCATGTTTTGCAAGCAAATAATGCTGCTCATCATGCTGTTTTATATTAGAGAATTTGATGCTAGTACTTCCACACGTCATGATTTAGATTGTAGATTTAATCATGAAATTATCTAATTACCCACCACTATACACATCCCAATGCATGTACCAGAGGCTGCTGCTTCATCTTTGGAATGCACCTGGCAGTTCTTTTTAAACTTGGGTACCTACCACACTTGCCTGTCTAGGATTGAAAATGTACTCTGAGATGGTGGATAGTTGCGCGAGAATATTATTTGAACTGTGTCTGTTCTCTAGGATGCAAAAATTATCCTACTACTCTATTGCAGTGATCTTCTTTTGCTTAGAGATAGTTTCACTTTAAATAGCCACTGATTGGTACATGACCTGGCGTTCGCATGCCTGCTGGACAACTGAACATGAACGGAGTACATGTATTCACGATGGCGAGATAGAGCAAAATTAATTATTCGTCCCATCATCGTCTACTATGCCGGCATGGCTAGGTAATTGAAGCCGTTCTGATTAATCTGGTTCATGAAAATATCAATTCATGGTTCTTTCTTGACAAGGGATAATGAGATATTTTTGTAAAGAGATGCACTCATTATCCTGCGATTTGGATCTGTAGAAAAGTCAATTCTTGCAGAAATAGGATGGGGCCATGGTGGTGTTGCATCTTGCATGTGACGCCGGATCGGATCGGAGGAATTTACTGGAAAGATGCCTCGATGTTTGAGCCAGATTTGGCATCCTTGCAAAATTTTAGTTTAGCTTGTGTCAGAGGTCTGGCGGCTGCAGATGCGTCCAGGGCAGTGTCGTGATGGAGTCAAGTGAGGTCAGTTTCTGTCGTGGTACGTTCTATTCTACGGCGACAGGCGTGTGCCACCGAGCGCATACGTACAGCTACCGCTGCGCTGGTGTACTGGACTCACGAGAGCGCAACACGTATGAACGGCAAAACTCAACACTCAGATTTAATTTGGGACCCCTTAAGCAAAATTTGCACTTTGAACCGTCCAAATCAATCCAAACAAAATGGAAAAAACAAAAAATTTCCTTAAAATTAATTATTTCGCGAGGAAGGAAAACCATTAGTTTCATGTTCCTGGCGACACCTCCAATACCATCAATCTGATATATCTCTAACACTGAGTCAATAAGAGCGTTAGAGGCCCTCGCCTGCAACAGAGAGTGACAACGAGACAAAGAGCCGAGCCCTACGACAGAAGACTAGCGAGATCCATTGGCCCATTATATCTTCTGTGGAAACCTCTCATATCGGTCGATATATATTCACAATATATGGGGTGTTCCAGGAAACGACTCTCCATAATTATATGGTTAAGTTATGATTGATTCCACAGATCGTTCAGGCCCTCACCCCCCCCCTCTCTTATCTCCCACCGTGAACAGTATTGCAGGCCCCTTCAAGAGAGCCGGGCCTGGCAGCACGCCGGCACTGCCGGCCGGAGATGGCGAGGGAAAGGCGCTAGAATAGAGGTAGTTAGGTGTAGTTGTCCGGTTGTGGCGTCTTGGAGTAGGCCTCCGGTTCTCCTCCGTCAGATCTGGACCTCCATGGTGTTGGATGGTGCGGCGGCGTGGCCCCGGTGGCGGGGGTGGTGGCTGAAGCGTGATTCCGTCCCAGGCATCTCAACAAATAAGGCGGTTTGGAGCTCGTCTTCCCCGATGCGGTGGCGCAGCATCAAGGAGAAGCCTCCAGTGGTTCCTTGCTTCCATCCGAGGTGGATGGTGAGCGGAACGGCCGAGGCGAGCTCGGTCAATAAGCGCTGGCGCCGGCAGTTCAAGGTTCCTGTTCTCCCGGATGTCCTCTTGGCCGGCCGTGGCGGCGAGGGGGAGGACATCGGTGGTGACATGGATTCCCTGGCAGCCGGTGAGACTTGTGCTGCTTCTTCTTCGAGCTATCCCACGGTGACCACTGGCGGGTCATCGATCTCTGATGCCCAGAGATGGCATCAATCGATGCAAGGTAGGCGTCGTAACAACCTCCTTCGGAGGCCAGATCCTGATACTGCGATGGTGACACCTCTCGCTTTCTCCCTCCCAAGTGGCTCTGTCCCCGACGAGGAAGACGGTGGTTGCCGGAGCAGTTCATTCCCAAGCTGCGGTGTGATAGAGGGACCTGATTGCTTTTCTGCAATTAGTTTAGAGGCTCTCCATGGAAAAAACCAGGGACTGGTTTGTATTTTTTCTTTTTATTGTGTCCCGTTATGTAACTTGTACCAACCTCTTTGACTAATGCAGCATAGTCTAGGTCCTTCAGGGCCTTGCCTCTTTCAAAAAAAAAAAATGATTGGTTCCACAAACTAAAATCCATAGTTCCTTACAAACAACTATTGAAGTTCATAATGTTCTGCCATCTAGATTTTGGCAAATTTTCCACCCTTCACCTCAATCCATGTTGGCAGCACACTTCTCTAGCGTCATACTTAGTGGAGAATGTCCTTATCAATTTTCTTGATGATATTAGACATGTGATACTTGGAGATTTGAAAATCTTCACATGTTTTTAATTGGTAACGTTCTTTCTTGAGTTGAAAGCTTCATTCTTCAACTAGTAAAATTGGCATGCGCCGTCCCGAAGCCTACTTTTTGTACAAAGTTTGCATCTGTGATAACAAAACTTTGTTTATTCATGGATAAAATACTTTGTATCACTGCTGGTTGAGAATTGGAGTTCGTCAAGTCAAAGTCTAGAATTTCGTAGGCAACAATTGCAAGTGGAATGTTCAAACTGTGGGTTAAATGTTTTCAACAAGAAATGCGGGTTTAAGATATAAATTCTAGTAGTAAAAAATTGTCAATTCTTAGAGAATGAAACTTCCCAGCCAAATGGTATAACACAGAAACACAATTTCATAAAAACTATCGGTTTTCGTTAAACTGAAGTACCAAGAACAAATTGATATGTAAGCTTACGGGTTAAAAGACCCAATTTATTTATACCCACAAACCTTTCCTTAGGTTGTTCGGTAAATAAAGACATTGCTAGTGTATTTCAGTTAAATACATTAGTCTAGAGTGAAAAAAACACTAAAAAAATACTAGAAATGCAATTCGGCCCCCAAAAGCTTATGCTCCTGCATGCAGAAAAATAATTTATGGGTGCCAAAAAATATGTTTTTTTCATGTATATGCTCGTGTCAGATGATTGTTTCGAAATTTTTATGGAGAAAACACGAATATTGTGACATGTGGAAAATGACAAGTTGAGTGCCAAAAATTGTTGCTTGTTTAGAGCATCAAACTTTCTCTCTTTTTACCAGGAAAACATACATATTTATTTTTTTACATGACAATTCTGCACAAACACGAGCCATATTAGCAAAAACAAGTCCACAAAATTTAGGCTTTTTAAGTTTTATGTTCTGTTTTCAAAAATTTAATGTTCTTTCAGCCGCATATATATGCTCATGGGAACCAAAACTCCATGCCCATAAAATACATCAAATAACCAAGCCTCATCTAGGCCCCAAGCAGTTGATTCTTGATACAAAAACATAGTTGCATCTCTCAATTTTATGGAGAAGACATGGAACATACATTCAAAATACACCTTATTTGCTAGAGTGGTATCATTCTCCTTGATATCAGTTTAGCTAACTGTCACAATGGATTCAATTAGATCAATAAGTGGCGCGAGCTCAGCCTTGTCGATCAATTTGAACTCCTACACAAGAAACATAAAAATTATTTTGAACTTCAAGAACCACCATATACATTCATTTAACATTAGTCAAAAATAAACACACTATCAAATTATCACAAAGTGTGCATTTTTCAAATATTCATGGTGATATGCAGTCAGTTTAAATTGAACAAACTATATCTGTTGGGAATCTTTGTCCATCTTCATACCATACATGAGAATTAATAATCATCCTGTTTTCACTCCCCTTTCCGAGTTCTAGGATGCGACAAAAAAAAGTTATGGTCAACAATAGCAATTGGCTAAGTTGCCAATTGGTACAATATTATATTATATTATATTCCCTACCAAATAGAATTATCATAAGATGGTGCATACTAACGTGATTACTAAGGTGGGATGTATAAGGACGGTGCAAGGCGTGAGGCAACTTACCCATGTGAACAATGTAAAATGCTTGAAGCAGGTGTTAAGATGGGCTTCTTCTTTGAGGCTCACAATCTTTTGAAAATGTGTGTGATAAATATGAGCATAAACACGGAAAAGTCGCTTAAATATTGTCTTCACAACTTCCCGAAAATTTGGTGGGAAAGGGGTTCCTGCACAAATATTTAATGCAATGACTCAGACCAACACTGTACCACACCGAAGTCCTAGTAGAAACTTATAAAAATGAATGCAAATTTTAAACTATGCAGTGTCGTATGAGATATTAAGTACCAAGTTTCTGGGGGAAAAGTGACTCATCGTCGAGTTGGACCTCAATCCAGTCCATCAAATACTCCACATACTTTGGTGCCGAAACTTCGATTGGTTTCTTTATCTGCACTCCATCAGCCCATCTGTACTCAAATCTGAAATGTTTTGTTGTGTCCAATAAGAAATACTTTACAAACTATATATTGATACTATAACCAAAATTTCACATCATGGCTGTTCTAAAGAAGAATACACCTTACTTGGATCCGGCTGTCATAGTAGGACATGTAGCAGGTGTACAGAACTCTATTAGAGTGCCATATAAGATGTTGACCTGATTGAAGAAATCAACAGCTGTGGACAAAAAAATGTGTACAGTACATGATAAGGTTTCAGTGTACGATTTTTCCGTACCAAAGATAGCGAAAAAAAAGCTTACTGTTAACAGCTAGCCATTCATTGAGTTCCTCCCCCGGAGGCAGTCGAACTGCATCTCTCAAATTACCACTTCCTAAGGTTGCATCAATATGCTTTTTCAGCTGTACACCCTACGTCACACATACCAGAAAATAACAAATAAAAGTACGCCCTTAGTCCCCACAAATTTAACTAGAAAAACTACTTATCTGCAACTTGATCCAGATATTTTACCAATACAATGTCCTCATTTACATTTGCATACTAATTTATAATTCTTAAATTAATTAAACCATTTTTATAATCCTTTACTAGATTAATTTTTTTTGAGATGTTGAATCATGTTTTTCTTTGAAGGACACCTGATGGGGTGCTGCAAGCATGAAGAGAAGACAAGGAGAAGAGATTAATCCTTACTTGGTAAATTACCTACCTTATTACTAGATGGTGCATTTTTCTTCGGCCGAAATGTCCTCTGGTTCTTGCTGCCATCAACCCACCAGAAAGAGAGATTAACCAGGAATGTACTATGCAGGATACTGAGCCAACCATGAAAAAACAATTAACATAGAAAATCGTACTTGCTTCCAAGGCCGAAGAGACTCATCGTTTCCTTCCACCAAATCGATCAAGAAACAGGGATTCTAACTCCTTTGACGGGGGAATAAAAGGACTGGGTGCAGAAGATGTTGGCGTCAATCTCTTATGCTTTGAAGATTGCAATGGCTGAAAAATGGAAGATAGAGGATTGTAGTTCTGAAGATTTTTTCCTCTGTCTCTTTGTTTTGCTGACCATCTTTGGGGCCATCGTGCTTGAGTTTCTGCATGTGTTTTTCTCCATTTTTAGCCGTTGAGATGGTGGTGGTGGTATTTTTAGTAGAGTTTGACGGTGTCTTCACTCTTCAGGTGGGCAAGGTTAATCCCAACCTCTTCTCCTCCTTTGGCCAGCCTGTGTAGTACTACCTCTTTTTTTAAGGCCGCAGCTTATGCTGCGCCCTTCTGGGTGCTAAGGAAAAATTGGCAATGTTCCTGAAACTGTATGATCCCTTGTTGTGTCTGACGTTTGCTCTAGTCGATGGGTGTGTAGGTTAGGTTTCAGTTAAGATGTTTGAAACAAGGTAGTTTTGGAACTGTTTAACTGAAGCTTGAGTGGGAGGTTTCACCCCTCAATGCGAACCTGTAATAATTTGTACTTCGCAGACCTATTGCTTTGCAGCTTAATGGAGGCTGGTGTCTTTTGCCCTTTATTCGAAAAAATAAATAAACGAAAGCATATTGTGTTCAATGTAATATTTTCATCTTGCGTGAATGTGGCTACTATGGCGCAAATAACTCAAAATTTCAGCTCCCAGTCTCTCAGCGCGATTGGAGTCTGTCAATTGGACATAGGTACATTACACGAGCATGCTTTTGGATCAGTCAGTACGTGGTTTGTGGAAAGGGGCCGACACCTGCAACAGGTACCTGCAGGCTGCAGCTAACATGTGTTTGTTTGTGTGCTGCAAGGCCTGCAGAGTACGGTGGAAGACGACGAGATTCCTGGGCCGTTGTGGGGAATTTCAGGTGAGGAACCTGCCGGAGCAAGCCTAGAGTGGGGTAACTCCACGTACCGCAGGTCACGAGGCATCTTATTTTTTTCTCTTCTCCATTTAAACATAGTTCCAAATATTATATATTGAAAGATAATTTTACACAAGCCAATACATAGTTTGGAACATGGTTTACACAAACTAATACTCCCTCCGTCCCGTGGAGAGTGTCGGACCCCGCAATACAAAGTAACTTTTGCAAAAAAGTCCAGAAACAGTGAAAACGCTTCAAAATAGGACTTCCGGTTTGAATTTCAAACATCGATCTTCCCCGACCTCCGTCTCCGTCCTCGATCTCCGCCTTCCGCCGTCGAGGATCAGCTCGCCGTCGGCCCCGGCGACCGATCTATCAGCAATTATGACGGAGACGAAGTCAGCAAATACAGCGATTCTATCTGGGACCGTCGCCCCCGTCGTGTTCCTGAACCGTGACCTCCATTGCAGAGCGGGCGGCGCTCGCCGCCGGCTGCTCTCTGCTCCGTGCTCCGCGCTTGCCTGCTGCGCTGCGCCGCGCCCGAGCTCGCTAGCCGCCCGATGCTCTCTGCACCGCGGACGCCTCTGCACCTCCTCTGCTCCGCGTGAGTGCTTCGCTGCGCCGCTCGCCGTCGGCCACGAGCTCCTCCCTGCGGCGCCGCTGCACCTCGCGATTGCCGCTGGCCTACTCGCGGCCATGCCGCCGAGCTCGTCGTTGTCCTCGACGGCTTGACCTCCTCCATGCGCCACTGCGCAGCCGACGACGAGCTCCTATACTCCCTGGACAAGATCGCCGCCCTTCCTTGAACGAGCTCGCCCTCCCCCTGAACGAGCTCGCCGTCCTCCCCTGAACGAGCCCGCCGTCCTCATCCCTGAACTGTTACCTGAAGAAGGTACAGCAGTTTAAAATTCAGTTTCAGAGAAATTACTGCAAACATTCAGTTTTAGAGAAACTTCAGTTTCACATGTGGTGAATGGATCTATCTTGGAAAAATATTACTGAAAATATTCCATCAACTATATTTTGATACAAAATGTGTTCTCCTTCCAATCGTCATGAAATTTTAGCTAATACAGTAATAACAACGAAGTTGTGAAACATATGAAATCAGTAGATGTTAACCAGTGGCTGCAAAATTACACAGAATTCCTTTGCGTATGGATCCTCATTGTATGGGTTCACAGTCTGTTAAAGAAGATAAAATAAAACAATAGATGTGACTAAAGTAGCTGTGGCCTGTAGATTATTTTTCAGCAGCCAGTTCAGCCTGTAAATAGTTTCAAAAATATTCCTATTCAACTACTGAGCCTTAAAATATGTCAGCTATATCAGAATTGTCAATGGTAAATAATTGGCAGTGAAATATTCACGGACAAGCTAACTATTGTCTAAGAAGTCCAGCAACTAATTTTGTTTGGTAGATGGCTGAATGAGGTGAGGAAAGAGGATAAACAGAAAATTCGAGTTGGTGTTTCGGTCCTTTGTTGGGCTGTTTGGAGAACCAGACATGATTTTATCTTTAACAATCAATATGGAACTAATTTTTTGCAGATTATCCGGCGAGCTGCTCACTCAGTTCAGCAGTGGATTTTGCTTCTCCCATTGGACCAGCGGGAGGCTATTTCAGCTCTTACAGCTGAATCTCTATTCCCCCACACATAATCTTGCAAATAAAGGAAATCTCATCTTGAGACTTCTGTCAATGCCACTTCTTCAACGAATCGCAGATGCATTGACCTAGGTTGTTAACTGTCCAAATGCTGTCTCGCGAAGCGCCAGCAGTTGCTTATCTCTGGTCCCATCTCATCATTACCCTCCACTAAATAAATATCTTCATCGACTCGTTCCAAGCTGGGGAAATCAAGGAGATCTCCCATTGGCCACTGGTCAACTCATTTTTCACAAATATTTCAACTATGCTGGGAACACGTGCGAATCAGAGTCGGGGGAAACTGAATCTCGAGATGAGTGGAGCCCAACCATATATGACCGGTGCCAGGAACTTGATGCACCCGCACCACGTACCAAAATCATTCTAGGCTGTCGTGGCTATGGTACTGTACATACATATATATAGGCAGCAGAGAGACCTGGTGATCGTTCGAGTCTCCCAAGTCCAAATCTGCAGCAAGCTTACAATTGCCAAGATGGGGAACGGCGCCAAGGCTTACGCTGCGGTTGTTCTCATCAGGCTCATGTACTCGGGCATGCATGTCCTGAGCAAGGTCGCCCTAGACCAAGGCATGAACCCCCTGGTGTTTATGTTCTATCGGCTAGCCAGTGCCACGCTTGTATTGATCCCCGCTGCTTTCGTGCTGGAGAGGTCGCCAGATTGTTATCTTTGTGATATTGTCCATTAACTTACTTTTTTCATGCTCTCATTTCGGCTGTTGCATGCGCAGGCGAAAAGCTAAACTGGTGACGCTCAAAGTTGCAGGGAAGATGTTCATACATGCCTTGTATGGGTAAGCCCAATTGTTTTAGTGCGAGTGGCCAGTCAGTTATTCTCCAGGATCTTCGAGCTGGTAACTAAAACAGAAAATTATTCAGAACACAACATATTAGACGATATCTACTAGTAGTATAAAAAGAGTGCGTAGTACTTATGTAAGCAAAAAAAAAATTGTGCGGACGCTTATGTAAGCATTTGTGCTCCATGAGTAACTTACTAATTAACCCGACTTTTTCTTCTCAGGGTGACAGCATGTGGCGACCTATTTAACCTTGGTCTCAGGTATACGTCCGCGTCATCATCATCGGCACTGTACAACGTTCAACCAGTGGTTACCTTCATCCTCGCTGTAATGTTTGGGTAAATGGAAATGTTACTTTCACTTATTTTAGTCGCTAGCAGGGGAATTGTAACTGTCATGAGTTGCTTTCATTAACAGAGAAAATTTACTCCTACTCATTGGTGATTTGTGACAGGATGGAGTCCCTGAAACTGAAGAAATTCCACGGTAAAGTGAAAATTGCTGGCATTCTTCTCTGCATCGCCGGTGTCACGGTTCTGGCCTTGTACGATGGGCCGATGTTGGAATCTTTCAACCATCACCGGCTATTTCAAGACGGCAGCAGCAGTTCCCCCGGAGGAGGTGCCCAATATTCCAAGAAACAATGGGCTTTAGGAATTTTCCTCATGATACTCTACAACGTTTTAGCAGGCTTATGGACAGTGCTTCAGGCATGTACACTAAAACTAGCAACTTCCACTACACTGTTTTTGTTTTCAAGTAAAAGGCTGAGGCAGACACTTTACCTCTTTTCATTAATTAAGGACAAGTTTAAACATGTTACAATAGATGCCCGAAGAAACAACAAAATTCTACTCTAGCGGCATCATTAAGGAGCTCGCTTATCAATCTATCTTCAGGGGCCACTGATAGAGGAGACTTCCGAGCTGATGAACACCACGGTGCAGATCTCGTTTGCGTCGGTGCAGGCCTTCGTCGTGGCTGTTGCATCCGAGAGAGATTTCTCCAAGTGGAAGCTGGGCTGGGATGTCAGCCTCGTCGCGATAATCTACAGCGTAATACACTGAGCTTCCCACGCGATTAATGTTTTGTGTCCACACTAGTTTTGTGCTCAAATGCGCTCAGCCACTGAGCTCACAACGTTGCAGGGCGTGATCGTCACCGCGCTTTCGTACTACATGCAATTTTGGACGATCGCGAAGAGGGGGCCGGTGTTCCTCACCATGTCTATGCCGCTCACGATGATCTTCACGATCATCATATCCTCCTTCATTCTCGGGGACGCGGTTAGCCTAGGGAGGTATGTGCGTCCTGAAGTCTGGTGATCTTTCTCCCTCTCCTCCTCCTCTATGGATGAAATCAATTCTTGTGTTCTTTTTGAGCAGCATCGTTGCCGGGGTGCTGCTCATTGGAGGGCTGTACAATGTTCTCTGGGGAAAAAACATAGAGGAAAAAAATGGCGCGAACAAGATATCTTCTGAAGAACCTAACCTAGAGCTGCAAGACAAGGAGGCTCAGGTGGCAACGAAGGTCTGAACCAAGGGCTGTGGCAGATCACAATTGTACTACTACACTAGTGGTTTCACGCTGTCTAAAGCAACGTGCACGTACATATATCCTATATACTAAGATGTGTAGCTTCTCTTTTTTCTCCGATCGATTTTTGAGCCTCCAGCGATTGTTGCTAGCCCGACACGTATGCGAGGCAGGGTCTATATGTCTCGATTGTATACTCGCTGCTCTTGGTTTTTTTAGGCCATGATAGACGTCGCCCGGCTTGCCGGGTCGATCAGCTGCCTGTTCCTCGGGGGTGACGAATCGGCATTTCTCGGCATGTTCGCGGTGCCATGACATACTACATGGCGTGTGCTTTGACGTGTCGGTGCCTATGTGTTTGTTTCTTGGCTTCGGTCAGTCTGCACATCTTGTATTGGCTCTGGGATGCATCCTTTGCCGTCATGTTGTCTGCTAGATGCTATGTTTTGTGCTACTCCTAAATATCATTTGTCCGCACCTGACCTGGCCATTTCTTAGGGCTCCCCACTCTCCTTCTTTGTCTCCCTTTTCATGTGGTGCATTGCTTTTCGGTGGGCTATTGCTGCTTCTGTAGGTTTCTTCTTATTTGGTTGATCGTGTGTTCATCTGCATCGCCGCCCCTCGAGGCGGCTATGGATTGTTGTCCTCAAGTTGGTGGGCGATGGATGGCACATCACATCGCTGTCACGCGGCCGTGGCCCTGCGGGGGTCATGGTTTTGTTGTTTCTGCGTGGGTTGTTCCGTCCGATGTTGTCATAGCACGTGGTGTTCGTGGGTGGGGACGTTCCAGTGGCCATGGTGTTTGCGTCGTGGCGCTGGTTTTGTCGGACCTTTCTCACCAGGCGTTGCTTCTGCATTTTCATTGGATATCTTTTTTGATGTTCTTATTGTAGGCAAAGCGCCTGAGCATGTTGTGGTACGATCATCGCATGGCGCGCAAAGCACGATAGCGTTCTTGTTTGGTTTCTTCGAATCATGCATCTCTTTGCCTCTTCTTCATGCCGATGCTTCTTCTCGAGGTTTGTTTTTACAAGAATTGTCTAGTCATTTTCAAGGCTATTTTGGGTATGTCCATGTTGTTGTCTATGTTCTTCCTTCTTTTTTCTTCTTCTTTCGTGGTTGTTTCATGGTTTCATGCTCGTTGCAGCATTGGTTCTTTGTTCTTTTGTTTCTCTTTTCTTATATTTTTCGTCGTGTGGTTGGTGTGTTAAGGTTTGGTCGGCTTTCCTTCTTTTTCATAATCCTGATGCTATTGATATGTGGTGCTGTCGTGACGAGGTTGTTCGTGGGAAGAGACTTGTTGGGCGTTCTATAGGTATACATACTTGATATGTTCTCCATTTTTTATCCATTTGATGTGTGTTCTTATCGCTTTCCTTCTGTTTTCAGCACCTTGTTCGTCTTGATTTTCCCTCGAGGTTTCTACAAGTGGTGCAGTGTCGTTCGTCGGAGTCCTTGTTACGCTAATGCACTCAAAGATACCTCGAATGGTGCAGTGTTGTATGTACCATCTTGGTGTTCTTCCGCTACTCGTTTCTCTATTCCGTTAGATGTGTGTTATTCCGCCACGCAGCCCCAAGCTCCCCACACCCAACATCGCTGCCAAGCCACCGCCGTCTTGCCACCGATGGCCCCCGCCCGTCGTTGGCCACCTCGACGTTGTTGGCCGTCTTCGCTGGGGTCCTCCTCCGTTCTTTTTCGTTTAACTCCGTTGGTCCCAGGACATCCACCGATGATCGCCGAAATCTCGCCGGAGCCCTAATTCGGGCGAACTCCGAAAAGAAGGTCCGAGCGAAACCTGCCGGATTTTCACCAAGTTCAGTGTCACAATGTCGTGACACCGGAGCGATCTCTCTACCTCGACTCCAACTTGTTGGACCAAGAAGGAGCCAATGTCGTCAAGCCGTACGTGTGCATCACGTCGGAGCCGCCACACAAGCGACGGAGTTGATCGAGTTGGGTCGCTAAGATTGAACGGATCGTGATCATGTACATCGACGCCATCCATTAAGTTCCCGCACCCGATTTGCAACGGAATGCAAATCAATTTACCGCATCGTTACATGCATCTCCGAGATTAGATCTTGGTGGTTTATTCGTTGTTGCATAGGAAATATTTTTGTTTTCTATGCTTTGTATCCCTAAAGTGGTATCATAGCCGATTCTATGTGTAGTTGCTTGGTACCATTAGAACACGATGGAACATCGTGGGCGTTGGATCCTCTTAATTGCTACTTTTTAGTTCAATTCTTATTTTTTACGGTATAGCGGAATCGGAGCCGGACCAGACCGACTTCGCGCGTACACGAGACTGGTCTCATAAGCCACGTGGTTTTACACCACATATGTGATTTACGAGTGTTAGCCTCTTCTACTATAGTGAGAACGGAGTTGCACTAGAAAGTTGGGTACATTCTCTTTGGAAATCTACACCAGGCACACGTATGTGACAAAGTTAATGGTCGATGGTTTGAAATTATTGTCAACTCACTCCATCGAACACCCCGAAACAATTAATAACTGATATGTGTATTTTGCATCATCATTATTTCTACATATATGATTAGATTTCATTATTATTTGCCTTCATAGATTGTTAGTTATGCATTTTAGTTGATTTTCGGGACTTACCTACAAAGTCTACTTCATTGGTATTTAATTTCTAGGAGGCAGAAAATCTTCTTTTTCGTATTTTATTTATTTCAAAACTTTCTGTTTCGCTAAAAATCGAGGCAAAAAATATATGATCAGTTTTTCACTCGGAGAAGGACAGTGAGCGAAAGAACCATGGGAGGGCCACGAGGTGCAAACGAGCACAATTGACGCGCCCTACCTGGTTGGGCGCGCCACCCACCCTCGTTCGCACCTCGGACATCGTCTCGGGTCCCCTTTTATTTCGGAAGCTCCATTTCGCCCAAAAACCTAAGCCATATTTTTTCCGGGATTTATTGAGGCGTCGACAGAGGCGAAAGTCCTCTCCTACTCTGGGAGAGGGCAGATCCTGCTGCACCGGTGCCTCTGGTGAAGGGGAAATCGATGCCATCGACATCCCCACTCCTCCTTGGATGTTGGGAGGAGGCATCTCCATCAGCACCATCATCACCACCATCTCCATCTACGAGATCGACGTCATCCTCCTCATAGTCTGTGTTAAATTGAACCCCGGATATTATTTTTAGTGCTATTGCATATTCGTGATTGGTACTTTGTCATTATTTGATGGGAAGATTATATATTTAGATTGTGTTGTAATCATTATGCCTCAGATCTATATCATGTTTGACACTTGTGAGTAGTTCCCCACGTTCCCGAGGGCATATGATGATCTAGCTATGATTCTATATTATGTGTAATGAGTATTTGGTCAAAAAAAATATCTTTCATGTTGTTCTATGATGGTTTTATGCGAACGTCGGTTGCATATTACTTCACTTCACCTATATGGTCCCATAGGGTTGCACTTTGATGTAATGCATTAGTGTTGGAGCGGTCGGAATGACAGGAATCGTCTTCCAACACTATGGGTTGCATTAGAGGGGTGTATGTTGGAGACCCCAAATCTTATGGTCACGGTGACACATTTATGACTTAATAATTCCTATACTTACTCATGAAAATAGCTCTAGGATCCATCTAGGACCCATCATCAGAGGTGTATTTGCACATGAGCTCGTGGACTAGATCAAACGCCTGATGTTAAGGAAAGTCAAAACGCCGTTGGAGTTGGAGTCAGACTAAGCTGCCAGTCTTTTGGCTGGATCTCCTCCTGAAAGCCTTCAGCCTCCATGGCGTCACACGGAGGGAGAGCATCTCTTGCCTACCTCCAGGAGCACCCTGAAGACGATGTTGTGCATGTTGTGCTGGGTTGATTTCTGAATTCATGTTGTTCTAGACTTTAGTGAACCAAAAACCTCTTATCTGTAATGATACTCGACTAGGTTGAGATTTTCTCGGTTATGGCCGGTGTGGCCTGGCCCAACTTTTGGTGCTTTCCAACTTGTGAAATATGGGGGTGGTTTCGCATGTATGCGCACTCCTATGCCTTCATTTTAGTCTTTTGTTCAGTTCACTATGGTTTGTTTGTTCAATGAAGAAAGGAGCCACGTGGAGCGGTCCCTGTTAATGTTAATCTAAAAGAAAATTTGACCACACATGAATATACCGTACGAGAATATAGCTAACAACATATACTACAATGATCAAGGGTACAAGTAAAACTAAATAAAACTAAAACTAAAACAACATACTTTAACAATAGATGTCACTAAAACTAAAACTAAAACTAAAGCTAAAACAATAGATGTCACTAAACTTTATTTGTTTCGAGGGTACTCGCCGGTCCAACATAGCGTATATGGAAGATATCGCCATACCCCCAGGTCCCAAGGCGCTTGGGCTTGAAAATAATCATACCGCGTCGGGCACATGTTTCCTACACATTCAACCCTCAAGCTATTCAGATGATATGCATGTACCGTGGCCGTCCATTCTTTTTCACTGAAGCTGCTGAAGAATAGAATCTCTTTATACGGGTGAAATCAGAGTATGTCGCATACATTTTGTCGCCCTTCAGTCACGCCTCCATTGTAGTTCTCATAATCATGGAACCTCCACTCACATCTACCTTGAACTGCAGCTCTCTTGTTGACTTCTGAAAGTTGCGAACCGACTACGTTGTCATCAAAATAATCATCGTCTGAGTTTCACTCAAATTTATCTTTAACTACTGGTTTCTCTTTGACATCGGAAAATTGAGAGCGAATCAATTCATAGTTGATGTCTTCTAAGAACCAGGGACCAGTGACATGCTGATCAAACACTTCCACAGGCTTAAGGTCATATTCACCTTTCAAGGTCCACTCAATACGATCAGGTGATTTATTTAGGACCCAAACATGAAAGAAATCCCTGATAAATGACGCAAAGTACACACCATTTTTTGATCGTCCTAGATAATGGTACGCCCTGTTATCCATGTTGGTCGGCGGTTTGATCACACGGTACTTCTCATGAGACAACGATATCCATATCCTGCAAAATCATGTAGTCATCATGAGTAAGTTTAAAAGTTCTGTTAATCAAGAATGTGATAACAATAATCATCGATATAAAAATTAAGGGAATTGATCGAGTACCTCATGAAAAATTTAGCTTGGCAATGCACATAAAGTGCTTGTCGACAGTAGGCCGAGCCACGCTGCTTCCGTTGACGCAACTCACCGACTGACAAGGGATTAACTTGTCAATGCCTACAAATTGTAGACTAGGGTTTCGTTAGATGTAGAGGGCAAGTAGATCTCGAAGGTTTCAGCCGAAAAGTACTCGACGATGTAAAAACTAGGGTTTGAGAGACAATGATTCGATACTTTCTGCATCCCTCGACTCCCCCTTATATAGGAGGCGGAGCCGAGGGTTTCGTATTGTACAAGTTACAGAGTCCGGGTAGGTCTCTAACTCCTCCCGCAAGATTATAAATAATGCTTCCTATTACAACTCTAGTTTTCCTTAACAATGTCTTGGGCTTCCGAATCTTCTTATTCTTCGGGTAGTGGGCCTTCAGTAAACCCCGGGTACCATCGTTGGCAGGCCCATTGGGGATGCCTATGTCACCGACAACGCCGGCGGCATCGCCTTCTCTAGCGAAAGACTTCTCCTCCCAATGACCCGACCTTGACGAGAATACATTCATGATGCATGTCGACGGTGGCCATTCAGATTTCTCGACCATACTGGCAACGACATCTTGTGGACTCCGGTAGCGTGGATCCCCAGGATTGTAAGGTTTTGTGGCCAAGAGGGAAGTTGAACACCTGGTAATGTGGCGACACCGTGGGATCGAAAGCTAGATACAGATAGAAAAAATCGGTCATCCCCATGGGATCGGTGAGGGGCCGGTCTGGAGTGAGAGGGTCCCAACGTCGGGTGGCAGGGTGAAGAATGAACCGAAATGGAATCCATACCTTCCTTTTTACATGACGATAATACTTTAGACTCCTCCTAAATTGTTAGGTACGGGACGGTTGGCTTTCAAGAGGATTTTCGTGGATCTCTTTTGCCTCCCCGAAACCCTTCATGGGCATTTCGGATGCATACACTATTGTCTACCAGAGGACATGTATTTGTTAATTGGAATTATTTCGTGCATCTTCTAATTCAAGGATTAGTAGAATTATGGGCTCGACTATTCTCGTGCAATTCAAGAGATGGTTATTTTGTTCAATGATTGTACTCTACTTGGTAAATCTTTAGAGTAAATTCATATTCTTTGTAGTATCGATGTTGATACAAAAAAAAGTTAAATGTGATTGTTGCGATTGTTTTCTATGATACACCTCAATTTCTTTTGTCTTCTGCCACAAAGATCAACCGACGATGATTCGCTCCTTTAGTTACAACCTGCTTTGATCATAAGGAATCTCTAATGATTTTCGATGGCTTGGTTTCAAGGGTTAAAACTAGTACTATCTCTGACCATAATAGTGTATAGTACATCCAAGTTTAGACTAATTTAAAATATTATTTTATGCACGGAGAGAGTAGCATTTGAAACAACATAATTTTTCGTATAGATCGATTGTTATATGCACGCTGAATTTGGATCAAGTTTGCATCGAGTTCAGTCTCATGTTCTTGTTCGGCCTTACTATCACTTCTGAGCCTAACCCTCTTTTTCCCAAGAAATGTGAACTAAAAATTATTGCCATGAAAATACCTTCTTAGAGCCACCGGATGTTTAAACGTAGTGGATGTTGCATCCGATCAGATCGCCTTTCAAATCCAAGCTTTGTCTGCTAGTTATGGCCATCATCAAACCCACTAATGACAACCTTTCCAATACAGCAGTACCAAGCATCTAAAGAAAAGAGTAGGTACTATGGTTTGCTCTGCTTTCGATTGTGAACCGTGGAGGATATCGCGTTTGCGTCCAAGTTTTCTCCTTAGGCTGACAGGTCCTTCCTCTGGTCCTCTGCCACTAGTTTTTCTTAGTGGATCCTCTGCGGGCCAGGACTAGGAGGATGCCGTGGGCCATCAGCCCATCATGGTCTGATGTGATCCGTGGAGTTTAATTTGCACGTTGGACGGCGACGTACGGCCCGACACCACCTTAAATTAACTGGAGCCCTTCTTTTCGAGCAATTAAGTTATTTATTTATTACGACAGATTTTGGTCGCGCCCTTTTTTAGCTTTGATTCTCTGCGAGCACGACCCCATAAACGCACTGCTCCGCTCAGCGTGCATTCACATTTTGAATTCGCGAGAGCCAGCCTCCGGCCAGCAATTACAAGTTTTTTTTTTGTTCTTTTTAGCGAACAGTAGAAGCCTTGTCTATTTGTCTTTTCATTGAGAAGAAGAAAGTGACCAGCTAATATGGAAAACTGCCCAAAAACAAATACAACACGACGATGCCCACCAGCAATTACAAGTTATACACTAGATAGTAGATACTACTTAGTGGGAAATTCAATTCGGCTCCCGGGTGCGTATGCTTCCTCTACCAATAAAACATATTTCGAAGTGTGGAAAAATTTTGACAAAAAATTCTACATGTACATCTCCATAATATATGTGTGTACAGTTTCACGAAAAAATAATATTTTTTATGGCCTCTGTAAAAAAGAGAAAACTTATCCCGTGAAAAGCATTGTTTTCAGCGCTGAATTTTTTCTTTTTTACACACGTCACATGGTAAGTTTATTTTTTATGAAACAACTTTGTGAGCGTGTAGCATGTGAAGATGTACGTCTGAATTTTTTGTTTCAATTTTTTTGAAATTTAAATATGTGTAAGATGCATTTCAAAATATAGGGAGCATATGCTCCCATGTTCCAAAACACCACTCCCCTACTTAGTTTTGGTCTCCAAAACCATGCTACAAATTATGAAACGGAGGGAGTTGGTACCGCGGTACTTCATGGAGGTGACATTTTGGCTCATAGGAGCAAATGCTCCCATTATACAAAATAATTAAAAAACAATTTTAAAAATGTCAAAAAAATCTGACATAAATTTTTTGATGTACATCGTGTCATTCTATATTATTACACAAGTTTTCGTACAGAAACAACATTTTATGTGGTGTGGACAAAAAAGACAAAAAAAATGTCCTGTACATAGTCGTGTTATAGCATCAAAATTTGTCTTTTTTACAGGAGCCACATACTTTTTTAGTTTTTTTTTTTTTTGAAAACTTGTGTATGAACATAAAATGTGTAGATGTACATGGAAAATTTTATTTTAGAATTTATGGACACTTCGAAATGTAGATTCACACAACGGGAGCAAATGCTCCTATGAGCCAAAGTGAATATCCCGGTACTTCATGTAGTATACTCCCTCCATCCCACATAATTTATGAGATTTGTTAAAATTTAGATGTATCTAGATGCTGGTACACCCGAATGGCCGAATGTAGACAAATTTTACATAACATTTATGGGACAGAGGTAGTACTTTCCAAGAGATGCCATCTACTGAGTAATCTGTTACCATACTGAGTCTGTTAAAGCTTATGTGTGGTGTACTGGTGTGTGAGCCTACAAGAACACTCTTAAGTCAGACAAACAGAACATTCCCATGTTTTCTTGGTCTTCAGATGGGAGAATATATTCCCGTGCATGCACGTTCGAATGTTTGTTTTGGTTAGAGCGAAGCAATGCAGGGCGACATTATCTACTACAATTAAGGCTGTTGCGTACCCATCCTTGTGAGGCTTCTACCGCGCGCACGTTTTCAGCCGTGGGATCATGCTCTTGAACGGTCAGGATTGCCAGTTTAGAAAGAATGAAGTGAGTTACCATTACCCCAGTTATATCTCTGTGGTCTCTGACATATTGGCCCGCTTCATGTTGGGTGTAGCGTCGATCGTGGGGGTACAAACTGAACCGGGTAAAAACAGATAGCGTCAAAGCCTGCTTTACTTCCTCTCAGAAAAAAAAACTGCTTTGCAATCTCCCCCAAACTCCTCCGCCGCCGAGCGCCGCCCCAGCCCTGGTGCCTGGTGGAAGTTGCCCGTCGTCACCCTCGCCGGCAGAAGCGCGCCGGTTCCTCCACCGAAGGCCGCTCGCCGTTCCCCCGGCCAGCAGACGAGCGTCGTACACGCCAGCAGCCGGGCGCTATCCACTTCGTCGGGCGACTCCAGCCGCGTGAATCCACCGGCGGCCGCTCGCCGTTCCCCCGGCCAGAAGACGTGCGTCGTCCACCCCGCCGCCGGCCGCGCACCGCCCACTCCGCCAGGAGACTCCAGCGGCGTCAATGAGGAGAGCGTTGCCGACCTCATCAACGCCGGCTTCGGCTCGGCTCTCCATGCGCACCATCTCAGCCCACTCTGTCTCCGTCGACCCGGCACACATTGAGGTCATCAACGGCATCGAGCATGGCGGCACACCACCGGGCCTTCGGCGCCATGACGAGATCGCTTCCATCGCCGAGGTGGATTTCGAGGTAGTCAAGGAGCTCGACTTTTCCCTGCCCCCCTTGCTGCCATGGTGGCCGGCGCTCAACATGGGGTTTCTTACCATAATGTCCTGCGCAACACTGTCGGTACCTACCAATGCTACTAATTGTTTCTATATCTAGGCTTCAGTATAAAACATGGATTTGGCAGTAGACGAGGCACTTATGTAGAGAGAGGTACATGGAGAGAGAAGAGGGCGCCGTGCTTTTGCTGCTTGCTCCTTGCCATTGCCACGATGCTGTGCAGCCTGTGAGAGGCACTGCTGCTAACTTTGAGAGACATGAGAGATATTCAGAGATTGAGGGGGCTTGGGAGATGGAGTGCTGCTAGCTGATGTCCTAATTGTTTTCTGGATAGCGGTCTGGTGTTTAGACTTTAGAGGACATTGCTTATTCACAATATATTCTAACATTGCTAGGTGTAAGGTATATGATTTAGTTGCATAGTTGAACAGTGGTGGGATAAACCATCGATCCCATGTAGTGTGGAAATTAAATATGTGAGGCACATTTGGAAGAAAAGTTTTCCTATAACTTGATTTACATGGACATCTTTGGCAATTGCACTCTGCATATGCGGAGAATTCTTAATTAGTTAACCAGTAGTTGGCAGTTGCTTAGTGCTTCCTATAATGAAGAATTTGTTATGCTCTATTCATCATCTAGCAATCTCATAGCGTCTTGCTTACAGGGCAGTAAAACGCTCTAGGTGAACTTCTTTACTGTTCTACTTTATTTCTCTATGACAGGTCAGTAATCTTCTCCTATTTGTACTGGACCCATTTCATTTCTACAGGCCATTAATCATCTCTTCTTCACCACAACTATACCCCCGCCCCTTTTTTCAGATTCTCTGCCATTTTAATGGCTTTAATCACTTAACTTTCGTGTGTCGAATCTGATGTGTGTCCAAGTTTTTCATGGAAGTGGTGTCGCTGTCTGCTGCTCACTAATCTCCTACATCATCCTGACTCCTAAGGTTCCTTTGAATTTGATGTACAAATCTCTGACCTATTATTTTTTCTATTACTATTCCTACCAGGGTTTACATTCGTCTCAGCTTTGTGTTTATCCACGCATTGCTGTGGCTTTTGCCTACTATCTACACATATTGGGTGAATTGTGCAATCATGGGTTGGTTGCCTGCTAAATGTGAGCAATATGAGTGTTCAGATATGGATGGAACCTATTGGCCATATTGAAATAATGCAGTTTTGTAGTCAAAGAAAACAGTACCTCTCGCTGAAATAGTAATGACTTGTTTCATTTTCTGTTGTCATGATATAAGGAATGGTTTTTAACTATAGAATATGTATTGATTCTTAGTATGCGCTAATTTTTATCTGCAATTTTATTGCATTATCATGAAGTGCTCATAATTATAACCCCAAAACACTAAGTAAAGTGCTTCTGAGTTATAAGTGTATTTCCCTTCTAACTTTCCCAAGGGTAGCTATTCACCCATTCCTTTTCTTACAACTAACCTGATGGATGCTTTTAATTACCTTGTGTCATCAGTTAATATATGTTGCTTCTTTACAGGGAAGGGATTCACAGTAGTATAAGGAAGGATGCATGTCTATTACCATGGAACAAGGGTTATATCGATACTAGGTATCTAACCTCTAGCGACAACAACTCAAAGTTACTTATAAAATATATGAGCATTTATAATTTATTTCTTCTCTAAATAGATAATATTGGTTACCCTTTGTGCTTAGCCAGTTAGCCTATTGTTATTTCTTTACATGGAATGGATTTGGATGCTTATTATACTACATATTAGTTTACAATTCCTCTAAACTGTATGCTGGGTTGCCTACCTGGCTTCTCAGACCACTCTTTTTTACTCCAAGCGAAGCCTCTTCTCTAAATGTGAATTCGACCCACCTTACCACCATTTCTGCTTACATACCATTTCCCGGAGTACCATGCTGAATATATGTTTGTTGTCACTTTATCTAAGCTCATTGATTTCATTACACTGAGTTTAGTATGATTTACTCAGCTTTCCTTCTGATGGATAGGTACATGATACCAGTTACAGCAGCATGTGCAGGCTCCATGTGCAGGCTCCATGTGCAGGCTCCACTGTTGAGATGGTGTTTTCGAGTTTTGTTTGGTAAAAAGTACAGATGCTCTTGTGGCTGAATCTTATGCTCATGTCCAGTACAGTTGCTAAAATCTCTGGCTTATTTGTTAGGAAATATGTTACTCATTTGGCAGGAAATATGCAACTCAGGTGCCACTGTGTTGCGCTACTCTTTTCTTAAGATATGTCCTTTCAGGTCTTGAAGTTTTTTTCCTGAATGAATGCAACACTGTTTTTATGAGTTTCAGTATACCTAGAAAAGTTTGTGGCAAATCTGTTCTCCCAGTTGTATCCCTCCGTTTATTACTGCATGTCGTGTTGCTATTGTGTTGGGGGGATGACCCCCGGTATGCCAAAGATATGTCATACCGGATGGTATCACCCTTCGAGATACCGGTTTAATGTCCATGCCGGAATAAGAAAATAGAGTTTGGCTAAGTGAAGCTAGGCCGGTATCCCCAAGAGGGGTATACCGGAACCAGGAAGGAAAGACACCGGCGCACCGGAAGGAGGAACATGCCGGCTGACTGGTCAAAGATTCCGTCAGGAGCTAAAGGACAAGGATGAGCTAAGCAAAGTAGCTTTAAACGAAGACTAGAAGACAAGGAGGAGGATGACGGTCAAAGAAGCTGGTGGACGTAAAGGACAAGGATGAGCTAAGCAAAGTAGCTTTAAACGAAGACTAGAAGACAAGGAGGAGGATGACGGTCAAAGAAGCCGGTGGACGTCATCCTTCATGTTTAAAGAAGACCCCGGCGTCATCTGTGATTAAAGTAGCTTTATAAAGTATCTTTGTAAAGTAGTTTGTCTAGTATCGCTGTAGCCGATGACTTTGCAGCTCGAGGTACAAGAGGAATCAGGTTCCCTGCCGGCAGTGTTCGGTAACCGTCAGTCCTGATCAAAACCAGGCACGACCCCATCTTTGATCAGTGCAGGCTCCAACAACAAAAGAAAAGCTTCGGATCAGTGGCGCTCTGCAAGAAAACGGACGATCGATCGTGCCGAACTTTTGTCACTGTATTTACAATAACGACAAGCTAACTTGTTTAGTTTATGTGAGGTAGCCATGAATATGTCTTTTTGAAATATTCAGATTGCATGCGTTTGTTTTGTGCATGCAGCACCACTAGGATATCAGAAAGAGGCAAAGAGCCAAAGCTGTAAGGGCATCTCCAGCGACTTTGACGCATTTCGGTGTCCGCTAGCGTCCGTTTGCGTCGCGCGGCGGACGCGAGACAATCCGTTTTTGTCCGCACGTCCGTTTGCGCCTGGAGGTGGCTCCAGCGGCCCGACGCATTTCCGTGTTTACATTAATTATGAAGTTTCCAAACAACAAAATAAAAAATTCAACGAAGTCATAGTTATTACATTCAAATTTTGAAAAGTCTACATGAAAATAAGATAGTATTCCTCTAGGCATGATCTTCATGGCCAGCCAATGTTCACTGATGCTCAATCAGATCCGTCAGCAGCTGTTTGCAGACGTTCTCGTCAGTGACTTCTACATTCATATGTAGATAGTCCTCCTAAGATAAAGCTCCAGGAAGTGGCGCAACCAGCTCACCTTGGAATTAACGCAAACAGGAGAAGAAACCTACCGGCGCAATTGACCGAACAGGTCGTGGGCGGCGCGGAATGGCGACGCAACAGGCAACGTTTGGCCCCAAAACAGCCGGAAGGTACGCGCCGGAGCCAACCCCGAGTACGATCCTGCTCTCCCGCGCGGCGACAACGGAGCCGACGGCGAGTACTTCGGCGCTGCGGCGGGACTGCGGCGGGTGGGGTTGGGGTGGTGGCGTCGCACTAGGCCGGGCAGCAAAGAAGGGAAAAAAGAAGCAAATCGAAGCGGTCGATTTCGCTGTCCCTGACTTGCGGGACCGGATAAGAAATGGAGGACGCTCGGCGCGACCGCGGAGTGTCCGCGGAGACGCAAACCTAGCGCATATTTGGGCCAGGTTTGCGTCACCGCGAACGGCCCGGTCACTTTGCGTCGCCCCGCTGGAGCAGGGCCCAGACGCATTTCCGATCACGGCGGACGAAAACGATCGCTCAGCGTCCGTTTGCGTCGCGTCGCTGGAGATGCCCTAAGCATGGTGAAGACTTTCCCTTGCCGCCTGAGAGGGTGACGCTCCACCCGACCCTGACGCAACCCTGAAAAGACACCGTCCCAAGAGGTGGATAAACGAAGCTTCTCTCATCAGAGCATGTGTGGGATTGATATTCCAAATTTTTGTTTTAGCACAAAGCTCTTGTTGTTGACCTGTGGTTCCGAAATATATTTACCATGGAATTTTCGGATTGCATTCGGACTAATTGCAATATTTTGGTCAAACTTTGTTTAAATTTGATGAAAAGTGATCACATAAGGAAAGTTGAAATATCCAAAGGTGAGGTTAGCACTATTTGTACATCTACCAGGACTCTGTATTGCCACGATAGGGGCTTTTCCTATCTCCTATAACATGCAACCGAACCCACCAACGTGGGTATCGTTCCTCCCAGAAAACCAACATGGTATCAGGCCCCTCCCTTCCCTCCTAGCCGCCGCTACCGGTGCCCTCTGCCCTGCCGCCGCCACAATCTCTCGATCGACCTGATCGACGACATCAGGACCCTCCCAGACGATCCCGCTCTCAATTCCCTGCAAGGATTTTCCCTTCCCTACAACGTCAGGCTCTCTCCACACAAACCCTAGGATTTACTTTTAGGACCTCTACTGTTTTTTTTCGCTACGTTCTGGCTGAGATCGATTCAATGGCGACATCTTCCAGCTCGACCGCCTCTGGCTCTTCCTCCATTGGCACACCGCCCTCGACCAAGCTCACCCGGGAGAACTTCTTGTACTGGCAAGCTCAAGTCCTCCCCACTCTTCGTGGTGCAAGAGTGATGGGTCTTCTTGATGGATCTGATCTGACTCCGTCTGAAACAATTGAGTCTGAAGATGCAGACCATAAGAAAATCACAATTCCCAACCCGGCTTATGAGACATGGATTACCAAAGACCAAACCGTTGTCAGCTTCCTTGTGAACTCTCTCTCTGAAGAAGTGCTCCCTCAAGTTTTTGGTCTTGCTCATGCTGCTGAGGTTTGGCGTGCCATCAAGGAGCTCTACTCCTCTCAGTCCAAGTCCCGGGTATCTACCCTGCGTGGTGCTCTCACCAATACCAAGAAACTAGACCTGACGGCTCAGCAATACATCTCGAAGATGAAGGGTTTTGCCGCTGAACTCTCGGCTGCAGGAAAGCCGGTTGATGAAGATGAGCTAAAGGACTATATGTTGAACGGATTGGACATCAGTTTTAACCCCCTTGTTGCTGCTATCAATGATGTCCCATCTACATCTCTCAGTGATATGTGCTCGCAGCTCTTGGCGGCTGAAAATCGTGACAGTATGTTACAATCTACAGGACAGGCGCCTGGATCCTTCACTTCATCGGTCAATGCGGCCACACGTTTTCCAAACCCGCCTTATGGGGGAGGATCAGCTCGGCCATCGCTGCCCCCGTCATACTACTCCTACCAGCCGCCTCCCATGCCACATTATGCACCGCCACCATCATACCATATCAGCCTAATGCACCATATCCATCCCCTACACCATATGCCTATGCACCATATCCGCCGGCTCCCCAATATGCTCCACCGCCCATGCCTTATCATGCACCCCCGCCTCCTTACCGTCCCCAACAGCAGCTCCCGTATCGCCCTCCACATCAGCAGCCTCAGCCTCCTCGCCCGGACCAGCAAAAAGGGCGCAAGAAAGGGGGGCGCAAGGACCGTGGTCGAGTGGCGACTCCCTGGCAAGATGGTGTCCTTTGTCAAATTTGCAAAAAGGAAGGCCACTCTGCTAATGAGTATTGGTGGCGTTTTGGTGATGATGATGATGAGGATGACACGTCCAAGGAGCGCAAGGGTGCCTATGGTGTGGACTCAAATTGGGTCATAGACACTGGAGCTACAAATCACACAACTGGCCAACTCAACAAGCTTCAAATCCATGAAAACTACAATGGGCGTGATCAAGTTCACAATGCTAGTGGACAAGGTATGGAAATTGCTAACATTGGTCATTCAGTATTGCACACCCCGCATCATTCTTTTCAGCTTAAAAATATCTTGCACGTTCCAAAGCATCTACTATGAACTTGCTTTCCGCACACAAAATTACTTTAGACAACAATGCCTTCATTGAGATTCACCCATTCTTTTTCTTGATTAAGGACAGGGCCACGCAGCAAATCCTGTTTAGAGGTCCGTGTCATGGAGGCCTTTATCCACTTGTTCCTGTCTCCATGGGGCCGTCATCCAAGCATGCTCTTGTCGCAGCCAAGCCTTCATCTTCTACATGGCATCGTCATCTAGGACATCCGTCGTCTTTTATTGTTCAGCAAGTTCTTAGGAAAAATAAGTTGTCTTACACTCCGGAAATAAATTCTTACATATGTGATCCATACCAACAGGCTAAGAGACATCAGCTACCATATCCTGTTTCCACTAGTGTTTCCACAGTTCCTTTGGAACAGATATTTTCTGATGTATGGGGACCAGCTCCTCTTTCTGTAGGCAAACATTCATACTATGTTAGCTTCATTGATGATTTTAGCAAGTACACTTAGATTTATTTGCTTAAGAAACGTTCTGATGTTTATCAAGTCTTTCTTGATTTCCAACAATATGTTGAACGCCAATTTGGTAGAAAAATTCTCACCATGCAAACTGACTGGGGTGGTGAGTATGAAAAGCTCAACAGTTTCTTCCAACGTGTAGGCATTGTACATCATGTGTCATGTCCACATGCTCATCAACAGAACGGTTCTCATTGAACGCAAACATCGTCACATTGTTGAAGTAGGCCTTGCCTTGCTCTCTAATGCTTCCATGCCTCTTAAGTATTGGGATGATGCCTTTATCACATCCACATATCTTATAAATTTGTTGCCTACCAAAGTTATAAATCATGAATCTCCAGCTGAGAAACTCTTTCAAGTTAAACCAAACTATGAGCCACTTCGTGTTTTTGGTTGTGCTTGTTGGCCCAATCTTCGCCCATACAATAAACACAAAATGTCGTTTCGTTCCAAACGGTGCGTTTTTCTTGGCTATAGTTTACGCCATAAAGGAGTCAAGTGTTTAGACATCACCACTGGTCGTGTTTATGTCTCTCGTGACGTTGTCTTTGATGAAAATATTTTTCCCTTCGCTTCGTTACATCCTAATGCTGGGCGTCGTCTTCGCGATGAAATTCTTCTCCTCCCACCAGATTCATCCTCATCGGCATCTCAAGATAGGGGTGTGCATACTAATGATAATTATCTGCATATTGTTCCTATTGTTGAGCCTCCTCAGGTTGTTGTCGATGCGGCCTCACAAAGTTTAGATCAGCATTCTGGTGAAAATTCTGATGAAAACAGTACATGTGATAATGATTCTGCTACAGCACATAGGACAAGGGGAGACAGCAGCGATCCCCATGCAGATTCTGGAGAAAGCTCCGCCTCGGATCCGTTGTCTGACACTGCTTCCTCGGATCCGGTGTCTGACGCTGCTGCTACTTGTCCCGCGCGCGTGCTCGCTCCGCCCAGCCGCCGCTTGCCACGTCGCCTAGGTCCCGTCGGTCCCTTTCGCCGTCTGCTGCCTCGCGCCAGGACGTGGACAGGCAGCATGCGCCCTGCCAAGACTCCGACGGGCCACAACTCACGTCGCCACGACGCGACGCCACGGACAGGAGTGCGTCCCTGATGGCGTGTACAGCACACGTCCGTTGGGAACCCCAAGAGGAAGGTATGATGCGTATAGTAGCAAGTTTTCCCTCAGAAAGAAACCAAGGTTTATCGAACCAGGAGGAGCCAAGAAGCACGTTGAAGGTTGATGGCGGCGGGATGTAGTGCGGCGCAACACCAGGGATTCCGGCGCCAACGTGGAACCTGCACAACACAACCAAAGTACTTTGCCCCAACGAAACAAAGTGAGGTTGTCAATCTCACCGGCTTGCTGTAACAAAGGATTAGATGTATAGTGTGGATGCCGATTGTTTGCGAGAAAACAATAAAACAAGTATTGCAAGAGATTGTATTCGATGTAAAAGAATGGACCGGGGTCCACAGTTCACTAGAGGTGTCTCTCCCATAAGATAAATAGCATGTTGGGTGAACAAATTACAGTCGGGCAATTGACAAATAGAAAGGGCATGACAATGCACATACATGATATGATAAATATAGTGAGATTTAATTGGGCATTACGACAAAGTACATAGACCGCTATCCAAGCATGCATCTATGCCTAAAAGTCCACCTTCAGAGTTATCATCCGAACCCTTCCGGTATTAAGTTGCAAACAACGGACAATTGCATTAAGTATGGTACGTAATGTAATCAATAACTACATCCTTGGACATAGCATCAATGTTTTATCCCTAGTGGCAACAAGCACATCAACAACCTTAGAACTTTCTGTCACTCGTCCCGCATTTAATGGAGGCATGAACCCACTATCGAGCATAAATACTCCCTCTTGGAGTTAAGAGCAAAAACTTGGCCGAGCCTCTACTAATAACGGAGAGCATGCAAGATCATAAACAACACATAGGTAATAGATTGATAATCACCATAACATAGTATTCTCTATCCATCGGATCCCGACAAACACAACATATAGCATTACGGATAGATGATCTTGATCATGTTAGGCAGCTCACAAGATCCAACAATGAAGCACATAAGGAGAAGACGACCATCTAGCTACTGCTATGGACCCATAGTCCAGGGGTGAACTACTCACTCATCACTCCGGAGGCGATCATGGCGATGAAGAGTCCTCCGGGAGATGATTCCCTCTCCGGCAGGGGTGCCGGAGGCGATCTCCTGAATCCCCCGAGATGGGATTGGCGGCGGCGTCTCTGGAAGGTTTTCCGTATCGTGGCTCTCGGTACTGGGGGTTTCGCGACGGAGGCTTTAAGTAGGCGGAAGGGCAACGCAGGGGGCCACACGAGGGCCCCACACGCTAGGCCGGCGCGGCCAGGGCTTGGGCCGCGCCGCCCTATTGTGTCGGCGCCTCGTGGCCCCACTTCCTTTCCCCCTCGGTCTTCTGGAAGCTTCGTGCAAAAATAGGACCCTCGGCGTTGATTTCGTCCAATTCCGAGAATATTTCCTTACTAGGATTTCTGAAACCAAAAACAGCAGAAAACAAAGAATCGGCTCTTCGGCATCTTGTTAATAGGTTAGTGCTGAAAATGCATAAATACGACATATAATGTGTATAAAACATGTAGATATCATCAATAATGTAGCATGAAACATAAGAAATTATCGATACGTCGGAGACGTATCAGCATCCCCAAGCTTAGTTCTCTGCCGTCCCGAGCGGTAAACGATAACAAAGATAATTTCTGGAGTGACATGCCATCATAACCTTGATCATACTATTGTAAGCATATGTAATGAATGCAGCGATAAAAAACAATGGTAATGACATGAGTAAACAAATGAATCATAAAGCAAAGACTTTTCATGAATAGTACTTCAAGACAAGCATCAATAAGTCTTGCATAAGAGTTAACTCATAAAGCAATAAATCAAAGTAAAGGTATTGAAGCAACACAAAGGAAGATTAAGTTTCAGCGGTTGCTTTCAACTTGTAACATGTATATCTCATGGATATTGTCAATGTAAAGTAATATAACAAGTGCAATATGCAAGTATGTAGGAATCAATGCACAGTTCACACAAGTGTTTGCTTCTTGAGGTGGAGAGAAATAGGTGAACTGACTCTACATAAAAGTAAAATAAAGGTCCTTCAAAGAGGAAAGCATCGATTGCTATATTTGTGCTAGAGCTTTTATTTTGAAAACATGAAACAATTTTGTCAACGGTAGTAATAAAGCATATGTATCATGTAAATTATATCTTACAAGTTGCAAGCCTCATGCATAGTGTACTAATAGTGCCCGCACCTTGTCCTAATTAGCTTGGGTTAACACCGATCATCATTGCATAACATATGTTTCAACCAAGTGTCACAAAGGGGTACCTCTATGCCGCCTGTACAAGGGTCTAAGGAGAAAGTTCGCATTGGATTTCTCGCTTTTGATCATTCTTCAACTTAGACACCCATACCGGGACAACATAGACAACAGATAATGGACTCCTCTTTTAATGCTTAAGCATTCAACAATGCTTAATATTCTCATAAGAGATTGAGGTTTTATGTCCAAACCGAAACTTCCACCATGATTCATGGCTTTAGTTAGCGGCCCAATGTTCTTCTCTAACAGTATGCATACTCAAACCATTTGGTTGTGAAAACCGCCCTTACTTCAGACAAGACGAACATGCATAGCAACTCACATGATATTCAACAAAAAGTTGATGGCGTCCCCAGGAACATGGTTATCGCACAATGATGCGTGCAATTAACACACGTCCGTTGGGAACCCCAAGAGGAAGGTGTGATGCAGACAGTAACAAGTTTTCCCTCAGAAAGAAACCAAGGTTTATCGAACCAGGAGGAGCCAAGAAGCACGTTGAAGGTTGATGGCGGCGGGATGTAGTGCGGCTCAACACCAGGGATTCCGGCACCAACGTGGAACCTACACAACACAACCAAAGTACTTTGCCCCAATGAAACAGTGAGGTTGTCAATCTCACCGGCTTGCTGTAACAAAGGATTAACCGTATTGTGTGGAAGATGATTGTTTGCAGTAAAAACAAGTAAAGAACAAGTATTGCGATAGATTGTATGCGATGTAAAGAATAGGACCGGGGTCCACAGCTCACTAGAGGTGTCTCTCCCATAAGATAAATAGCATGTTGGGTGAACAAATTACAGTCGGGCAATTGACAAATAGAGAGGGCATGACAATGCACATACATGATATGATAAATATAGTGAGATTTAATTGGGCATTACGACAAAGTACAAAGACCGCTATCCGAAGCATGCATCTATGCCTAAAAAGTCCACCTTCAGGTTATCATCCGAACCCCTTCCAAGTATTAAGTTGCAAACAACGGACAATTGCATTAAGTATGGTGCGTAATGTAATCAATAACTACATCCTTGGACATAGCATCAATGTTTTATCCCTAGTGGCAACAAGCACATCCGCAACCTTAGAACTTTCGTCACTCGTCCTGCATTTAATGGAGGCATGAACCCACTATCGAGCATAAATACTCCCTCTTGGAGTTAAGAGCAAAAACTTGGCCGAGCCTCTACTAATAACGGAGAGCATGCAAGATCATAAACAACACATAGGTAATAGATTGATAATCACCATAACATAGTATTCTTTATCCATCGGATCCCGACAAACACAACATATAGCATTACAGATAGATGATCTTGATCATGTTAGGCAGCTCACAAGATCCAACAATGAAGCACATAAGGAGAAGACGACCATCTAGCTACTGCTATGGACCCATAGTCCAGGGGTGAACTACTCACTCATCACTCCGAAGGTGATCATGGCGGTGAAGAGTCCTCCGGGAGATGATTCCCCTCTCCGGCAGGGTGTCGGAGGCGATCTCCTGAATCCCCCGAGATGGGATTGGCGGCGGCGGCGTCTCTGGAAGGTTTTCCGTATCGTGGCTCTCGGCATCGGGGTTTCGCGACGGAGGCTTTAAGTAGGCGGAAGGGCAACGCAGGGGGCCACACGAGGGCCCCACACGCTAGGGCCGCGCGGCCAAGGCCAGGGCCGCGCCGCCCTAGTGTGGCGGCGCCTCGTGGCCCCACTTCCTTTCCCCCTCGGTCTTCTGGAAGCTTCGTGCAAAAATAGGACCCTGGGCGTTGATTTCGTCCAATTCCGAGAATATTTCCTTACTAGGATTTCTGAAACCAAAAACAGCAGAAAACAGCAACTGGCTCTTTGGCATCTTGTTAATAGGTTAGTGCCGGAAAATGCATAAATACGACATATAATGTGTATAAAACATGTAGATATCATCAATAATGTAGCATGGAACATAAGAAATTATCGATACGTCGGAGACGTATCAGCATCCCCAAGCTTAGTTCATGCTCGTCCCGAGCAGGTAAACGATAACAAAGATAATTTCTGGAGTGACATGCCATCATAACCTTGATCATACTATTGTAAGCATATGTAATGAATGCAGCGATCAAAAACAATGGTAATGACATGAGTAAACAAATGAATCATAAAGCAAAGACTTTTCATGAATAGTACTTCAAGACAAGCATCAATAAGTCTTGCATAAGAGTTAACTCATAAAGCAATAAATCAAAGTAAAGGTATTGAAGCAACACAAAGGAAGATTAAGTTTCAGCGGTTGCTTTCAACTTATAACATGTATATCTCATGGATATTTGTCAACATAGAGTAATATAACAAATGCAATATGCAAGTATGTAGGAATCAATGCACAGCTCACACAAGTGTTTGCTTCTTGAGGTGGAGAGAAATAGGTGAACTGACTCAACATAAAAGTAAAAGAAAGGTCCTTCAAAGAGGAAAGCATCGATTGCTATATTTGTGCTAGAGCTTTGGTTTTGAAAACATGAAACAATTTTGTCAACGGTAGTAATAAAGCATATGTATCATGTAAATTATATCTTACAAGTTGCAAGCCTCATGCATAGTGTACTAATAGTGCCCGCACCTTGTCCTAATTAGCTTGGGTTAACATTGATCATCATTGCATAACATATGTTTCAACCAAGTGTCACAAAGGGGTACCTCTATGCCGCCTGTACAAGGGTCTAAGGAGAAAGTTCGCATTGGATTTCTCGGTTTTGATCATTCTTCAACTTAGACACCCATACCGGGACAACATAGACAACAGATAATGGACTCCTCTTTTAATGCTTAAGCATTCAACAACAGTTAATATTCTCATAAGAGATTGAGGTTTTATGTCCAAACAAACTTCCACCATGATTCATGGCTTTAGTTAGCGGCCCAATGTTCTTCTCTAACAGTATGCATACTCAAACCATTTGGTTGTGAAAACCGCCCTTACTTCAGACAAGACGAACATGCATAGCAACTCACATGATATTCAACAAAAAGTTGATGGCGTCCCCAGGAACATGGTTATCGCACAACAAGCAACTTAATAAGAGATAAAGTGCATAAGTACATATTCAATACCACAATAGTTTTTAAGGCTATTTTGTCCCATGAGCTATATATTGCAAAGGCGAATGATGGAATTTTAAAGGTAGCACTCAAGCAATTTACTTTGGAATGGCGGAGAAATACCATGTAGTAGGTAGGTATGGTGGACACAAATGGCATAGTGGTTGGCTCAAGGATTTTGGATGCATGAGAAGTATTCCCTCTTGATACAAGGTTTAGGCTAGCAAGGTTATTTGAAACAAACACAAGGATGAATCGGTGCAGCAAAACTCACATAAAAGACATATTGTAAACATTATAAGACTCTACACCGTCTTCCTTGTTGTTCAAAACTCAATACTAGAAATTATCTAGACTTTAGAGAGACCAAATATGCAAACCAAATTTTAGCAAGCTCTATGTATTTCTTCATTAATGGGTGCAAAGTATATGATGCAAGAGCTTAAACATGAGCACAACAATTGCCAAGTATCAAATTATTCAAGACATTTTAGAATTACTACATGTAGCATTTCCCGATTCCAACCATATAACAATTTAACGAAGAAGATTCAACCTTCGCCATGAATACTATGAGTAAAGCCTAAGGACATATTTGTCCATATGCAACAGCGGAGCGTGTCTCTCTCCCGCACAATGAATGCTAGGTTCCATTTTATTCAAACAAAAACAAAAACAAAAACAAACAGACGCTCCAAGCAAAGTACATAAGATGTGACTGAATAAAAATATAGTTTCAGGGGAGGAACCTGATGATGTTGTCGATGAAGAAGGGGATGCCTTGGGCATCCCCAAGCTTAGACGCTTGAGTATTCTTAAAATATGCAGGGGTGAACCACCGGGCATCCCCAAGCTTAGAGCTTTCACTCCTCTTGATCATAGTATATCATACTCCTCTCTTGACCCTTGAAAACTTCCTTCACACCAAACTTCAAGCAAACTCATTAGAGGGTTAGTGCACAATAAAAATCCACATGTTCAGAGGTGACACGATCATTCTTAACACTTCTGGACATTGCACAAAGCTACTGGAGATTAATGGATCAAAGAAATTCATCCAACATAGCAAAAGAGGCAATGCGAAATAAAAGGCAGAATCTGTCAAAAACAGAACAGTCCGTAAAGACGAACCTGGAAGGGGCACTTAACTTGCTCAAACGGAAAAACTCAAAACTAACGAAAGTTGCGTACATATCTGAGGATCACGCACGTAAATTTGCAGATTTTTTTGATTTTTTTACAGAGACTTCTGCGCGAATTCGTGACAGACAGCAATGCTCTTTCTGTGCAGCAATCCAAATCTAGCATCAACTTTACCATAGAGACTTTACTTGGCACAAAAACATGATAAGGAGAGGTTGCTACAGTAGTAAACAACTTCCAAGACTCAAATATAAAGCAAAGTACTGTAGTAAAAATATGGGTTGTCTCCCATAAGCGCTTTTCTTTAACGCCTTTCAGCTAGGCGCAGAAAGTGTAAATCAAGTATTATCAAGAGATGAAGCATCGGCATTACCTTGGGTGTTGGGAGTTGCCTCAACAATGCATGTTATCTTATCTATGTAAGTTTCAGAGGTTCCCTTTTCATTACTCTTAGGCTTGCTATTCTCATCAAACAAATTTTCAGGAACAAGCCAACCATAGTTATTTTCTAATGCCTCAAACATTCCTGCAAGCTTGCAAGGTATTGATGTCTTAATATCCCCTACATCATTAACATTATTAGTGTACTTTACTCTCTCCATGTCCATCTTTTCAAGGATACTAACAAAATTGGTATAAAAGCCAAGCATATTGTATTTAATAAAGACCTTTCTAGCCTCTCTTGCTACACCACCAAATTCTTTAAGAAGGGTTTCTAAAACAAAATCTTTCTTTTCCCCTTCCTCCATATCACCGAGTGTGAGAAACATGTGTTGGATTATAGGATTGAGATTAACAAATTGTTGCCTGCCAAAACTCACCGGCGAGCAGTGGTTAAGCAACACGAAGAGCCGGGAGGCTCCCAAGGCCGCTTAGTGGACCCTGGCACATCGCGTCGTCCCGCAAGTTTCCAGCACACGTCCTGGCGGTTGCAAGGGCGTGCCACCTGACCTAGACCCGATCAGGAAGGTGTTAGATTGCTTCGATTATTGTCCTGCATGGTAGACACGTAAACATTAAATACGAGCCCTATCGGCTCTCAGGTTGCCCTGTGGATCAGCTCAAAGAGCCGATCGCCCCATGGTTCACGTTGGATTTGCAATGACATGGGGATCCTGCTTGATCAAAACAAAGCTAAACCAATCTACGACAGTTTAGGGTTTTCACCGCATAACCGGAACATCCTACGCGTAGTTGGGCCTAGCAGATACGAAAGATGATGAAAACTACCCCTACAAGAGGCCTAAAAACTAACATTAAGTCAATTCCCGGAACATCCCTTATAGGAACGGTAAACAACACCTAACGCACTACCGGATCGTCCAACCCCAGCATAAGGCCTAATCATGCAGATATTAAACTAATCCTTGCAGAACAAGGAGCAACTATAACAGATCGGATCCACTAAGTAGCGAACAAGCAAGATGCTGCCCTTACACCCAGATAGGTGTAAGGGCAGCTAGGTGTCGAGGGACGGCATTGCTAAGCAAATACGCATAAGAAAAGCATCAATGCAAGCCCCAAAACACCTAAGATAAGTAGTGTTACTCGCCATCAACAACGCTTCAGCACGAGTAACACAAGGTAGACGAATAAACGTATACTGCCTAGATCGCAAGATGCGATCTAGGCAGCATGATGCTTACCCGGAAGAAACCCTCGAAATAAGGGGTGGCGATGCGCCTGATTTGTGTTTGTTATGAACGTGATTGTCCTCCTTTCTCGATAACCCTAGATACATATTTATAGTCCAAGGGACTTTCTGATTCAGGCGTGCACCTAACCGTGCACGGGTTAAACTCTAACTTGTAAACTAAGATGCGATCTACTATAATACAGATATACGGGCAATCTAGCCCAAACTCTTCGTGCAAGGCCGCTTTAGATATCCTCCACGCGTATATCCTTTAAGCCCATCTCGCTTACGGCCTATCTCCTGATTTGGCCAAAATCTGGTGATAACACAAATTTAGTTTCCAACATGCGAACTAAAGAAGCAGCAGCAATTTCATAAGTAGGAGCAAGTTCTGCCAAGTGTCTATCTTCAAAATCTTCAGCGGTACTAACATGAGTGAAAAAATCTTCTATATTATCTCTTCCAATTATAGACCCTCGGCCTACCGGTATGTCTTTTAGAGTGTAGTTAGGAGGAAACATGATGAAATAAACAAAAGGTAAATAAAGTAAATGCAAGTAACTAATTTTTTTGTGTTTTTGATATAGAGAGCAAGACAGTAAATAAAGTAAAACTAGCAACTAATTTTTTTGTGTGTTTTGTTTAAGTGCAGCAAACAAAGTAGTAAATAAAATAAAGCAAGACAAAAACAAAGTAAAGAGATTGGATTGTGGAGACTCCCCTTGCAGCGTGTCTTGATCTCCCCGGCAACGGCGCCAGAAAATATGCTTGATGCGTGCAATTAACACACTTCCGTTGGGAACCCCAACAGGAAGGTGTGATGCAGACAGTAGCAAGTTTTCCCTCAGAAAGAAACCAAGGTTTATCGAACCAGGAGGAGCCAAGAAGCACGTTGAAGGTTGATGGTGGCGGGATGTAGTGCGGCGCAACACCGGGGATTCCGGCGCCAACGTGGAACCCGCACAACACAACCAAAGTACTTTGCCCCAACGAAACAGATGAGGTTGTCAATCTCACCGGCTTGCCGTAACAAAGGATTAACCGTATTGTGTGGAAGATGATTGTTTGCAGAAAACAAGTAAAGAACAAGTATTGCGATAGATTGTATGCGATGTAAAGAATAGGACCGGGGTCCACAGTTCACTAGAGGTGTCTCTCCCATAAGATAAATAGCATGTTGGGTGAACAAATTACAGTCGGGCAATTGACAAATAGAGAGGGCATGACAATGCACATACATGATATGATAAATATAGTGAGATTTAATTGGGCATTACGACAAAGTACATAGACCGCTATCCAACATGCATCTATGCCTAAAAAGTCCACCTTCAGGTTATCATCCGAACCCCTTCCAGTATTAAGTTGCAAACAACAGACAATTGCATTAAGTATGGTGCGTAATGTAATCAATAACTACATCCTTGGACATAGCATCAATGTTTTATCCCTTGTGGCAACAACACATCCACAATCTTAGAACTTTCTCGTCACCGTCCCGCATTTAATGGAGGCATGAACCCACTATCGAGCATAAATACTCCCTCTTGGAGTTAAGAGCAAAAACTTGGCAGAGCCTCTACTAATAACGGAGAGCATGCAAGATCATAAACAACACATAGGTAATAGATTGATAATCACCATAACATAGTATTCTCTATCCATCGGATCCCGACAAACACAACATATAGCATTACAGATAGATGATCTTGATCATGTTAGGCAGCTCACAAGATCCAACAATGAAGCACATAAGGAGAAGACGACCATCTAGCTACTGCTATGGACCCATAGTCCAGGGGTGAACTACTCACTCATCACTCCGGAGGCGATCATGGCGGTGAAGAGTCCTCCGGGAGATGATTCCCTCTCCGGCAGGGTGCCGGAGGCGATCTCCTGAATCCCCCGAGATGGGATTGGCGGCGGCGGCGTCTCTGGAAGGTTTTCCGTATCGGGGCTCTCGGTACTGGGGGTTTCGCGACGGAGGCTTTAAGTAGGCGGAAGGGCAACGCAGGGGGCCACACGAGGGCCCCACACGCTAGGGCCGCGCGGCCAAGGCCTGGGCCGCGCCGCCCTAGTGTGGCGGCGCCTCGTGGCCCCACTTCCTTTCCCCTCGGTCTTCTGGAAGCTTCGTGCAAAAATAGGACCCTGGGCGTTGATTTCGTCCAATTCCGAGAATATTTCCTTACTAGGATTTCTGAAACCAAAAACAGCGAGAAAACAAGCAACTCGGCTCTTCGGCATCTTGTTAATAGGTTAGTGCCGGAAAATGCATAAATACGACATATAATGTGTATAAAACATGTAGATATCATCAATAATGTAGCATGGAACATAAGAAATTATCGATACGTCGGAGACGTATCACACAACAAGCAACTTAATAAGAGATAAAGTGCATAAGTACATATTCAATACCACAATAGTTTGTAAGGCTATTTTGTCCCATGAGCTATATATTGCAAAGGCGAATGATGGAAATTTAAAGGTAGCACTCAAGCAATTTACTTTGGAATGGCGGAGAAATACCATGTAGTAGGTAGGTATGGTGGACACAAATGGCATAGTGGTTGGCTCAAGGATTTTGGATGCATGAGAAGTATTCCCTCTCTATACAAGGTTTAGGCTAGCAAGGTTTATTTGAAACAAACACAA
>NC_061510.1:16220538-16251990 GCF_022539505.1 Lolium rigidum
GTGTATGGTTTGGAAGTTCTGATTTGTGTCTTGCTAGAGTCAAATTGCACATTGTATCGGGCCTTTTGCTTTCTCCGTTTGGTATCCCCTGATAGACGGTGAGCCAGGGGGGAAAGAAAGGGACAACGGAAATAGCATTGGCGAAAAACGCAGCTTAATTGCAGAATCGAGTTGTGGCCAAGATCGTGCGGTTGCAGATTTTAGAAAGAAAGTACTTGCCGAAGAATTCCAACAAAGATAAGGCAAGCCCGAGAGTCATGAAGCTCAAGAACATTGCAAGCCGCTGGGATTTACCATCGGCTGAATTTCCCCTTTGGGGATCCTCCAGTTGTCGGCGTTCTTCTTCCGGAGGATTCCTTTTTGCACAAATGCTTCAACTACTTGCCGAGCCGCTCCACAACATCCTTTAACTGGCATCTTGCAAGATTGGGAAAGGCGAACATGGAAGCAGAAGAAAAGAGGAATGGTGAAGATAAATGGCCTGCGTGGTGAAGATAAATGGCCCGCGTCGCGTGATTTTTAAGGTGAACGCCGGACGAGAAATTACCGCGAAGGAGAACCAACTTGAGGTTGGGTGGTTAGGAGGATACTCGGTAAAATGTGGTCTCCTCCATGAGGCCTTAAGATGCCTCTATGAAGGCCATGTGTCCATTTCGTTTGCTGAGTGCATTTCATCTATTTGTAATGTATTCCTTGTTTCCCGATTGTTTTTGGGCGATACTCAGCAAACTTCAGACCTTTGCCAAGTATTCAAGTTTTTATAAAATCTTAAAAATAATTGTGAGTGTTCACAAGATGTGTTGCCAGAACCCGAACCAAATTGGAAAGATTCATAGAAAACGAAAAAGACAAATTGGCATGTGAACAATGTCATTTGTGGTATTGTCTTTTTGTGACACCATTCATGTTGGATTTGTCTGGTTCTAAAAATGTTACAGGTTGTAAACAAAAATTTTGTGAACACTCAAAATTACTTTTTAATTTTTTCGAAGCTTAAAAATATAATTTTTGAGAACCGGAACCATGGTATCATTTAGTGACTGATATCACTAGATATGTTGCCGGCCTGATAGGCTTGATGTATTCAATAAGGGTGGCAAGAAAATCACTCCAAACAAGTACCTAAGTCAAATCACATAACAGATTTCTTGAGATGATCAACATAGCACGTAGCCACTTCTTCGTCCTCAAGTGAACAGCACAAGCTTACAGAAATCACACGTACACAGAGTAAACAGAAAACTGAACAATTTTCTCAGTAAGTACATATCTTAAGATTTTTATTCTGTGTGAATGAAGAGATTTAGAAACTCAATATTCCCAATTCAACATTATTACAAATCATATCAAACTACTAAATCCAGGGTCGACACTCCACAATGTTACAATCCAGGCATCCGTCATAGTTATTGTTTATCGTTCTACAAATTTTAAAATCGCAAATACATTAATTCAGCGCTCTACAGCTAACGTTATTTTGTGATAAAAAACAGCCAACGATATTAAAAATCATCTGATTGTCTCCTCCAGGTGAAGCGTTCTTCTGTACGGTTCCTGCCCCGTTCTCCAATGATCAAACCATCGTCATCAAACATTACACCTGTTTTTTTTACAGGTTGGCAAAGGGATTAAGAAACATAAGCAGGATCTCACACTTATGGAAGCCACGCACACACGTACCTTTCATGTTGATGTCTCTCTTGTGAATGTGCTGAATCTTTTCCCAGTTTGGATTTTCAATTGTTTGACATGACCTCGTGAATACCTCGCTGCAGCGCTTGAGTTCAAACTCTTCAATGGTGATTTGAGATGACAGATGGACAGTTTCTTCAGTGATACTCAATATTAGGGAAATGACAGATGGACAGTTTCTTCAGTGATTTGAGATGCACCATAGTGTCTGGCAAGGTGACCCAGTCGCATCCCCGAAGTGAGAGAACACGAAGTTCTGTGAAGACCTCAAAAACTGGAGCAAGTCCCAGCAGGCTGCATCCCCGGAGGTCAAGTACTTGCAGGCGATTTGGGCCACCATTCTGCCTACCCATCATCCAATTAGGGTATCTCGGACCGCTGTACCACTAGTGGAAAAGAGGCCTTTCGTCCCACCCTTTAGACCCCGTTTTGAACCAAACCGGGACCAATAGGGGGTATTGGTCCCGGTTCATCATGAAAACCCTTTAGTCCCGGTTCGTTTGGACCCTTTAGTCCCTTCGTATTACGAACGGGACCAAAGGTGGTCTATGGGGCAGAACCCTTTAGTCCCCCTTCGTATTACGAACCGGGACTAAAGGTCTACCCTTTAGTCCCGGTTCGTAATACGAAGGGGGACTAAAGGTTTTTTGCCTCCCCATGCACCTCCACCCCCACCCCCCGTGGATCGCCTTTTTAACACCGTAAAATAGAAAAGAAAATGATACAAAATTCAAAAAATAAAATGTTTTCGGATTCTTGTATGTTATGCAACCTACTATTAGGGAAAATTAACAAATTTGAATTTTCACTTATTTTGCAAAAATGTTTTGAAAAATGGTAAAACCGCAATAACTTTTGCGTACGACGTCGAAAAAAACGTATAATATATCAAAAAAATCCTGGGAAAAAGTTACATCCAAATTCACCAGGGTTTACCCGGTTAGCCAATTTTTAGATTCTCAAAATTCCAAATGAAAATATGAAAGCAGGAAGATTTTAGTTTTTGCCAGAAATTCGGAATTTTATTTTTTAAATTTTTTTAAAATAATAATTACATCATACATAAAGATTACTATTACTTAACCATAAAGTTAGCCAATTTTTTAGATTTTCAAATTTTCAAGTTTGGCAAAAAAATATTAAAAAATAATAAATTTAAAAAAAATTATAATACAAATTTAAAAAATTATAATTATAATACCATTACCACAACATGTACGTTATTAGTTTTGTTTATTAAAATAATTATTTGGAAATTCGAATAATAAATAAGTGTGACATAGACCAACATGTTAATAGGATTGATATGATACTAGTATCACAACATGCGCGCAAGCACTTGGAAGCGGGATGGGAAAGGAACTTGGAAGTTAAGCGTGCTAGTGCTTGGAGTAGTGGGAGGATGGGTGACCGAGCGGGAAGTTGGACCACAAGTAAGTAATTTGACTAGAGATTAAGGGTAGTTAGAGATTAAGTGGAGTTAGAAACTAAACTAGTTAAATAACTCGAAATACTAGAAATTCTGAAAAAATAGGAAAAAAAGAGGAGCGAAAAATAATTGGAAACCAAATAGATAAAAAAAATAACGAAATAACCTTTAGTCCCGGTTCGTGTTACAAACCGGGACTAAAGGTTTTTTACTCGACGCGCGCCAGCAGCCCACGTGGCGGGACCTTTAGTCCCGGTTTGTTTTACAACCGGGACTAAAGGGGGGGACCTTTAGTCCCGCCTAATTGGTCCCGGTTTGGAAACCGGGACTAAAGGCCCAAATAAACCGGGCCTATAGCCCCGTTTTCCACTAGTGTACTGTGTGAGTATCAGTTCTTCAAGATCCTTCTGGGGACAAAGACCCTCAAGTACCTCTAGTTTAACTTCTGGACTGCATCTGTTTTTATCATAACGATGCCGGCTGTGAGTATCCTCAGTATCCCAGGACAGTGCCAGTCCTATGAGTCGCTGCTTATCAGCTAGCATAGCTTGGAGAGCTTCCTTCTTGCTTTTAACAATTCCAAGACGACTAATGGACAACCTACCACGAAGCTTGTTTAGGTCCCTCAGCTGTTCTATGTTGTGACCGTGTTCCTCACTTAAAGCGAGGGACCCCAACTGCTGTGCCGATGTAGAGCTGACAATGTTCACCACGTTCCAGAACTTATCGGTCTCTACATGCCGCAAGCTAACCAAGTTAATCTTATCTTCACCTTCGGAGAGCCGAAAAAATCCGACACTTCCAAAATCAATGGTCTGAATCTGGTGAAGCTTTTTGAAAGAGGCTGGAAGAGTTACACGGGTTGATGGTCCGGAATGAATCGGACAAGTTCAGCGATTTCAAAATTTGGTGTGCTTCATTTGTAATATTTTCTATATTCTCTAGACTTGTCTTCAACTCTTTTTTTGACATACCTACCTCCTGCAAAACAAAATCAAATGCAAGGATATCAGAGAAAGAAGAAGTCCACTTTTGGTCCTAGAATTTTCGTTTGGTTCAAAATAAACCTTAAACTCTCAGAATCATTCACTTTTAATCCTTGTCAGGTGGCAAGAAACTCAAGGCAACGGTGCAAGGACAGAGAGGCATGATGATGCTGATAGGCAAATGAAGCAGGGCTTCGTGGCATGATGCTTCAAGTGAATTGGGAGAGAGAGAGAGAGGGAGAGAGAAATCGAGCGAGCTGGTTCAGGGACACAAGGGTTTCAGTCTTCTGCATTAAGATGTTGTTCAACATCTCAACTAGCTTGTGCTTGGTTGGATTTAAAAATAATTCGGTTGGTTGAGTGTTTCTTCTTTCCATGATAGCGATTTTCTCAATTCAACTGAAAAGCATGAAAAATGAACTATTCCGAGAGTTCAAGATCCATTGTGAACTAAAAATAAGTTTTAGGACGAAAAGTAAACTTTTCCAAGAATTCAAGGACCAGAAATGGACTTTCTTTTATTAGAGCCAGCAACCGTCTATATAAAAATGTCAGGTCATGAAAAGCTAGCCTTGTTAATTTCTTGTACAATAGAGTTTTTCCTCTCATTTATTGTTTTTAGCTAGTACCATGGGTAGAGCCCACTGCTTTTATTTTTTCCTCTCCTTCACATAGGCAAAAATGCTATCTAAGCAGGTCTACAGCCGGAAATATGGCGGAGATCCAAAGCGAAAATTCGAGAAATGCTATTTAAATGTTTCATTTCTTAAAATAATTCATGCACATACATGTCATCTTGACACAGACTCGAGCAAAACTTCCAACAACAAATATGACTGTACATGACCTACACCAAAAAAAAACGAAAATGGAACTTTGTTAAGTTGTTCCTTATTGTGAACAATATACTTGCTCCTTATTGTGAACAATATACTTTGTAATTTTTGTTTAGGTTACATACTTTTATGTTTTAAGTTCAAACTTGGCATGCACATGTCTGCATACATTCTCTATACCAATGATTTATGCCGTATTTTAAAATTATTTTCAGGAATTGTTTTGGTTTTATTGTTTAAATTGGGTTTTGGCACACCCGAGAGACAATTTTTTTTGCATTCAGTTTATAGCTTACTATTATAAGAGCGAATTTTTGGCCACAGGTGGGCTATACCACCCCCTTGAGCCAATGAGTGATTCAATCCCGCAGTCACATGCATGCGCGGTAACATTGGTAATTATTAGTCCGCTCATAGTGGGGAATAATTTAGACTAGTAACATATATGGACATGTATTATGTTATTAATTATGTTGTAGACTTATTTTGTCTTTGGTGTGTGATGTTATGGTAACATAGCTAGTTACCACATCAATTTCTTTCTTCATTTATTGCTATGATATGTCACCAAAACATCTTGAGATGTGTGATGTTACTAACTATGTTACTCCCATTATGAGTAGTCTTAGCCCACTCCACAATGAGGCTGGTCATAGTGGGTAGTATCATATAGTAGTATCATGTATATGATACTTTTGTATGACACTAGATCCATACTGCATAGTATCATAGACTAGTATCATAATATTTGCTATATTAATTGATTTGTAGAATGCCAATACAAATTTGAGTACAAGATTTATTTGTCACTAACTTTTTTCGTGTTGTGTGCTATGATACAGTACCTACCTATGATGCTCTAATCTCCTCTCTCATCCATAATTACCCGCCACATCAGTATTTTTGGTGGGACTATGATGCATGATACTAGCTAAGATACTACCACTATGGCTAGCCTGAGTAGTCTTAGCCCATAGTTAACACGTACGCACCTCTAGGCAAGCACACAGCTAGAAATTCATATTAACCGATCAACCTGTGCGATTGCCTATACAATAGGTGTGCATCTAGACGACTTGGTGTGTACTTGCGCATTTCGCCGGAACGTCTCACCAGAACAATGGTGACGGTCCTAGGTCTCCTCTCACGCCAAGACGAAGATCTGACTCATTTTTGTATTTCTTGATTTGGCCGGAGTGTCAAGTTTTGGAAATCTCCACCCGTCCACCGGCGAACTCTCTAAGACGCATCATGCCTGAAAATCGCTAGATTGGATGGGAATTAGTCGTGCGCAGATAAAATTTTATTTTCCGACCTTTTAGTTTCAGGAGGGAGCGGCACGAAGTTTTGCTATCTTGCCATCATGGTACATGTTTTCATGCTGAAGTAAGGGGTGGAGAATGGCATGGACGCTGATATCTAAGAACTTGTAATGGTGGTTTGAGTCTTTGCAGCGATCAGAAACTTGCTTGGTGATTCAGAAGTCGTAGCAACCAGTAAAGACGATAACACAGGAGAAGTTCAAAGTCTTACCTTTTAGGGTGAAAATTTAAGGTGTCCTTTAATTGGTTGTGTCTGGCAATAGGCTTGTTGAAGCCATTATTTTCAGAGCAGGGAATTTCTTTGGGGTGGAAACCTATGATCTATGCTCGGGAGAACTTGGACTTCATGTGTTGGAGAACTTGGACTTCATGTGTTGCTTGTAGCGGGACTTTCCCTTTTTAGCTTTTTTTTCTTTTTTTCGTTGTGTGTATCTATATCACCATTAGGGTATTGAGTTTTGCATAGGCTAGGCGTAATTAATATCTTTGCGATATTAATATATTCTCTTTATCCAAAAGAAAGTGTTGTGGTATCAATGAGAATGAGTGCTCAATCGTAATCATGCACCACAGAGTAAACGAGTTCTCTGAATTACCCTAACGAATATGGGGATGATAGTCACAATGCGATTGCTTGATCCTCGGTAAATTGACAATTACATTTTGCAGAGAGAGGGGGTTGAAATGTGATGTGCCAGTTGTATATGGTTTGTTAGATTTTGCAGAGAGAAAGTGAAGGAGATGAAAAGCGGTCAAAGTCAGGTATATTGTTTGATTACATTTTGCGGAAAGAGGTCTGGGAGCACACCCAAGACGACACACTATTAGACCGGGAGCTTGTTTGTGCACAAAAGGGGCATGAGGTATGCTACAAGCTCTAGAGGGGCGATGACTAGTGACCGATGCCTCAAAATCGTCCTCGGATCCTCTTGGGAGGTGGAGGCGCCATAGAGATCGGCATCCTCCCTACAACTTTTACGCAACCAGCGGGGCAATAGGGTCACCTTGCCGGTGGGAGAGAATGAGCGCCGATAAAGCGAGGATGCCTAGGGAGAGGGCTTGAGGCGGTGCATGTCGTTTACCTTTTATGTGAGTAGTGCGAAACATAAGGGAGGCGCGAGAGTTCTCGGGAAAATGGCAGGCGAAGAGCATCGAGAGGACTTGGCGTAGTATTGCACATAATTTTTGGCAATTGATTACCGGGCATTGAGCACAAGTTTAAATGCCTCATTAGGATGGGAGCGCTAGCCATGATTTTTTCTGTCATGATATATAGAGATGACATAGTGTTTGACATGAATTTTTTGATTCCTTACAGGAAAGATGTCTTTACCCAACATATTCGTAATGATCAATGCAGAGGCTTGCGCCGTGCCCCTGACTAAATTGTGTAATTTGATGACTTCGAACATGGTCAGCAACGATCCTAGACACTCACTTGCATTGCACATAACACAAGTGAGCAAAACAGAATGGAAACTTCTAACCGAAAATAGTTGAACCTTCTAAACCTTTGTTTGGTGATAGATATTTTGTGGGGATAATTCTCTACAGTATTGGGTGAAATTCCTAGATTCACCTAATTCCTTCAAATCCCCATAAAACTTCAAATCCTCAATCCACTAGGTAGGGTTAGAGTATTAAGTATTAGTAAGAAGAAATAAAAATTAAATTAACAAAACACACTAGAACCAGACATATTTTAAAAAATAAGTGGGGATTTGGGGTTTTGTAAGGATAATCCCTACAAATCCCCACAGATGCCTAGTACCAAACAAGATCTAACTGTGTAACTGACGAGTATATGAATAAATGCAGTCCTACTGACAAAACTGAAACTCGGTGAAGGTTTAGGTTCTATGTTAGTCATGCATGCCTATGTATTTGACCTTTCCGGAGTGCATTTGTGTGCTTTATTTCGGACGTGTGCGTCGTTCATGGATATGCGGAGGTTGAGGGTAAACTCCCTATGCATGACTGTATAGCATTGATGTGACTTTTAAATTTAACATACGCGCCTTTTCTACAAGCTAGTATGGGTGCCTGAGAATAATCAAAAACATGGAAGTTTGAGGATAGAATCAGACCTTATTTTTCCCGACCAAGGACGACATGGCAGACTTTAATTTTTTATGGAGGTGTTCACTCTTATTGAAGTCTTGGACCTGCTTCTTGAGGCGAGAATACTCAACATCATCCAGGATGTCTTCAGCTTCGTAGAGAGCAGACTTGAGATCTCTGAAGAGCGGCTCGAGACGAGACCTGTGAGGGCTCTCCTCCACCACCTCCACCACGCGCTCCAGCAGTAAGATCTTTGGAGCGAGTTGTCTCAGCTTCTCAGCTTCGTCAAAGCTGAGGAGGGAGGAGTACTTCTTGTAAAGCTCAGAGATGACAGGCGAGGCGACCCAGCCTAGGGCTTTCACGCCCCATCCTATGGCAGTAGCAGCAGTCACCGGATCCGGCATCAGGGGCCTCAAGTTGTTCCTGGAAAATGCGGCAGCATGAGAGGGGTCACGTACGAAAGATTGGAGCGGATCTATAGGGGCTGGGATAAATTACCAAGCGGTGAGGGTCGAATCCGAGGAGCTAGCTGAGTGGCGACAGCGAAACGATAATCGACCTAGCTCCGCTTCTCAACCATTAGTGTCGCCTTCGATGAACATCCAAGACAGCAGAAACAAACCTTGAGAGTCACTCTTATTGATTTCCTACAGTCAGAAGATTTACCAGATTCAAGTGTCGAGACCAACTTTGTAGACAGTAGTGTACGTAGTTAAGTCAATTGTTAGTACCCATGACAATGATTCGACTAAACGGCCGCCGATCACGTGCGATCACGTTGCGTGAATAGATAAGACGCCCTAACTAACAGCTAGCGATTAAATACTTTCCTAATGCTACTTATCACTGCTAACAAGGAGATCAGGCTCTCTTTGGTGTAATAAATTAATTAAATGGCACTTTGAATGAAGTGCACGATAAACTTGGACTACTAACCGAGAAGGATTTCAATTTATATTTACAAACTGACTATTAATTTACTACTCCCTCCGATTTAAAATAATTTCCTTGTTTTGGAGCAATTATTTTGAATCAGAGAAAGTAATACCACCCAGCTTTAAAAAATGGCCAAATTTATACAAATTAGTGTTGCAACGAAGTTTAAACTAGACCATTAAATTTAAACCTAACCCTAACGACATCTCAGCTATTCGCCGACCGACGTTTGTGTGGCCGCCATGTAGACCGGCCAGTCCTCTAGGTCGCCAGGTTCGTTGGTTGTATTGGCTCATTGTCGGGGAACTTCGCTCACAGGTCCTCCCAATCAATGTTTTTTTCACCCTCTTCCTCCTCTTAAGGCTTCGTCTTTGGCGTCTTTAACAATACCATCTACTGCTCCAGGAACCTGATCAGTATAATTTGATCTAAGACTATCATAGTGCGAGTAACTTTAGCAGTAACTAAGTCCAACTCAGCAAAATTGATGATCTGGCAATGAGTTAATGAAGATAGAGGAGGATAGAGTAACATATTAGCTACTTTTCAAGACACACTAAACCGACACCTTAGCCGTACCTCGCATGGTTCCTGCGACGCTGACACCGTGCACCCGGCAAATCCTTCCTCGCTATGGACATCGACGCCGCCTACGCGGCCGCGCCCTGCTTCTTGAACTCGGTGATAACCGATGGATCACGCTCCGGCTGCCATCTGTTGTTTGTTGTTTCTATCAGCCAAGGTAAGCTGACTGGGCACTGCAATTCAGTTGAAGCTCATGCAGGGACATCGAGAGCGAGCATGTTGGGATGAAGCTCATGGACATAGATAGAAAGCACCTCCGAGTTCGGACTGCGAGTACCAGGCCATCATCCAGATGCCGTCCTCCGAGATATCCAAGATCTACTTACTAAACTTATGTAAAGTTTCCATCATGTGTTATACATCAAGTTACTTTGCATTTTGTAGGTCAGATCTTTCCGTTTATTTCCCTATAGTAGGACCTTCGCATTAAAACCCTGTGATCTTGCATGAAATAGTTAGTTTGTTCTCGTTGCCATCAATCCTCTAATTTTCTCATTGTCCATCAATGTCCATGCTTCAATGATTGTTTGTTCGTCTCTTTGATTGCAGGCCCTCAACAATTGGGGCCTTGGACTACAGGTATACTAGCTTACACGCTTTTATGTCAGAATGACTAACTCTTCATCCACACGTTATGAATTTTACTCATTGTCAAGAGTATAAACTTGTGATGCAGGAATTGAGTGCAATTGTTCCAGCTAAGGATAAACCAACAATCATTAAAACAGCTATAAGTAAGGTAGTTGCACTTCAAATTCTATCATTGGGAGAATCACTTTTGAGCAGTGTTCTTATCGCAAAATGTATCTACAAGGAAGTGCTGAAACTAAGAATCTTTTATTTTGTGGCACAGTTTCGTTCTGCCATCCAGTTGCAGTTCGATTTCCACCGGGCTATTTACAATCTGGGAACTGTGCTGGTGTGCATTATATTTCTTTATTATGCTGCAGTATGGCTTGGATACCTCGAGGTATGGGGGTGCAGATAATTCTCCTAGTGAACTATATAGTCAGTCTGCTATTTATATCGCAGCTGCTCATGCATTGAAACTGTTAGGGTAATATGCTTATTGTATTACCAGGGGGTAAAAGGTCACAATATATAGTACATGTACAGGTGTATGCAAATATGCAGGAAGCCCCCTAACATATGGGAAACTACAATATACAGATATATACATCTAACACCCCCCCCCTCAAACTCATGGTGGATCCACACACTGAGTTTGGAGAGTAAGAAGTCATGTTGCGCTCGAGTTTGTGTCTTTGTAAAGAAGTCCGCCAACTGCAAATCTGAAGGCACATAATGACCGCAACAACCTCATCCTGCACCTTAGCACGTGTATAAAAAACGTCAACACCAATATGCTTGGTCAGCTCATGCTTGACCGGATCACGTGCAATACTGATAGCACTTGTACTGTCAGACAAAAGTGGAGTGGGTGTCGTAACAGAGACCCCAAAATCTGCAAGCAACCACCGTAACCAGGTCACCTCAGCAATCAACAAAGCCATAGCCCGCAACTCAGCCTCAACACTCGAACGGGAAACCGCTACCTGTTTCTTCGTCTTCCAAGCAACAAGCGAACCACCAAGAAACACACAGTAAGCAGAAAGTGAACGACGATCCACAGGATCACTCGCCCACGTAGCATCCGAGTAGCACTGGAGCTGGAGAGAGCTGGAACTAGGAAAGAAAAGGCGACGAGTGATCGTGCCACGAAGATAACGAAGAACACGAAGGAGATGACTGTAGTGAACGGTGGTAGGAGCTGAGAAAAACTGACTAAGAATATGAACATGATAGAAAATATCAGGACGAGTGACAACAAGATAAACAAGACTCCCAACAAGATGACGATAACGTGTGGGATCAGGAAGAGGATCACCATCAGTAGGACGAAGCTTAACATTAAGCTCCATAGGAGTATCAACCGTGCGCTCATCCCCAAGAGCAGCACGAGCAAGAAGATCCTGAATGTACTTTTCCTGAGAGATAGAAAAGCCATCAGAAATGGAGGAAACCTCAATCCCAAGAAAATAGCGAAGAGGACCAAGATCAGTCATAAGAAACTGATCTCGAAGACGCGCCTTGACAAAAGCAATATACTCAGGATCATCACCAGTAATGATCATATCATCAACATAGAGAAGAAGAAGAGTGCGTCCACGAGAAGAAGTGTGAACGAAAAGTGCTGGATCATGAAAACTAGGAGAGAAACCAGCAGCAGTCACCACAGAGGCGAAGCGCTCAAACCAGGCACGAGGGACCTATTTCAGACCATAGAGAGAACGTCGAAGACGACAAATCTTCCCATAGGGAACAGAATACCCAGGAGGAGGCTACATGTAAACCTCCTCACTCAACTCGCCATTAAGAAAAGCGTTCTGAACATCAAGCTGGGACACAGACCAACGTCGAACAGAAGCAACATCAAGAAGAGTACGCACATTGGTCATATGAGCCACAGGGGCAAAAGTCTCATCATAGTCACGGCCGTGCTCCCGCTGAAAGCCACGAGCCACAAGACGCGCTTTATAGCGCTCAAGAGATCCATCAGAGCGGGTCTTAATTTTATAGACCCACTTACACGTGATAGGACGAACACCAGAAGGGGGAGAAACAAGATCCCAGGTGCCAGTGCGCTCAAGCGCAGCGATCTCCTCAGCCATGGCAAGCTGTCATTCAGGATGACGCTCGGCATCCCGATAAGAAGTCGGCTCGGAGACGACAGAAAGACCATACTGACTAGGAGAGTAACGGGCTAGAGCACGATGCTGACGAACATGCCGTGAAGGGGGAAGCTCATCGACGGAGGACAACTCATCAGAAGAAGAGGAAGAAGGAACAACATCAGAAGGATCCGAAGCCGGAGAATGAAGAGTACTAGGGGAACTAGATGGAGGAGAGGATGGCGCCGAAATCGAAGGGGGTGCATCAGAACTAGGAGGGGGAGGAGAAGGGACAGCAGGGGGTGCATCCGGAAAAGAAGAAAAGAGATATCATCCACCGGGTAAGTACCCGAGGTGGGGCGAGGATAGAAGGGACACATCTCATCAAACGTAATGTCACGAGAGATGCGCATCCGACGACCAATAGGGTCCCAACATCGATAGCCCTTATGCTCATCACTGTATCCGAGAAAAACACACTCAACAGACTGAGCGGTCAGTTTGGTGCGTTCGCGAGGAGGGAGAAGGCCATAGCAAACGCAACCAAATAAACTAAGAGTCGAGTAATCTGGAGGGCTACCAGAAAGACGCTCGAGAGGAATGCCACCTTGAGGGGCAGCAGAAGGCTGAATGTTAATGAGGTAAGTCGACGTAGCGACAGCCTCAGCCAGAAATGTGGCGAAATAGAGGAAGCAATCATCATAGCACGGGTAGTCTCAAGAATATGACGATGCTTACGCTCGGCGACACCATTTTGAGCATGGGCGCCGGGACACGAGAACTGAGCAATGGTGCCCTGCTCAGCAAGAACATCACGCAGGTGCTGGGAGATATACTCTCCTGCAGAATCAACACGCAACACACGAATAGGCGTGGAATACTGAGTACGAACCATGGCTGCAAAGCGCTGATAAATAGAGAGCATCTCACTGTGAGAGCGCATAAGAAACAACCAGGTATACCGCGAAAAATCATCAATAAACAAAATATAGTATCGATGACCCCCTTTTGAAGGAAAGGGAGCCGGACCCCAAACATCCGATGAACTAAATCAAAAGGTCGCTGAGATACAGACGCACTAGTAGGATAGGGAAGCTGAATCTGTTTGCCTAACCTACAACCCTGGCACGAATGCAAAGACACATCTCCTGAGGCCGGCCCCGGAAGACCGGTACGAACTAATGACGATAAACGGGAGCCACAAAGGTGACCCGGCCGATGATGCCACTCGCTGAAAAGATCCAGGTGACGATGCGACAACAGTCGGAGAACTGCGGATGAAGTGTCAGCAGGAGGAACGCGAAGCCAGTCTAACTCCCACGCACCTGCGCTGACGGCACTTAGCCATGTTCTGGACGTATGTGAGGAACTCCCGGGAGGCGCTAACCCTGAGAGCGTATGGGGTGTTTTAGTTGGAGAATGACCGCCGGAGCACCGGAATCCCACCAAATCTTGCATGTGGGCCTAGTATCTGTGTGGAAGTGTTGTGGAAGGTATAATTCACCAAATGGTGCAACACATGTCTCCCCTGGGTGACCCTAACCCTAACCCTAACCCTAAACCCTAACCCTACCCTAAACTCTAACCCAAAACTTGTGTGTGTCCATGCACGATAAAGTCCCGTGGAGGCTTATTCCATTTCGATCCCCCGCAAATATAAAATCTTCTTCCATTTCGATAGAATATATCCGTGGCTTATCATATACAGCGACATGATTAACAATGATAGGCCTTTCCATGACTATTACTTGAAAAAATGCTAATAAGTAGTGGATCTTTGCCGACTGTCAAACCCTAGAAACTTGGCAAACACATGGAAGTCAAGTTTCGTGTGGCAAAAAACAACGGGAATAATCCACTGATGTTTACTAAGTATCCACGAGAGGACACTCAGTAAACTGCAGCTTCCTCCACGACGCCTTACAATACCGTCTCGGTGGCCATGTGTCTGTTTGGTTTGCTGAGTGCATTTCATCTGTTTCTCGTGGATTCCTTGTTTTCAGATTGTTTTTTTTTTGGGATACTCGGCAATCAGACCTTTGCCAAGTATTTCATGTTTTCCATGTGTACTTTGGCCTGAGAACATATTTAGTGACTCCAGCTACTAAATAATACCATGGTACCAGTTCTCAAAATCAAACTTTCAAGTTTCTAAAATATATCAAGAAAATTATGGCCGTGTTCATCATCATGATGCAGAAGCCGGGGCTTCATCCCCATTTCGAAAAAAAAAATCAAGAAAATTATTGGTGTTCGCAAGATGCGTGGCCAGAACCCCTAATTTTTTTAAAACCAAATACGAAACATACACAGAGAAAGGAAACAGACAAATTGACATGTGAATATTGTTATTTGTGGCAGTCTCTTTTGGTGACACTATTCATGTTGGATTTCTCTTTTTTTCCTCATGTGTGTTTGGAATTTTGTTCTAAAAATTTTATGGGTTGATCTTGTGAACACTCACAATTACTTTTGGATTTTTTCAAAGCTTGAAAATATGATTTTGAGAACTAATAACATGATATCATTTAGTGGCTGGTATCACTAGATAGGTTGCTGGCATGATAGGCCTGATGTATTCAATAAGGGTGGCTAGAAAATCACGCCAAGTCAAATCATATAATAGGTTTCTTGAGATGATCAACATAGCACGTAGCCACATCTTCGTTCTCAAGCGAACATCAGAAGCTTACAGAAATCACACGTGCTCAGAGTAAACAGGAAACTGAACAATTTAGTCGGGGAGTACATATCTTAAGAAATTCAGAAACTCAATGTTCACAATTCCACATTATGACAAACCATATCAAACTAGTAAATCCAGGGTCGACACTCCACAATATTACAATCCAAGCATCCAGCACAGTTATTGTTTATTCCACAATTTTTAAAATGCAGGAAATACATTAATTCAACGCTCAGCAGCTAACGATATTTTGTGTAAAAAAACAGCTAACGATATTAAAAATCATCTGAAAATAAATTAATTACGTGGTCGTCTCCAGCTACAGCGTTCTGCTGCACGGTTCCTGCCCCGTTATCCAATGAATATTAAAAAATCTTCATCAAACGTTACACCTGTTTTGTGACAGGTTGGCAAAGGGATTAAGATACATAAGCATGAGCTCACACTTATGGAAGCCACACACACACACACGTACCTTCCATTTTGATGTCCCTCTTTTGAATGTGCTGAATCTTTTTCCAGTTTGGATTTTCAATTGTTTGACATGATCTCGTGAATACCCTGCTGCAGCGCTTGAGTTCAAACTCTTCAATGGACTGGGGCAGTACTGGAAGATACTCAATATTAGGGAAATAATAGATGGACAGTTTCTTCAGTGATTTGAGATGCACCATAGTATCTGGCAAGGTGACCCAGTCGCATCCCTCAAGTGAGAGAACACGAAGTTGCGTGAAGACCTCAAAAACTGGAGCAAGTCCCAACAGGCTGCATTCCCGCAGGTCAAGTACTTGCAGGCGATTTGGGCCACCATTCTGCCTCCCCACCATCCAATTAGGGTATCTGGGACCGCTGTACTTTGTGAGTATCAGTTCTTCAAGATCCTTCTGGGGACAAAGACCCTCAAGTACCTCTAGTTTAACATCTGGACTGTAGCTGTTTTCATAATAACCATAATCCAAGCTGCCCTCATTACCCCAGGACAGTGCCAGTCCTATGAGTCGCTGCTTATCAGCAAGCCTAGCTTGGAGAGCTTCCTTTTTGCTTTTAACAATTCCAAGACCACTAATGGACAACCTGCCACGAATCTTGTTTAGGTCCCTTAGCTGGTCTATGTTGTGACCATGTTTCTCACTTAAAGCGAGGGCTCCCAACTGCTGTGCCGATGTAGAGCTGACAATGTTCACCACGTTCCAGAAGTTACTGGTCTCTACGTGCCGCAAGCTAACCAAGTTAATCTTATCTTCACCTTCGGAGAGCCGAAAAAATCCGACACTTCCAAAATCAATGGTCTGAATCTGGTGAATCTTTTTGAAAGAGGCTGGTAGAGTTAAACAGAGTGATTTTCCGGAATGGATCTTCACAGTAAGGTGGCGTAGATGCTTTAAGAGACCAATAATAGATACCAATTCTTTGGCCAGATTAGGATTAATAAACCTTATATTCAGGACCCGCAATTTTCGCAGCCTCGTGAACATTTTCTTGAGAATCTTCATGCTATTATATGTGTAGCATACATTTTTAATGATGAGAGTGCGCAGGTTTTCCAACTCAATAGTATCCTCATCAGCTTTCTCTGCATCAAATGTACCGACATAAAGATGACGGACACCTGGAGGAACTTTTCCTTTCCACCCATTCTCGATTCTATAGCAATCACTTCCGGCAATCCTCTCTGCTAAATCATGAACCAGATCATGCATTACATAGCAGTCCTCGCCCCAGGACTCCTTCCCTAATTGTAGGAATGAGATTGACACAAGTTCATCAAAGTAATCCTGACCAACGTCTTCCATTTCCTCTCCTGCATTAGTACTTCTTATAAACCCTTCTGCTACCCACAGTTTAACTAACTCATTACGTCTGAAATGATGTCCGTTGGGAAACATACTGCAGTAAGCAAAGCAACGTCTCAGCTGCTCATTAAGATGCTGGTAGCTCCATGACAGAGCTCCAATCGTCTCATTTAGAAGGTCCCGATCTTTAGTTCTTCTCCAGTACTCAACATTTTGTCTTTTACGTAGTTGTTCTCCCACTGTACGGGCGGCTAGAGGTGATTTCTTCAGCTTCTCTGCAATACTTTCCCCAATATGCCGGAGTGTGCTCCCATCTGCGCCATCTCCAAGTGCATAATACATGAATAGCTCTTTGAACGTACAATCGTCCAACTGACCTATTGGAAGAGTAATACATCTCACATCTGGGGCAAAATCTGAGAATGCATCTTCATTTCGACTTGTTACTAAGATCTTGCTTCCTCTCTTTCCACCATCCAATACAGAAAGTAATTGTGCTTGATTCTGCTCAACAACATCCTTATTGCACCAAACGTCATCCAGTACCAAGAGAAACCTTCTGCCACTCAGTTTTTCCTTCAGTGTGTCTTGTAGAATATGAAGAAAAGACGGCTCATCTTTTTCATAAAATGTTGTAGCAGCCAGTAGTTTGTGTCGTTCCTCGTAACATGCTTGTGCTGCAAGTGCATGAATCATTTGCTTGTAAATGTCCCCAACACTAAATTTTCTAGAGACATGACTCCACATTACACAGTCAAAATGGCCGTCCTTTTCCTCTTGGGCATACACAAACTGTGCGAGGGTTGATTTCCCGGATCCACTAACACCATGAATTCCCACGACAGAATAACATAGACCGCTATCCGTGTTTATATGACCATGACCTGCCTTCTCATAAAGCATTGCTACGATCTTTTCACGGTCCTCATCTCGACCAATTACTTTTACCGTGGAAGTTGCTGTAGTACGTGAGTTGATGGCAACAGGTTGTTTCTCGCTCCCTTTACTTACATCGGACAAGTTCAGCCATTCAAAAATTTGGTGTGCTTCATTTGTAAGCTTTTCAATTTTCTCTAGACACGTCCTCAACTGCATTTTAGACGTACCTGTCTTCTGCAAGAAGAAATCACATGCACGGATATCAGAGCAAGGATGATACTAGAGCCAGCGCAGCAGTCTGCTAGTATATAAACTGTCATGCCATGAAAAGACAGTCCTATTAATTACACGTACAGTACAATAGTAGAACCTAACGCTACATAACGAGTGCGTCATTTTTTTTCCGAGAATACACCCTGAAAGGTGTATCAATCATATAGAAGAAATGCCAGATGGCCGAAACCACGCCAAGAAGGCTACAACTTCACACACACCACGATACAACACCAGAAAGGCTACCACTCAACACCAACACCACGATACATTGCCGAACGACAAACAACACAGCCTCTATAGACTCGATGATAAACGACCCGCTCTGCCCAACATCCAGCCACAAGTGGCGAGGAGAAGGAGCACAAAGCCTCCGGGCCGCGTCACGAACCAAGCAAGACACCGCCGAAGCCCGACCTCCACTCCGAGGCTGCCAGGACCAACATACCTCCTCCCATGTGCTTAGAAGAGACGGCGAGAAGAAGGCAAGGTCCCGGCAGACTAGAGAAAGACGCCGACCAAGCTGCGTCCACCATGTCGTACATAGCGCCCCAGGAGCCTAAGCTTCGGGCAGTGGCCAACGCCGGTATTACAACACATCGGCTCCAGACTCCAAAAGCTGCATCGGCCTCCCTCAAGATGGCCAAGACGACATCTTCAAGAAGATAACGACGCTGTGGCGCCGCTGCCGCCTAGTCCGGTGAGCCGGACTTAGGGTTTCCCCCGGCATCCGAGGGGAGGGGGGCACGGTGAGGGCCATGAACACGCCTGCAAGAAGGGAACGGCGCCCGCAAGCGTCGCCGTGGCCAGCATCGGTCGCCGCCGAGCAGGGTTTTCACCCCGGCCAAACACCGTGACCTCAAAAGCCGGAGCTGGACTAGAGAAGGAGAACGAGGATAAAAGCCGTCATCTTGAGCCACCACCACCGAGAAGCGAGGAACACCGAAGAACGAGAGAGGTGTCAGCTACCACCGGCATCACCACGGCCACGTAAGACCGCCGTGCCATCACGACCACCGGACGGACTGGATGGTGGAGGTCTAGCCTGCCGCCGTCGCCTGGCCGGTCACCAGCACCACCAGACGCCGCCACGCTGCCGCCGAGGACTCGGACGACCAGGCCCGAGCGAGCCCGCCGCCGCCGTCCACAACAGCAGGGCCACCACCCCAGAGCGGGGGTCGAGACCCTCATCTCCGTCGCCGTCGAGCCGCCAGCCGCCGGGATCCCGCTGCTCCGTGCTGCCGGATCCGGACGAGGAGGAGCGCCGCCGTCGTCAACTAGGGGTCGCCGCCCGGGGGGGAGAAGCCCCGCCGCTGCCGTCCCCAACTGGGCTTTACCCAGCGGGGCCTCCCAGCCGCGGCGAGGAGGGAGGAGGCGCTCGGGCCTGGGGGCGCTGGGGGAGGTAGCTGGGGGCGCTGGGGGAGGGAGGCGGCGGCGGCTAGGGTTTGGGGGAGGGTCGCGAGAGCAGGGGTCACGCCTCAATGCTCTGAGTGCGTCGTTTTGGAGGACAGGCTCCATTGACCCTTTTTTTTAGATTGATCTTTTAAAGTTTCACAAATCTAGAAAATCTTAGATGTAGATAATTGTGACTTATATCTTTGTGCAAAAAACCAGTGAGAGATATTATGTATTCCAGGCTGTGTAAAAACCATAAATTTATAAATCTAAGGTAGTGAATAGTGCGAAATTCGAAAACTTTCAGATTTATAAGTAGTTGTCATTTTTAATTGTTAGAAAATTTCAACAAAAAATTCCGCATCTACATCTCGACAATTTATGTGTGTTCATACAATTTCGCAAAAACCAATACTTTTTGTGGTCGATGTAAAAAAGACAAAACATGTCTCACAAGAAGCCTTATTTTTATCACCACCTTTTTTTTCCTTTTTACACAGCCCAAAATACAAATCAATTTTTCATGGAAAAACATTGTGCGCACGTAACATGCGAAGATGTACACGTGAATTTTTTTTGTGGATTTTTTTTTCATTTTTCAAAATGTATTAAAGATGCATTTCAAAATAAAGGTAGAATATGCACCCAAGACGTTTAATTAACATTTTTCCAAAACTTCTAAATGAATTTTTTATACTTTTCAAAAACGGGTGCGTTCCGTGACAACATTTTTATAAACTTTAATTTTGAGCAACTCCCTTAAAAAAGTAGCAACATTTATGACAATATATTAACATTGGTACATTCATCTCAGACATGAACTTCAACAATATAATAATTTAATGTCAATATGTTGCTATTCTGTGTAAAAAATATAAAATTGGAAAATGTTTGAATTTTAAAAAATGAAAACGTGCCGGACAGAGTCAGTATATAAAAGCACTAGAAAAATGTCCCCGCCCTCATATCCTGCAGAATTCTTTTTAGACAGAACAAGGGAAAATTACCTCTTTTTTTTGCCGATCGATACTTTTTCTGGGCGGCTATCAAGGGTGGCGGATAGTTACGCGTCGTGACAGATTGCAAGTCGGCACATAATAGTGTCGTGGTAGGTCGCATACAAGACCCACGCTTTTTTTGTGCCACACTCGGGCGATGATGGCACTAACAATTAGCGCGCCGTCCATTCTAAATGACGTTAAAAGTCATCTAAGTTTTGGAGAGTGGTTAAGAACGTCTTGCTGAGTAATCAGCAATGTCTTGTTGACTAGCGTGGCCCGCTAACATGGAGTTGGACCTTTCCTCTAGGGGCAATCATTATAGACCTGATGTGGAACCGAGGCCCACATAGTTGGCCACATTTGTTCTAGGTACATAAAGTAAACCTTAACGCTAACTTACAACTCTTATTTTTTTTCTATATGACACAGTCATACAGGGAAACCCTTGGCCCAGTCCTTAGTCCCCACTTTTTGGCCACACTCCACTTCCCTCTCGATTCGGTCCTTGCTCGACAAGGCAAACTCTAGGAGTGCATTTGGTTACCTCCTTAGCTCGCATCGATTCAGCAATTTTCGGTCCGTTTGGTAGCCTGGGCTCACTCGTGTTATTGCACGAACCGGATATTAATGCACCGTCGGGCCAGGCCCTAGAGGAACGTCCGGATCGGCAGTTTCCAGCAATGTAGGCAAATCTCGCACGAAGCTGATGCAAAAGAGAATCTTCGGCGCACGCGTGGAGACGAGGAGGGAGATGGCGGGAGTTGCGGCACGCATCGGTGAAAAGCGAAAAGGAGGGCGGGAAGGATTCCATCACCTCCCGCCGCGCCCCATCGCCTATTTCTACCCCCTCCTCCACTCTCCCCCAAATTTCGAGCTCCTCCTCCCGTCGGCAAGCAGGTTGGAAGCGCACACATCTACGGTCGGTGATGGTGGCAGCGGCGGCGACTACACCTAGGAGGCTCCATCTTCTTCATAGTGCATCACTTCTTCACCTCCGGCGATGACTCTAAGAATTCCCTTACCCCGGTACCTCGGTTATGTTCAGATTTAGGTTAGGAGTTGTCAGATCTTGGCTAGGGTTTGATCTTGTAGAGGGGTAGTCCCGATTGTGCTGAGCTATTATGAACTTGCTAGGGTGCCACATTTCCGGTTCTTTGTTTGTCCCAAATGTGCCGAGCTACCATGATGTTGCTAGGGTTTGTGCTGTCCACAGTTGCAATGTATTGCTTTTCTGATTTAGGATAATGTTGGTATGGTTTGTGTTGTCCACTTTAGCCATGTCTTTGTTTCCAAGTAGATTCACGTTATATGTACTACGATGTGTGTATGATTCCTTCTGTGATGAATTTTGCCAGGCGCTTGTCTGCGTTGGGGACTCTCAGATCTCTTCGCAAGTTGCCAATTCACAGCCCCTCTATGCATGAGTTCAAGGTGATAGTCACCCATGTGCCGGTCGTCAATGGGCATGTGGCTGACTTGGTGGCTCAGGTAGCATCAGAGGTGGCGGCGAGGTTGGCCTCCACAAAGAAGAGCAAGAACTGCAGTGAAGCGGCCGAGGCCTTGAAGGCCTCACAGAAGGGGAACGCCACCATGAAATGTCTTCCATTCATGTACAGCTTCGTGTTGGAGAAGATATGCAGCTTGATCAAGACCAGAGTGAGAACTGACAAAGGATTCAAGGAAGTCCATCTAACTGCTGTGGTGAAGGCCCTTTTAAACAATGTGGTGTAGACGTTAGCTCCACTCAGGTGTACAACCACCTGAGGAAGTGGAGGCAGAGGTGGCTCGCCATTACCAGGCTCCGCGATCTAAGCGGGACTCAGTGGTGTGACGATACCAAATGCATCATCCTTGCGGGTGAGCATTGTCCACCTCGCTAACTCATTTGATCAACGATGAGCACAACTAACATCATTATCCCTTCATATCGTAGATCACCCAAAGGACACGGAACTCCTGAATGTGCCCATTGTGAACTACGATGAAATGCATCCCATCATCGATCTGAAAGAGAGAGAGAGATATAGAGAGAGCTTTTTATGTTTTTCTCTTCTTATTCAGAGACAAGATATGAACAATGTTGAAGCTTGCGCGTGTCCCTGAGACCCTGACTGACGAAGTGTCATTCCATGACTTTGGACATGCCCTATGACTATCCTAGAAACTTGCTTGCATTCCACACAAGTGAGCACAGGTTTTTTTTCCCATAGCGATATTCCGATTTCGGAATGTCGCAATGGGTTTCCTCTTAGTGCCCCAACTCGTTTCTCTTTTCTCCTACATCTTTCTTGTTGAATCTGTGTAAGTGTTGAACTTTGTATATCCGTTTTAGCAATGAAATGGAAAGGGTGAGAAGCCCGGTTAAAAAAAATAACACAAATGAGCACAATATAAAGGAAACCAGTAACCGGAAAATAGTTGCTAACTGTCTAAGTGTCTAACTGACGAAGATGAATAAAAACAGGCCTACTAACAAAACTGAAACTCCTGTGGATCGGCCCGCCACCCCTTAGGCTATGTTAGTCGTGCATGAATTTTAGTTTTCTACTGAATACCTGATAAACTAGTATCGGGCATGCCTGAGAAAAATAAAAATAAAAGAACATGGAAGTTTGAGGATAGAATAAGACCTTGTTTTTCTCGACTAAGGACGACATGGCAGACTTTAATTTTTTATGGAGGTGTTCACTCTTATTGCAATCTTGGACCTGCTTCTTGAGGCGAGAATACTCAACATCATCCAGGATGTCTTCAGCTTCGTAGAGAGCAGACTTGAGATCTCCGAAGAGCGGCTCGAGACGAGACCTGTGAGGACTCTCCTCCACCAGTTCCACCACCCGCTCCAGCAGTAAGATCTTAGGAGCGAGTTGTCTCAGCTTCTCAGCTTCGTCAAGGCTGAGGAGGGAGGAGTACTTCTTATAAAGCTCAGAAATGACAGGCGAGGCGACCCACCCTAGGGCTTTCACGCCCCATCCTATGGCAGCAGCAGCAGTCACAGGATCCGGCATCAGGGGCCTCAAGTTGTTCCTAGAAAATGTGGCAGCATGAGAGGGGTCACATAAGAAAGATTGGAATGGATCTATAGGGGTGAGGTAAATTACCGAGCGGTGAGGGTCGAATCCGAGGAGCTAGCTGAGCAGCGACAGCGAAACAAATATCGACCTAGCTCCGCTTCTCAACAATTAGTGTCGCCTTCGATGAACATCCAAGACAGCAGAAACAAACCTTGAGAGTCCCACTTATTGATTTGCTACAGTCGGAAGATTTACCAGATTCAAGTGTCGAGACCAACTTTGTAGATAGTAGTGTAGTTAAGTCAATTGTTAGTACTCCCTCCTGCCCAAAATAAGTTGCATATAACCTTTGGTCAAAGTCAAACTTAGTAAATTTTAATCATCTATATTGATAAAAATATAAATATATTAAACAAAATAATAATATTTTTAGAATTATTATGCAATCTATTTTTATATTATATGCATTTAACATGGTAGACTTTGTATTATTATCTATATTCTTGGTTAAACTTTGCATAACTTAACTTGCACGGAAAATTAATTAAATGGCACTTTAAATGAAATGCGCTAGAAACTCAATTCGGCTCCCGGGTGCGTATGATCCCTCTACCATAAAAACATATTTCCAAGTGTTAAAAAATTTTGACAAAAAATTTACACGTACATCTCCATAATATATGTGTATTCGTCAAGTTTCACGAAAAAATGATATTTTTGTAGTCTAAGCGAAAAAGAGAAAATTTATCTTGTGACAAGTCTTTGTTTCAGCACCGAATTTTGTCTTTTTTACACACGCCATATGACATGTCGATTTTTCATGAAACGACTTTGTGAGCGTGTATCACATGAAGATGTACGTACGAAATTTTTGTTTCAGTTTTTTTGACATTTTAAAATGTGTCTAACATGTATTTCAAAATAAAGGGAGCATACGCACCCATGTGCCAAAACATCACTCCCTTGGAGCGGTGTTTTGGAACATGGGTGCATATGCTCCCTATATTTTGAAATGCATCTTACATACATTTTAAATTTTTTAAAAAATTGAAAATAAACATTCGCACGTACATCTTCACGTGCTACGTGCTCACAAAGTCGTTTCATAAAAAATCGACTTATCATGTGACGTGTGTAAAAAAGACAAAATTCAGTGCTAAAAATAATGCTTTTCACAAGATAAACTTTCTCTTTTTTATATAGACCACATAAAATATTGGTTTTTCGTGAAACTTGACGAACACACGTATATTATGGAGATGTACATGTAGAATTTTTTGTCCAATTTTTTCGACATTTCGAAATATGATTTTTTGGTAGAGGGAGCATACGCACCCGGGAGCCGAATTGAATTTCCGATGATAAAATATTAATATTACTTATGTTACTCCCCACTATGACTAGCTTAATGCTACTTATCACTGCTAACAAGCAAATCAGGCTCTCTTTGGTGTAAATTAATTAAATGGCACTTTGAATGAAGTGCATGATAAAACTTTGACGAACCGAGAAGGATTCCAATTTATGTTTATAAACTGATTATATAATTTACTACTTCCTCCGGTTCAAAATAATTGCCTACAAAAAAATATCTACACACTAAAACATGTATAGATATAACTATTTTAAAGTAATTATTTCGAAGCGGAGAGTAACACCATTCAGCTTAGAAAATGGCAAATTAATACAAAATTAGTGCTACTACAAAATTTAAACTAGCACCATTAAATTTAATACAAGTTTTGTTGATATTTTTCGGCAGCGCTCAGCGTCCACCAGGGGATCAGAAATCTGATCCCCCGGCTCCCAGCCGTTGTATCAGCCTATTTGGGGCGTTTTGGGCCGTCTGATCAAAGCATCACCTTACTTTCTCGCTTTTGCTACCATGATGTACCAAAGTAGAAAAAATCGGTTCAATAGTAGAAAACTCTATTTTCACCTAAAATCTCACTTTTACTTCCGTAAAAGCACCATTATAGCAAAACTAGCCCAATTGTAGCAAAAAAGGTTCACCCCTAGAAAAACACAGAACTCGCCGGAGACTCACCGGAGACCGTCGGAGATCTCGCCGGAGACCACGTAGCAAAAACGTTACGCTATTGTAGCAAAAATAATCTGCCAATGTAGCAAAAGCGACCTCATTGGAGACATCGCTGGAGACCGCGCTAGAAACCTCGTCGGAGAATGGGTAGCAAAAAATATATGCTATAGTAGCAAATGTATATAAATATTGCAGCAACCATTTTTTGCTATTGTAGCAAACTGTAGCATTGGATTTTAGTGGAGGCACAAGATTATTGTAGCAAACAATTTATATTATTGTCGCAAAAGCACAGAGTGATTGTAGCAAAAAAAAAGGTATGTAGCAAATCACCGGCAGGGCGCAAAAAAACCCCAAAACACATTATCCCCTGGTAGCAAACATAGAACCCTTTTGTAGCAACGGCGACCATAGTTTGTAGCATCACCTTTTGCCCTACGTCAACCCGTAAATAGTAGCACTACAAGAAAATGAAAAAAAGGCGCACAGATGACCACAGAGAGCGGTCGCTGGAGGTGATGATGTCAAAGAGGAGCAAACAACAGTGGAGGGAGCTCGTGGCAGCGGCGGTGGAGGAAGCTTGTGGTGGCGGTGAGTCGCGATCTCACCGAAGATGCCTAGGGCGCGGCGATGTACCTTACCAAGCATGCCCGCCTACGTGGTGGTGCGCGCGAAGGCGCTACTTGTGGCCGTGCCGTCGTGGGGCGGGAGAGGAGCAGCACGAGGCGGTAGAGGAGGAGCGGCGGGGCAGAGGAGGAGCAGCAGATGGCCATGGTCCGCGACCCCTACTGCTACTCCCCGCCGGTAGCCGGAGCTCGGCCTCGCCGCGTAGCGGCCGAAGCCTATTGTGGCGCAGCCGCGAGATCTAGAGCGCGCGACGGCGGTTTCCAGGGGGAGCATTGGTTGGCTGACGGGGGATGGGAAGCGGTGGTTGGCTGATGGGGATGAGCATCGGCGGTGGGGCGCAAGCAGCGGCGCCTCGGGAGAGGTCACGCATGGAGTTGGGGCGGCACGAGAGAGGCCCCGCCGGTTGTGCATGGAGTTGGGGAAGAAAAGAGGCGAGGAAAGGGAAGAGATAACGTGGGCCCCGCAGGCCACGCGTCACACGCTCGAGGTGGAGGATTAGAGAAGTATCCCTCCAAGGGTTTGACAGCGTTTTCCTTTTAGTAACTACTATTCATTCTCCTTGATCTGACGGTGTTAAATATACGATACCGGAACCAAAAGCTCTAGGACTAATAAAACCTCTAATATAGGGACATTGTAAATAAGCATCTACCTTTCCATCAGCCGAACCATCAGATGGATCTGCACGAATATTAAAGTCATCCAAATATATGAACTTGTGTTCTTCACTCATCATCTCTCACCTCGCTCCCGATGAACTCTCTTGCTGTACATCTCTATTCTCTCGATGATCTCGCTTGGAGCCCGTGGTCTGACGCAACCGGTTGTTCTTGCCGGGCCTGTAGCAGCTCAGGCTGCCGCTCCGGCCGCCGGCGCTGGACCCGTCGAAGTTGGCCGCGGCGGACACGTCGTTGACCCGGCGTTCTCGTTCTCCTCGATGGAGGCGACGTCCTGCCGCCACCTCACCGCACCACCGACCCGGCGCCCGCCACGTTCTTGCTTGCAGAGTCGTCGGCGGGCTGTCGTCCCACTCTTCCTGCATCGACCAAATCGACCATCAGTGAACCGAGCTGGCATGTTTCCTCTAACAAACAAACAGTAGTTGTACCTTGTGCGGCTCTGAAGACCTGAGGTGGATTGCTCGAGCCTGGATGGCCGCACGCGTCAAGCAAAATCAACCGCTGCTGGGCTTGCTAGAGCCTGCAGTTAGCGGGAGTGCTGCCGTTCTCCGGTTCTCCTTCCTATCAAGGTGATTTTCAGAGAAATTGGGAATTTGGGGGAGAGAGAAAGAGAGAAATTCAGGGTTTGAGGAGGGCAGTTGGGGACATGAGCGATGGCAATAATGGAAGGGAGAGAGAGCAGCGGCAGATGCTGGTCAGCCGATCCGCCGATGGTTGTATGGTTGTGCCGCACCTTGGCGTCTAGTAGTATATCCGTAGGCGCGAATATTTTTTTTAAGTTTAGTCAACCGCATACGTTTTACTATAATCCTCGAATCATCATACCAATGATTCGCAAAAAAAAAAAAGAATCATCATACCAATTAAATAAAAAGTTATTATCTGATTTAGTCAACAGTTATAAAAATTCCAATATATCTTTAACTTTTTTTAGATAATGGATATATCTTTTAACTGGCTGACCACAATCTGGTCGCTGCGCCTGCTCAGGCGCGTGGCTGCGATGGTCAACGCCACGCAATTTCACCAAATCCGCATGATCCAAATCCCCACCCCAGCACCATCCGACACCTTGCCCCGCACCCTTCTCTGGCTGCCGGCGAGCCCCATCGGCAGGGATGGATCCAGAAGTTTTATTTTGGGTGTTCAAATTTCAACCAAAGATGAAAAGCTTAAAATTGTCTATGCCTTCATGCCAATAGAAGTATAAATTTGAGCTCTGAGCATGATTTGGACAACATGTGTGACGTATACATGTTAAGAAATACTGCAAATTGATACATATGTCAATCATATATTGTATATATGATTTTCTTTTTGTAGGAATTTTTGGGTGTTCATCTGCACACTATTGACCAAGTGTGGATCCGTCCCTGCCCATCGGGTGCATAAGTAATTTCCTGTGTGGTCTCGATCTGGGATCTTTGCCAAATTCGTGCGTGGTCCTGATCTTTGCCAAGTAATTTCCTGCGTCGTCTCAATCTGTATTTGGCTGTTTTGCTGCTACGAATCACCATGAACTGAGAGCCGTACTGTCACTTCGTTTGGTGCAGGCCCTGATGTAGCTATTCAGGTGCTTGAACGTGAGTCTTCTGTAAACCCTGTTGTCTACTCCGCGGGAGTCTTCTGTAGTATTGCAAATAATTTTGCCAGTTGATTACGGGGCATTGAGAACAAGTCTAGCATCCTCATTATGATGAGGGTGGTAGCCATGATTACGGAGCATTAAGAACAAGTCTATACAGAGATGACATAAGGCGTATTTGGTAGGCTATATGCTCCTTGGCTCGTATCGGCCCAGCTTTTTCGGTCAGTTTGGTTACCTGCTCGATGCCGCGTTCTTGCAGGAACCGGTTCTCAAATCACCCTCGGGGCAGGCTCTAGAGGAACGCCCGGTTCGGCGTTTCTAGCGAGCCACCCCCGCTTTCGCAGAAGTGGAGAGCGCGGCGTCCTCGCAGAGCCACTGCAGGAGATGGCGGGAGCTCGCGCAGGACGGCGAAATCTCGGCGCCATGAATTCGGTCACCGCGCTTGAATTTTCGCCACCGTATATAGGGGCGGCTCTCTCACCGGCAGATCCAAATCCCCCATTTTCCCCCATTTCGAGCTCATCCACCACCCCCGATCTAGCGACATTGCCGGCTCTACCTCACCCGCACGGTCGGCGAGGCTTGCGGTGGCGACGACGGCTGTGGCGGCGGCTACTGGCCGGGGAGGATGGTCGTCTTCTTCGTGTGCGTCGATGACTTTGGTTGTGCTAAGCTTCTGCAAACCCTAGCCTTAGATCTAGATCTGATGGGTACACAACCGGGGTCTGAACGAATCCATTGTAGGACATTCCTTCGTCGCCGGTGGAGGTTGTGGATGTTTTTCTAGGTTCCATCTGACTCTACGATGGGGACGGTGGTGCTGCTTGCATCTTCCACTGGGACGGTGGTGCTGCCTGCATCTTCGCCAGGGTCCCCTGCTTCCCCTACCTCGGTGCTTGATACGTCTCCGACGTATCGATAATTTCTTATGTTCTATGCCATATTATTGATGATACCTACATGTTTTATGCACACTTTATGTCATATTCGTGCATTTTCCGGAACTAACCTATTAACAAGATGCCGAAGTGCCGGTTCCTCGTTTTCGCGGTTTTTGGTTTCAGAAATCCTAGTAACGAAATATTCTCGGAATTGGACGAAACGAAGACCCAGGTGCCTATTTTTCCACGGAGCTTCCAGAAGACCGGAGAACATTCGAAGTGGGGCCACGAGGTGGCGACACCACGTGGCGGCGCGGCCCAGGGGGGGCCCGCGCCGCCCTATGGTGTGGCCCCCTCGTCTGGCCCCCGACTCTGCCCTTCCGCCTACTTAAAGCCTTCGTCGCGAAACCCCTGAGGCGAAAAACCACGATACGGAAAACCTTCCAGAGCCGCCGCCATCGCGAAGCCAAGATCTGGGGGACAGGAGTCTCTGTTCCGGCACCCCGCCGGAGCGGGGAAGTGCCCCCGGAAGGCTTCTCCATCGACACCGCTCGCCATCTCCACCGCCATCTTCATCACCGCTGCTTGCTCCCATGAGGAGGGAGTAGTTCTCCATCGAGGCTCGGGGCTGTACCGGTAGCTATGTGGTTCATCTCTCTCCTATGTACTTCAATACAATAATCTCATGAGCTGCCTTACATGATTGAGATTCATATGATGATGCTTGTAATCTAGATGTCATTATGCTAGTCAAGTGGGTTTTACTTATGTGATCTCCGGAGACTCCTTGTCCCACGTGTGTAAAGGTGACGAGTGTGTGCACCGTGTGGGTCTCTTAGGCTATATTTCACGAATACTTATTCACCGATGAATGGCATAGTGAGGTGCTTATTTATATCTCTTTATGATTGCAATGTGTTTGTATCACAATTTATCTATGTGCTACTCTAGCAAAGTTATTAAAGTAGTTCTATTCCTCCCGCACGTGTGCAAAGGTGACGAGTGTGTGCACCGTGTTAGTACTTGGTTTATGCTATGATCATGATCTCTTGTAGATTGCGAAGTTAACTATTGCTATGATAATATTGATGTGATCTATTCCTCCTACATATGCATGAAGGTAACGAGTGTGCATGCTATGTTAGTACTTGGTTTAGTCTTTTGATCTATCTTACACTAAAGGTTACTAAAATATGAGCATTATTGTGGAGCTTGTTAACTCCGGCATTGAGGGTTCGTGTAATCCTACGCAATGTGTTCATCATCCAACAAAAGTGTAGAGTATGCATTTATCTATTCATGTTATGTGATCAATGTTGAGAGTGTCCACTAGTGAAAGTGTAATCCCTAGGCCTTGTTCCTAAATATCGCTATCGCTGCTTGTTTACTTGTTTCTACTGCGTTACTCTTTCGCTGCGTTACTCACGCTTGTTTACCGTCACGGGCAAAACACTTTTACGGTGTCGTTGCTACTACTTATTCATACCACCTGTATTTCACTATCTCTTCGCCGAACTAGTGCACCTATTAGGTGTGTTGGGGACACAAGAGACTTCTTGCTTTGTGGTTGCACGGTTGCATGAGAGGGATATCTTTGACCTCTTCCTCCACGAGATCGATAAACCTTGGGTAATCCACTTAAGGGAAACTTGCTTCGCTGTTCTACAAACCTACGCTCTTGGAGGCCCAACACTTGTCTACAAGAATAGAAGCTCCCGTAGACATCAAGCACTTTTTACGGCGCCGTTGCGGGGAGGAAAGGTAAAAGGCACTCATACTCCGGTTCCAGGTAACGGTACTTTTCCGGCGCCATTGTGTTTGTGCTCGAAGCTATTTCCTTTAGATCCCGCAATTGCATCTTTTTGTTTCTTGTTTACACTAGTTTGGCATAATGGACAACAATGAGCTTCTTATTCTATTTCCTGATTTAAAACATGGATTGTTTGATGCGAAAATTAAAAAACCTATGAAATCTTATTTGCATGTCGGTAGTAATATTAGTATGAACGCTTTGAACACCATTGTTGATAATGATATAGAAAGTTCTAAGCTTGGGGAAGCTGGTTTTCATGATC
>NC_061510.1:16252090-16289148 GCF_022539505.1 Lolium rigidum
AATATGAGCATTATTGTGGAGCTTGTTAACTCCGGCATTGAGGGTTCGTGTAATCCTACGCAATGTGTTCATCATCCAACAAAAGTGTAGAGTATGCATTTATCTATTCTGTTATGTGATCAATGTTGAGAGTGTCCACTAGTGAAAGTGTAATCCCTAGGCCTTGTTCCTAAATACTGCTATCGTTGCTTGTTTACTGTTCTACTGCGTTACTACTTCTGCGTTACTACTGCTTGTTTCATCGTCCTGGGAAAAGCACTTTTCTGGTGCCGTTGCTACTACTTATTCATACCACCTGTATTTCACTATCTCTTCGCCGAACTAGTGCACCTATTAGGTGTGTTGGGGACACAAGAGACTTCTTGCTTTGTGGTTGCAGGGTTGCATGAGAGGGATATCTTTGACCTCTTCCTCCCTGAGATCGATAAACCTTGGGTAATCCACTTAAGGGAAACTTGCTGCTGTTCTACAAACCTCTGCTCTTGGAGGCCCAACACTGTCTACAAGAATAGAAGCTCCCGTAGACATCAGTGCTACGTGTGGCTCCTTTGACTGTAAGGCCGATCTTACCTACCTCGCTGCTCATTGATGTGGTACTGGTAGTTCATAGATCTGCTAGTGCTTAAGGATGTCCATGTGGTAATTCATTGATCTGCTAGTGTTTATCATGTAGGCGATCATATCTTTGGGCTCCCTTGATCTATTTGCGCCAACTGTGAATGCTCAGCCATCTCTCATAGCAAGCAAACCAGCCATAGTTTGGAAACATGAGCTATCAGAGTTTATGCTGAACCAGTTGGTTCAGCTCGTCCGTAGCGGCGTCTGCTTTAACATGGGATTCAAGGAGCAGCAGATGAAGAAGGTAGCCGCGGATGTTCTTGCATTCGCCAGCGTACATGTCACCACTCTTCAGCTGTACAACCACATCAGAAACTGGAGGAGTAAGTGGAGCGTCATCATGAAGATGAAATCCGATCGCAATCTGGACTGGAGCGAAGATGGTTGCTGCTTCTACGGCGGTGATGAAGGGGCAGCGGACGAGTACATCCAGGTACGAAGCCTCGTTGAGTTCCTGCATTGATCTGAAAGTATATATATGTCAATGTCGTCCGCCCTAACAGGTGTTCCTTGTGGATTGCAGCGGTACCCGAAGCACCGTCAGTACGTCGGCACCTCGATCACTAACTACGCTCAGATGAAGACGATCTTCACTCCCCGGTTCATTTGCAAGGCGCAGCTTTTCCACCTAACTTGCTGGTCAGGGCTATCGACTTCATTGCAGACAAATAAGCTGAGTATGACGTCTACAGTAAGCTGCAGCCACCAGAGAGGAGGACCTGGCTTAGGACCTGGCTCCGCAACCAGTTTCCTGCTTAGTGCTTCTGCTTCCTTCTCATGATCCACTGATTTTGGGAGGCGATCTTGTATCCCTCCATTAGCTAGGACTTGCTACAACCTGATCCCCGGTTTGTAATGATGAACTTCTTCGAGGTGGTATATACTAACCCCTCGTGACGAACATGCTATGCATCACGAAGTAGTTGCTTCGTTCGTGATGCATCACCCACTAAGTACTAGTTGTTGTGTATTATCAGCATCTTTTCTGATGAACTGAATCTCATGTGTGTTGTTATTCAGTACTGGGTAAGCTCACCACTCTAAGTGAAAGGGTTACCACAACACTGAGCTATCTGCAACCAAACAGGCTGTGGGCTGCACGAGCTGGGAAGAATGGGCTGAAAACGGGCACCAAACGATGGGGCCTGGGTTCCTTCTCCGGCGCGCAAAAGGCTGCACAGGCTACTAAACGACCCGCCAAAAGTGGCCCATGGCCCGTGGCTCCCATCTCGCTGGCGCCATCATGCAGAAATTCGGCCAGGCAACCAAACGCGCCCATAGTGTTTGACATGATTTTTTGTGTTTCTTCGGGAAGGGAAATTTGTTTCTGATCACGGGCACATATGCCCCGTTATCTTAACAGTCAATTCAATCTAAGATGGAAAATGATCATGTGCCCCCGGAGGATATCTCGCATCGCATCCTCCTGCTTCCGTGTCTGACGCGTGTCCATGGGTCCCACCACGCGCTGTCTTCTGCTAGCCACTCGTTTACTGCCTTTGCTTATCCTTTCTTTGACTTATCTCGTGAAGGAGGCCGGCCATGATCTCCACCATGCAGCGCGCGCGGCTTCTCCACCGCGGGGGACGGGATCGAGGCATGGAGGCGGCCGACATATGGCACGGCGGCGGCGAGCAAGAGGAGATGGTGGCCGCGACGGAGGGCAGAAGTCCTAGCTCCCCGGCGTTTGCCGGCGCTAGAGGCGAGGTCCGTCTCTGGTTGCGGCTGCTCCTCCATGATATCGCCCCGCGCCATCGACGAAGCGCCGACGCGCCGCTGCTTCTCCGCCGCCGTGCCCCACGCCCAAGGCACGACTCTCGCGACGAAGCGCCGCCGCACCGCTGCTCCTCCGCCGTCGTGCCCCACGCCCGAGGCACACTCTCGCGACGAAGCGCCGCCGCGCCGCTGCTGCTTGCGGTGGTCGGAGGTGCGGCCTGCGGGCGGGCGCTTTTCCTACCTCCCGCCGGCGGACGTGCCACTACCAATGGCCATCGTTGCTATGCGCCGTGGGCGTAGGTGCTGCCTACTGAGGGCGCCGTTGCTGCCTCCCGTCGGTGGAGGTGCTACCTGCCGTGGGCACCCTTGCTACCGGCGGTCGACGACGCTGCTGTGTAGCCCAATTTAGGATGCTACTAGTGGCTGTCAGCCCAAGGCGTCGATGCTACCAGTGCCGCCTCCATCTCGTGCATCGTGCTCCTCTGCTTCGTTAGGAGTTTTGCTGCTTTAGGCATGCGGCGTTGCTACATGTGGATGCTAGTTTTGCTATTTAAGGTGTCCGGCATTGCTACTGACGGAGGGTGGATTTTTGCTACCATAGGCATAGGGCGTTGCTGTCACGCCCCGAGATCGGGCCTGGACGAGACAGCCGCCGCGCGCCTATAAACCGAGAGGCTTATACTCGCGCAAGGCTAAAAATGCAGGCGTAAACCAGCACAGTGGATCACGAAAAACTCAAATACACCAAATATATATTCTCCAATAAGTAACCCCCACCAATGCAAACTGATTAGCAGATACTATTCTCCATATCTATGGCTTGGCTCGGCTCTCTCTATCCTCTACGCATCACACCTACGCTACGAATAGTTCTTTTACATGTACGGTGGTATATTTTCATCGGCAACTCAACTCTCTCTGATTTTACTTTTCTCTCATGCTCTTACTTCGCCTCGATCTCGATTTTCTCTCGCTCTCTCTCGTTTGGGTTCTGAAGCAACAACGGCACAACACAACGCACTGTTATTTATAGTACGTGACCACCGTCTACTAGCAAAATATCTGAGCAGGTCTTCGGCCCTAAGACTACTCATAGTGGGAGTAACTTAGGTAGTAACATCACACATTTCAAGGTATTTTGGTGACATGACATAGCAATAAATGAAGAAAGAGAGAGAGGTGGTAACTAGCTATGTTACCATAACATCACACACCCCAAGATAAAATGAGTCTACTAACAAATAAATGAGACTTTGCATGATACCATTTCTAAGTTACTTTCCACTATGAAGGTAGTAACATAGACTAGTAACTTATGCATGACACCACCTTATGTTACTCCACACTATGAGCAGCCTAAGCTAGCTACGTGTCCTTATGTGATTTGCTTTCCTTCCCTGAACTACACGATACTAGGTGACTATCCTCTAGCTGAACATGCACTGGTCCACGTAGGTCTTGGCCGACTCACCGTGGCCGACGTAGCTCAAGTCCAGCTCGTACTAAGGCAAGCTAAGTACGTTGCATCTTCAATATTTAAAAGAAACTGCAAGGCTAATTCTGCTTTGGCACTAGTACAACTTCTTCTGATTGTTAAATGCATCTATGCATGTACGTAAGAAAGTAACTAGATATTGCATATTATTTTGCCATTTAAAAGTATCAGATTCCACAAAAATAAATAACCAGAAGAAAATTAGCATTTAACTTAGATTAATTAGAAACTCAAATTTGCGGTTATCACAGTTGCTACTAGCGGCTTTCGGCCTTGTTGTCCTCGACGGATGGAGTTGCTGCAACCTCGGACGCCGACTGCAGGCGAGGTCTTCGTTGATGTCTTAGAAGATTTGCAATATATGAATAAAAAATTTGCTACAATTTATTTACGGTTTTGCTACATCTGCGTAATATATTTGCTACGGGGTCTCCGGCGACATTCCGGCGAGCTCAAACTTTTTCTTTTATTTAATGAGCGAACCATTTTTTGCTACAATGTAGCAAAAGTGGGTTATATTTTTGCTGTCGAGAGGTGTTTTTTTGCTACATTCAGTAAAAGCGAATCTGGCCGTCCAAGATGACCGATCCGACGGCTGGCGACCCGGGGGCTGGGAAATCAGTTCCCGGGGACGCCCAGCAGTTTCCATCTAAGATTCGTGTATTTCAACCAGTATAGCATTTTCTGGTCAACTCCTGACACACATCATGGCACACTGCCGTACTAGCATTTAATGAGTTCCTCTTTTAATTCAATCTCATACAGATTGGAGGGGACGTAGTGGAGTGGTAGTACCAGGTCAACACCGCCTCATTTATTGAGCTGGTAGACCAACCTCCACCATTCCTCCAACAATCCCAGGCTCACCGGCGATGTGGGCATGTGGCTGCTGTGTTGCACTCGCCGCCACCAATGCTTTTGCTGCATCTACGAGCTTGGCGACAGAGTGCAGGTAGGTGGCGCGGCCATGAAGTGCACAAGAACGTTCACACAGGGCGAGCTTGGTGGTAGCGAGCTTGACAGCGGCGAGCTGCGCGGCCTTGAAGTGCACAAGAACGTTCACGCAGGGCGAGCTTGGCGGCGGTGAGCTGCGTGACCATGAAGTGCACAAGAACGTCCACGGCTCCACGCAGGGCGAGAGCTTGGTGGTGGCGAGCTGCGCGCGGCTGTGAAGTGCAAGACAACGTCACAAGCAGCAAGTTGCGCTGCCAAGAACTGCGCGCAGCGGTGCCCTGTCTTTGGGTTCGGAGGAGTAAATTACAAGGATCTACCACATTTGGGGCGAAGTCGACGGGTCAGTACCACTTTTACTAATTTTTTCATTTCAATACCATTTCTAAGGCAGGCAACAACAAATCACACTAAACTTTAGCAAACAGCGAATTAGCCATTCAGGCCCACAGTCAGTGCCTACGTGGCAAAGGGCCGTCTGCTTCTGCCATCTATCTCTGAGTCGTCAACTTCCAACTTGTTCCAGGCACTGTAGGCCGGAGCAATTGACGAAGTTCGGGAGCCTGCCGGAGATCTTTTCCCAGGCGAGGTACTGCCACCAGACTGACCCGACGTCGGCAGACACCATGACGCAGAGGTCCGGAAGCCCGCGTGCAAGAGGCGGCGAGCGCCGCGACGGAGCAGCGCAACGCAGCATTCCCGTAGAGGTTGAGGTCCTCGAGCTTGGTTCTACACCTAGAGCCGTCGGTGGCCGCGGGCGCGCCGCGAACTGCGAAGGCTAAACCTCTCGAGGGTGCTGAGCTGCAGCAGGGTGGCGCCGTGGCGGCGCTGGCGACGGCGTGGAAGTCAGCATTAAGCGACACGGCAGCGAGCGAGGGCTAGGTGAGGCGGTCGCCCCGACGCGCGATGCCAGGGACGGAGCCGTCGTGCGCGACCTTCGTTGTTTGCCGCCAGAGCTCTCCTGCCGCTGCTGACGCACACAGGGAGGAGGAGAACGCTGTTGCAGCAATCCACGCCGCCAGAGGGCCTGGTCGCCACGGCGCGGGCCGCGGCGAGGCCACGCCCGGTGCGGCGCGCATCTTGGTGCTGCTCGGCCCGACGCAGCAGGGGAGGCGGCGCCCGACCTGACGCAGCAAGGGAGGCCGCGCTCAGTGCTGCGCGGCGAGGCAGGCCTGCGCTCCACGGCTCCACCTCGCTGCCAACCGCCGCGTGCCACCTCTGTCACCAACCGATCCCCCCCCCCAGCTCCTCCCGCGTTGGCGTCTAAGTGGCACGCGTCCGAACCCGTGCGTGCGCTGCCGCACATCGGCTCCTCACGCCGCCGCATCAGCTCGGGCCGCGCGCATCAGCCATGCGCACTGCCGTGCAGCAGCCATGCGTCATGCGTGCCACAGCGCCCGCTGCACCTCAGCACCTGCCCACGCCGCTCTTGCTCCATCAGCACCAGAGGACGCGCCAGCGAGGCAGTGAATCGTGCCATTCTCCATGTGCCTCGATTGGGACGCCATGGAGAGATATGAACACGGTTCTTTCCCCCTTTTCCTCTTCCCTTAGAGCATCTCCAACAGATGCTGCCCGCGCGGCAAAAAAATCGCCGGTTTCCGCGCGGGGGCGTTGCCGCGCTGCTCTAGCGGAGACGGGAAAACGGCGCGCGCGCTAAATTTTTTGCCGCCCGCACGCTTTCGCGCTATCCCGGCGCGGGATATCTGCCGCGTGCGCTGCCGCGCGCGCTATAAACACGCCACGCGCGAAAACGGCTAACTGCCATCCCTCCCACGCGTCTCTCCCCGCCTCTCTCCCTCCCGCGCCGCTCCGTCTCCGGCCGTTCCGCCTCCACGCGACTCCGCCGTCGTCGCCTCCGCCCCCGCGCGAAGATGCCTCCGCGCCGCCGCCCGCCTCCGGCTACCACGGCGTTCGGGCGCGGCCGAGCGGCCGATTCGACGCGGAAATCCGTTCAGGCGAGGAGCGGATCCGCCTCGGCACGTTCGACACGGCGCACGAGGCGGCGCGGGCGTACGACGCCGTCGCGTGGCGGCTGGGCCGCTCCCGCCGCGCAATGAACTTCCACGACGTGTTCACGCGGGAGCAGGCGGAGATGCTCGCGCCGCCGCCACCGGTGATCACGCGGGAGCAGCAGCGCCGACAGCGGGAGCTGGAGCAGCACCTTCTCATCGCCGAGCGCGACGAGGCGCTTCGCCTTGAATGGGCGCGCCGCTTCCCCGAGGACGTCGCTGCCTGATACGTCCCAAACGTATCTATAATTTCTTATGTTCCATGCTACTTTTATGATGATACTCACATGTTTTATACACATTATATGTCATTATTATGCATTTTCCGGCACTAACCTATTGATGAGATGCCGAAGAGCCGATTGTTGTTTTTGGTTTCAGAAATCCTAGTAAGGAAATATTCTCGGAATTGGACGAAATCAACGCCCAGGGGCCTATTTTTCCACGAAGCTTCCAGAAGACCGGAGGACTTACGAGGTGGGGCCACGAGGTGGCCAGACACTAGGGCGGCGCGGCCCAGGTGCTGGCCGCGCGGCCCTAGCGTGTGGGCCCCTCGTGTGGCCCCTGACCTGCCCTTCCGCCTACATATAGTCTTCGTCGTGAAACCCCCAATACCGAGAGCCACGATACAGAAAACCTTCCAGAGACGCCGCCGCCGCCAATCCCATCTCGGGGGCTTCAGGAGATCGCCTCCGGCACCCTGCCGGAGAGGGGAATCATCTCCCGGAGGTCTCTTCATCGCCATGATCGCCTCCGGATCGATGTGTGAGTAGTTCACCCCTGGACTATGGGTCCATAGCAGTAGCTAGATGGTCGTCTTCTCCCCATTGTGCTATCATGTTAGATCTTGTGAGCTGCCTATCATGATCAAGATCATCTATTTGTAATCCTTCATGTTGTGTTTGTTGGGATCCGATAAATATTGAATACTATGTCAAGTTGATTATCAATCTATCATATATTTTATTTATGTTCTTGCATGCTCTCCGTTGCTAGTAGAGGCTCTGGCCAAGTTGATACTTGTGACTCCAAGAGGGAGTATTTATGCTCGATAGTGGGTTCATACCTCCATTAAATGCGGGACGGTGACAAAAAGTTCTAAGGTTGTGGATGTGCTTGTTGCCACTAGAGATAAAACATCGATGCTTTGTCTAACGATATTTGTGTTGATTACATTACGCACCATACTTAATGCAATTGTCCGTTGTTTACAACTTAATACTGGAGGGGTTCGGATGATAACTCTGAAGGTGGACTTTTTAGGCATAGATGCATGCTGGATAGCGGTCTATGTACTTTGTCGTAATGCCCTGATTAAATCTCATAGTACTCATCATGATATATGTATGTGCATTGTTATGCCTTCTTTATTTGTCAATTGCTCAACTGTAATTTGTTCACCCAACATCTGCTATCTTATGGGAGAGACACCGCTAGTGAACTGTGGACCCCGGTCCTATTATTTACATCTGAAATACAATCTACTGCAATTGTTCTTTACTGTTCTTTGCAAACAACCATCATCATCCACACTATACATCTAATTCTTTGTTTACAGCAAGCCGCTGAGATTGACAACCTCGCTGTTACGTTGGGGCAAAGTTCTGTGATTGTGTTGTGCAGGTTCCACGTTGGCGCCGGAATCCCTGGTGTTGCGCCGCACTACACTCCTCCGCCATCAACCTTCAACGTGCTTCTTGGCTCCTCCTGGTTCGATAAACCTTGGTTTCTTTCTGAGGGAAAACTTGTTACTGTGCGCATCACACCTTCCTCTTGGGGTTCCCAACGGACGTGTCAACTACACGTATCAAGCATTTTTTTCTGGCGCCGTTGCCGGGGACCGAAGAAAAGTTACACCACAAAGATTTTCAACTCCCACGTCAACATCATTTTTTCTGGCGCCGTTGCCGGGGAGATCAAGACACGCTGCAAGGGGAGTCTCCACTTCCAATCTCTTTACTTTGTTTTTTGTCTTGCTTTGTTTTATTTTATTTACTACTTTGTTTGCTGCATTATATCAAATCACAAAAAAATTAGTTGCTAGTTTTACTTTATTTACTGTCTTGTTCTCTATATCAAAAATACAAAAAAAAAATTAGTTACTTGTATTTACTTTATTTACTTTGCTTTATTTACTACTACTAAAAATGAGTAATCCGGAAGTTGAAGTTCGTTCCTTTAAGCAACAAGGGGGAGAAAGTTTTAAAGATTCTTGGTATAGAATTAGCGATGCTCATCATAGGTGCATTAAGAAACACTCCACTATTATACTCCTTAGGAACTTTTATGTTGGTATCTCTAGTTGGAATAGATATGTTCTTGATACTCTTGCGGGAGGTAATTTCCTAGGCACTCCTGCTTTAGAAGCTAGTTGCATTATTGAGAGTCTAGTTGTAATACCACCTGTTAATGAAGCTAAAATTGAAATCTCTCTTGAAGATGTGATGAAAAAGTTGGAGGCCATAGAGAAAGATCTTCCAAGTATTGAGACTAAATTGGGAATATTACTTAATAGCACCGATAAACTTGATAAATCTCTAGGTGGAATTAATGAGAGAATTGTCTGTTTTAGAAACTTGTGCTACTCATGATAATCGAACCCATAGGATTAGTGAACTTGAAGAAGCTATGGGAACCTTGGGTTCAACTTTTTCTTCTCTTAAGTTTAAGGAGAAAGCTTATGTGGGTAAGGAGCAAAAGTTTATGTATGTCTCTAAAGTGCCTAAACCAAAAAAATATTATTATAGGCCTAAAATTGACAAAGCCCTTAGTACCACTACGGATGGGGGAGCTTATGATGTCGATGCTTCATCTCTTGATAATACTTGATACACACTTTCTGCGCCTAGCTGAAAGGCGTTAAAGAAAAGCGCTTATGGGAGACAACCCATTATTTTACTTATGCACTTTATTTTATATTTGAGTCTTGGAAGTTGTTTACTACTGTAGATACCTCTCCTTATCTTTATTTTATCGCATTGTTGTGCCAAGTAAAGTCTTTGATAGTAAAGCCAATACTAGATTTGGATTGCTGCGCAGGAACAGATTTCTTGCTGTCACGAATTTGGACAGTAGTCCCTGTAGAAAAATCAAAAAAATCTGCCAATTTTAATGAGTATGAGACTGGAGAAGATGTTGATCCTAATGCTCCAGAAGATGATGACTATGACACTAATGGTGAAGATGCATATCCGTCTGATGCTCGTACCATTGTTGTGTCGCAGCGTGCTCTTAATGTGTTGCCTAGTGTATCTACTCAGCGCTGCAATTTGTTCCAAACAAAGGCTTTAGTTGGTCCTGACAAGGCTTGCAAGGTCATTATTGATGGCGGGAGTTGCCGCAATTTAGCAAGCAAGAAGTTGTGTACCAAGCTGAAGTTGAAGTATCTACCGCACCCGCATCCATACTATATTCAGTGGTTGAGCGACAATGGTGAGATGAAGGTAAACCACATGGTGCGTGTTGAATTTGCTATTGGACCGTATAAGGATTGCATTGATTTTGATGTGGTTCCTATGACGGTGTATCACCTACTATTGGGTCGGCCTTGGCTCTATGACCGTTCTGTGCAACACAATGGCCGTGCCAATACATATCACTTGGAGTTCAAGGGCAAGAAAATCAACTTACAGCCTATTACACCACAGCAAATTGTCAATGAATCTCGTCAGAAAGTTGAAGTAAACTTGGAGGATGCTTCTTTAGATAGGCCAGAGACTTGTAATGTTGTGAGTAATATAACGAAAAGTGAGAGAGTGAATTCCTTAGTCTCATTAGCCACCAAAGAAGACATGAGAGAATTTAGTGAGGATCCTACAGCCATGCCACTTGTGCTCTTGTACAGGGGTACGGTTTTGGTTTCTAACGACATGACCCCTCTTCCTATTGGTGTTTCTAATGTTTTGCGGGAATTTCGCGACGTGTTTCCGGATGAGGTACCCGCAGGACTTCCACCATTGCGAGGTATTGAGCATCAAATCGACTTGATTCCCGGAGCTTCGCTACCCAATCGGGCACCATATAGAACGAATCCCGAAGAAACGAAGGAGATACAGAAGCAAGTGCAAGCGCTACTCGACAAAGGTTATATCCGCATAAGCCTTAGTCCTTGTGATGTTCCTGTTATTTTAGTTCCTAAGAAAGATGGTACATGGCGTATGTGCGTAGATTGTAGAGCGGTAAACAACATTACTATTCGATATCGTCACCCTATTCCCCGTTTAGAGGATATGCTAGATGAATTGAGTGGTGCTGCTGTTTTCTCTAAAATTGATTTGCGTAGTGGTTATCATCAAATTAGGATGAAAGAAGGGGATGAGTGGAAAACAGCCTTTAAGACAAAATTTGGTTTATATGAGTGGTTAGTAATGCCTTTTGGTTTGGCTAATGCACCTAGCACTTTCATGAGTATGTACAGTATGATCAGATTTATTGCGGCTGTAGATTAATATGTCATCAAAGTACACAACCACAAACTTGCCAATAAATTCACGCAAAACAAGTGTTGCGTGATAATAAACTCTATGGTAATCTTGAGAAGTGCACATTTTGCAAAGATAATGTCATATTTCTGGGTTATATATGTTGTCTCTAAGCATGGAGTAGAAGTAGATGTGTCTACAATTGAAGCTATTCAAAATTGGCCTACTCCCATGAATGTGAGTCAAGTAAGAAATTTCCATGGTCTAGCTGGGTTTTATAGAAGATTTATGCCCAACTTTAGTACTATTGCTGCACCTTTGAATGACTTGACTAAAAGGGTGCTGTTTTTGAGTGGGGCGCAGCCCAAGATCATGCTTTTGATGAACTTAAGAGATTGTTAACTTTTGCACCGTTTCTTGCACTTCCTGATTTTAATAAGCAATTTGAGATTGAATGTGATGCTAGTGGTATTGGAATTGGTGGTGTGTTGATGCAAGAGGGTCGCCCAATTGCATATTTTTCAGAAGCTATGCTGGTGCTAAGTTGAACTATCCTATATATGATAAAAAATTGTATGCTTTAATTAGAGTTCTTGAGGTTTGGCAACATTACTTGTGGCCAAAAGAATTTGCCATACATTCTGATCATGAAGCTTTCAAATACCTGAAAGCTCAGTCTACTTTGCATAAGCGTCTTGCTAAGTGGGTTGAGTTCATTGAGTCTTTTCCATACATTATTAAGCATAAAAAGGGAAAAGATAATATTGTTGCTGATGCTCTATCTGGGAAGAATATGCTATTAACTCAACTTGATGTTAAAATTCCTGGATTAGAAGTACTATATGATTTGTATGCTACTGATCATGATTTTGCTGAACCATATCGCTTATGTGCTATTGGTAAAGCATGAGAGACATATCACATACATGATGGGTTCTTGTTTAGAGCTAACAAACCATGTGTTCCAGAATCGTCTGTGCGTTTGCTCTTATTGCAGGAATCACATGCTGGAGGTTTGATGGGTCACTTTGGGCGTGAGAAGACACTACTCATGCTAGCTGACCACTTTAATTGGCCAAAGATGAGGCGGGATGTGGACAGGTATGTGAAGAGGTGCATTACTTGCAACAAGTCCAAGTCCAAGCTGAAGCCTCACGGTTTGTATACTCATTTACCGGCACCTACTACACCTTGGGAAGATATTAGTATGGATTTTGTATTGGGTTTGCCGCGTACTAAGAGAGGCCATGATTCTATATTTGTGGTAGTGGACAGATTTTCTAAGATGTCACACTTTATTGCCTGACACAAAAGAGACGATGCGTCGCATATTGCTAACCTATTTTTCAGGGAGGTTGTGCGACTACATGGAGTCCCGAAGACTATTGTTTCTGATCGTGACGTGAAGTTTATGAGCTACTTCTGGAATACGCTGTGGAGAAAGCTGGGGACGAAGCTACTTTTCAGTACTACTTGTCATCCCCAAACAGATGGACGAACTGAAGTGGTGAATAGAACATTGTCACAACTGTTGAGATCCATGATCAAGAAGAACCTGAAGGAGTGGGAAGATTGTTTGCCGCATGTGGAGTTTGCTTACAACAGGGCGGTACATTCTACTACGGAGCTGTGTCCTTTTGAGGTGGTGTATGGTTCCAAACCCATTACTCCACTTGACTTGTTGCCTTTGCCCATACACGAGAGAGTTAATATGGAGGCATCCAAGAGGGCAGATTTTATGCGAAAGATCCATGTGAAGACTAAAGAGTTGATAGAGAAGAAAGGCAAGAGCAATGCTGCAAGGATGAACAAGAAGCGCAAAGAGATGTTGTTCAAACCTGGTGATATGGTCTGGGTACACTTTCGCAAGGATAGGTTCCCGAAGCTACGGAAGTCCAAGTTGCTTCCTCGTGGTGCTGGTCCTTACAAAGTTCTTGCCAAGATCAATGATAATGAATACTCGATTGATCTTCCACTTGATGAGTTTGGTGTCAGTAATTCTTTCAATGTTGCTGATTTGACACCATATGACGGAGAAGACCTTGGAGCGTCGAGGTTGATGCCTTTTGAAGGGGGGCAGATGATGAGGACATCCCTACCTCACTACCACCTCCGTCATTACCAACTGAAGATGAACCTGCTGTGAAGCTCAAGTCCAATGAAGTTCAGATTGGACATATTACAAGGGCTCGTGCGAAGCTACTTAAACAACAGGTGAACTTATTCCTAAATGATACTTTGATTGATCAGAACTTTATACTACCTGAGTCCCATTACTTATGTATCATCAGGTATGAAGAGGAGACAAGCATCGCACGAGGAGGAGAAGAGCAGCTGGACGTGAAGATGGACGTGGAGCTGGACAAGGAGCTGGACATGAAGATATCTCACGCGCGAGGGAGGAGCGGGAGGCATGCACGAGAGGAGAAGACGAAGTCCAGGCCAGCCCAGCATCCGGTCAGACCGGCCGGCACGCCGGCGCGCCTGGTCCCTGGTTCGGTCCGACCGGGCGGCAGGCCGGATCCACCCGAGCGCCAACCGGGCGCCACGCTGATGCCAACCGAGGACGTTACTGTGCCACAATTCCCGAGCCCGGTTGGAACCCGGTCCCTGGCCTGGTTTCAACCGGCCAGCTAGCCCGGTCGCAGGCCCGGTCGACCGGCCCCCAGACCGGCCGTGTCCGAGTCTGTCTCGACCAGATCTATTCTGGGTCGGTTATTCTTGTATCTTTTCGACCAGAAGTCGTCCCGGACGCCTATATAAGTGCCCAGGACGCCCCCCTAGCTGCTTTAGACCACGTTTAAGATAAACACTAGTTCTTAGTTGTTTGCTCTGCAAAACTATTGAATCCCCTACACCATATTGCTTGATATTGTGTAGATCTGAAAAGCCTTGTGTGATCTGTTGTTCCATTGGGAATTAGAAGGTTGCAACTTACCGCTTCGTGGTCGGCGGCTACGTGCGCAAGTGTGTGGAGTTGCGAATATCTTGCAGGGTTGAGAGCTGTTGCATTGGCGACAGGGACCAATCGAGAGATCTCGTTGCGTCATACAAGTTATCATCCACTACATCGTCGTGTTCCTCCGCTGCTATCACCCCGTGATCTTCATCACTACCGTTGCTTACTGAGAAGATCGGGCCACCCCATATCACTAGGGTTTGCCCAAGCCATATGGACGGTATTGGGAGGTCCTAGGGGCCCTCCTAGGCCTATATAAAGGAGGGGGAGGAGAAGGGCATTCTCGCCCATGAACTCCACCGCCTCCATTGCCGGCTTCACGAAGATCTCTACCATCACCACCACACACAAGGAGAAGAAGAGGAGACTTGGGATAAGGAGGCACCGGCATCGATCTCCATCAACACCATCATCATTCACGCGCCCTCCATTGATTTCCCCTTTTCATGATGTTGTAATCTCAACCCTTTGTAGATTGCACTTGTACACATTTCATATAATTGCAATGCTCATGCCTTGTATCTCTTTATCTGGGAAGTCTCTTTGTTCTTGGGGAGTCATGGGGAAATCCTAGCTACATTTATGTCTTGAATAAAGATGATTTATACTTTTCATTCATGATTGTATTAGTTAACTTTTCCGATGTTATGTGTTGTGCACCACATAGAATTTTCCTACGAGACGAGAGAGGAAACTACTCTTGGCTTGATGGTGATGTTGAAGGTGCTAAGTGACACGTCGCATTGGATATTCACTTACCTAGTCAAGGGGGGTATGAGGGGATTCACTAAGCCTAGCCATGACCACGGGAAAACCCTTAATTGCAGTGGATTGATGTGGCTGACTATCAATCGCTGTGTTTGTTATGAGGGACGAGGAGTTGATGGTGGATCAACGCTCATCCAGTTATGGAGCGCCACCCCATACATACACATAAATGAAAGGATAGATTATCTTACTCATAATTAGTACATGCTAGTGGTGAAACCAACACTTCCTGAGAAGCCTTCTATTATACTGTTTGACTCTACATTCACATTAGTTTACTTTTAGTATTAGTTTACTATGTTCTTGTTTAGTTCTTTACCATTTAAATCTCTTTCAATTAACTACTCTAGCAACTTGTAAAATAGGCTATTTCCAAACATCGTTTTGGGTGCGAACGTGCCTGCACTGACAACGTGGATGTAGGGTCGAGTAGTTGCCATTTAAAACTTTCATGAGACGAATTTTATAAATAATATTTGCTGCTACAAATACTATAACAACAATGTTATTGGTGTAGGAACCCAGACATCAATGTGCACGAAGAAGAATGCAATGCACGGATCTTTGCCGACTGTCAAACCCTAGAAACTTGGCAAACACATGGAAGTCAAGTTTCGCGTGGCAAAAAACAACGGGAATAATCCACTAATGTTTGCTAGTATCCACGAGAGGACACTCAGTAAACTGCGGCTTCCTCCACGACGCCTTACGATGCCGTCGCGGTGGACATGTGTCTGTTTGGTTTGCTGAGTGCATTTCATCAGTTTGTCGTGTATTCCTTGTTTCCAGATTGTTTTTTTTTTTTGGATACTCGGCAATCAGACCTTTGCCAAGTATTTCATGATTTCCATGTGTACTTTGGCCTGAGAACATATTTAGTGACACCAGCTACTAAATAATACCATGGTACCAATTCTCAAAATCAAACTTTCAAGTTTCTAAAATATATCAAAAAAATTATGTGTGTTCGCAAGATGTGTGGCCAGAACCCCTAAATTTTTTAAAACCAAATTCGAAACATACACAGAGAAAGGAAACAGACAAATTGACATGTGAATATTGTTATTTGTGGCATTCTCTTTTGGTGACACTATTCATGTTGGATTTCTCTTTTTTCCTCATGTGTGTTGGAATTTTGTTCTAAAAATCTTATGGATTGTAAACAAAAATCTTGTGAACACTCACAACTACTTTTGGATTTTTTCGAAGCTTGAAAATATGATTTTTGAGAACTGATAACATGATATCATTTAGTGGCTGGTATCACTTGATAGGTTGCTGGCATGATAGGCCTTATGTATTCAATAAGGGTGGCAAGAAAATCACTCCAGGTCAAATCATAGATTTCTTGAGATGATCAACATAGCACGTAGCCACATCTTCGTTCTCAAGCGAACATCAGATGCTTACAGAAATCACACGTGCTCAGAGTAAACAGGAAACTGAACAATTTACTCGGGGAGTACATACCTTAAGAAATTCAGAAACTCAATGTTCACAATTCCACATTATTACAAACCATATCAAACTAGTAAATCCAGGGTCGACACTCCACAATATTACAATCCAAGCATCCAGCATAGTTATTGTTTATTCCACAATTTTTAAAATCGCAGGAAATACATTAATTCAACGCTCAGCAGCTAACAATATTTTGTGTAAAAAAACAGCTAACGATATTAAAAATCATCTGAAAATAAATTAATTACGTTGTCGTCTCCAGCTACAGCGTTCTGCTGCACGGTTCCTGCCCCGTTATCCAATGAATATTAAAAAATCTTCATCAAACGTTACACCTGTTTTGTGACAGGTTGGCAAAGGGATTAAGATACAAGCATGAGCTCACACTTATGGAAGCCACACACACACACACGTACCTTCCATTTTGATGTCTCTCTTGTGAATGTGCTGAATCTTTTGCCAGTTTGGATTTTCAATTGTTTGACATGATCTCGTGAATACCCTGCTGCAGCGCTTGAGTTCAAACTCTTCAATGGACTGGGGCAGTACTGGAAGATACTCAATATTAGCGAAATAATAGATGGACAGTTTCTTCAGTGATTTGAGATGCACCATAGTATCTGGCAATGTGACCCAGTCGCATCCCTCAAGTGAGAGAACACGAAGTTGCGTGAAGACCTCAAAAACTGGAGCAAGTCCCAACAGGCTGCATTCCCGCAGGTCAAGTACTTGCAGGCGATTTGGGCCACCATTCTGCCTCCCCACCATCCAATTAGGGTATCTGGGACCGCTGTACTTTGTGAGTATCAGTTCTTCAAGATCCTTCTGGGGACAAAGACCCTCAAGTACCATTAGTTTAACTTCTGGACTGCATCTATTTTTATCTTTTTTTTCGAGAGTACGCCAAAGGCATACCTTATCTTTATAGAAGGCAGAATTTGATTACAAAACGACTACACCTCGCTGCAAACAACGAGAGTAGCACGAACTCCACTCCGGGCTAGTCCGAAGACAGCCACCCCCGAAATTACAACTCCGACACAAAAAGCCTATCCTAAGAGGAACAACCAAGCCACGTCTCGCTCTACGCCGGTCACCTCCGAAGACCACAACCCCAACTGAACCCTCCTCGTCAACGCACCATCAAAGTAGAAGATGGCGGGACTTGGTCGGTCTCGTAAAAGGCGTTGGCTTGGACTCACCGGCGACGTCGTGCATAGTGCCTCGAACGAACCACCATGGAAAGCAACGAGCACCGGAGGATTGGAACAAGATATCGCAAGCCGTGTCTCCAAACGCAAAGCTCCAATCGGAGGAACGACATTGAAATGCCGCCAAAGCGCCGATTCAACAGAACCTAGGCTTTCGCCCGGAGACATCACCAACCCAAAGTGGAAGCGGGGAAGCCGTGGCATACCTCAGCGACGCCTCTAAGGAGGGGAACGACACCCACGGGCGCCGTCGCCGCCGGCACCGACAAAGCGGGCTGGACTTTCGTCCGTATAGCCATGCACCGCCCATGCTGTCCACCGGAATCGGGCCACCGAGAACTTGTCAATCACACCGCCGCCGCCGCAGCTCCTCGCCATCGGGGCCACAACCTCGCGGACCACCAGCACCAAGCACGACCGAGAAGACGCGCTCCACTCCTGTCTCCTTCCTCCAACTCCGACGAGAGACGCAGCCTCCGACCACCCGCTGCACGAGCCAGACCGCCCACAGCACTCCATCATCCACTCCTGGACAATCGCTGTGAACCGCACCCGGCCCCTGGAGCCCAGAACGAGCCCAGGAAGGACCCAAATCAGGCCAAGAGAAACCCAAATTGGCCCCCGCGCCTCCGCCTCCCGCTCCGTCGTCGGCACCACCGGAAAGAACTGCCGCGCGCCCGCCGCGCAGCAAGCCGGCCGCTGCACGAGGGAACTCCTCCCTCGGCGCACTCCATGGCCAGCGCCGCCAGCGCCTTGGGCCCGCGCGTCCGTCCCGAGCCGCGCCGACAAGCCACCTCTCTCCCTCTCCCGCTGCAACCTCCGCGAAGCCACTCCTCGCGCCTCCCCTCCGTGCTCCGGCGGCCCCCTCCAACTCCACGCACCCACTCCAACTGCGCCGCCCCGGGGACGTCTCCCCCCGCGCGAGGGGAACCCGTCAGGGCGCGCTGACTCCTGCCCGCCGCCTTCGTCGGCCGGGCGCGGCCGCCACCGCCGGCCCCGGCGGCGGCAGCGGCCGGAGGGAGTAGATCGGGCGGAGTTCTGCTTCTAGGGTTTGTGGCGGCGCTGGAGCGGCCCGCGCGAGCCGCCCGAGCGCGTCGCATCTATTTTTATCATAACGATGCCGGTTGTCCTCAGTATCCCAGGACAGTGTTAGTCCTATGAGTCGCTGCTTCTCATAGCTTGGAGAGCTTCCTTCTTGCTTTTAACAATTCCAAGACGACTAATGGACAACCTGCCACGAAGCTTGTTTATGTCGCTCAGCTGTTCTATATTGTGACCATGTTCCTCTCTTAAAGTCAGGGCTCCCAACTGCTGTGCCGATGTACAGCTGACAATGTTCACCACGTTCCAAAACTTATCGGTCTCTACGTGCCGTAAGCTAACCAAGTTAATCCTATCTTCACCTTCGGAGAGCCGAAAATATCCGACACTTCCAAAATCAATGGTCTGAATCTGGTGAAGCTTTTTGAAAGAGGCTGGTACAGTTACACAGGTTGATGGTGCGGAATGGATCTTCACAGTAAGGTGCCGTAGATGCTTTAAGAGACCAATAGTGGATACCAAGTATTCGGCCAGATAAGGATTAATAAACTTTATATTCAGGACCCGCAATTTTCGCAGCCTCGCGAACATTGTCTTGAGAATCTTCTTGGCACCATGTGTGTAGCTGAAATCCCTAAGAGCATCTCCAGTCGCGTCCCCCAAACCGTCCCCCAAACCGCGCCGGATCGAGCGTTTGGGGGACGTGTTTCGTTCGTGCCGCGTTTGGGGGACGTCGCTCCCCAGCCGCGTCCCCCAAACGCCGCCCCCAAACATTTAAAATAATTTTTCTGGCATTTTTATTTCAATGTCCACAAACTAATACATAATTTGGAACGTGGTTTACACGAAAACACAGTTTGGAACATGGTTTTCCACAAACTAATACATAGTTTGAACCATGGTGGACACAAATATAAAATATTGCAAAGAAACTAAACCTAACTAGGCCGTGCATCGAAGGTTTCGTGTGTTCGCTGCTAAGAAAGAACACTCGAGGGCACACCCGATCACCTAAACCTGGAAAATCCAGCGGGAGGATGGTGCCCTTGTTGGTTCTACCGATGAGGCGAACGAGGCGTAAACCTCCGTGCACGTATTCGCTGCGAAGAAACAACACTCATTCGGTCGTCCTCCTCGTCGGTGATGTCGTCGTCCCTGTCGACGTGGTAGTCCCGGAGGCGGCGCCTCTCGTCGAAGACCTTGACGCTCATGTCCCTGTTGCCGAAGTAGGAGAACACGAGGATGAAGCCGGCTTGGAGGCCGTGGTGGCGCGCGAACTTCTCCCGGCCCGATGTTGAAGTACATCTTGCCGCGCGCGTCGTAGATCGCCTTGACGATCCACCGGCAGTAGCCGCACGAATGCTCCCGCAGATGCATCGTGCGCGGGCGTACGCCGCCGACGTACTCGGCGAAGGAGTCCGGCAGCCTCTGGATGCCGCGCGGGTCGCCCTTGAGGACGTGGACGAACTCGAACAGGACGTCCGGCTCCACGTCCATCTCCGACGATGATGAAGGCGGCGGCGTGGAAGGCGACGGCGAGCATTCAGCTATGCCGCGGCCACGACCACGACCACGACCACGGCCGCGGCCGCGAGGTCCGCCTCTACCAGACATAGCGTCGAGTCTTGTTGAGAGATGGTGGCGGCTAGGGTTTGGGAGAGAGGCGCTAGGGTTTGTGTGTGAGAGGGACGATGAGAGGCGCCCCTTTTTATAGGCCGGAGGGAGGCGGAGGAGCGGTGGCGCTCATTAATGCCGGCACGCAGAGCTAGGCGCGACAGGACGCGTCGCTGCGCCCTCTGCGGGAACTGCACTGTCGCTGCGCGCCAATAACTTCCGTCGCAAGGTAGGCGACGGTTAGGTTTAAATTAATTGTGCCGCTGACGGGTCGGCCCCGCCACTCCCCGCCTCGCTTTTCGCTGTGTCCGGCGTCCCCGGTGCGTCCCCTGTGGGACGGGGACGGGCTCGGGGCGCCGGACACCGAATGGGGGCGCGCCGGACAAAAAAGGGCTTTGGGGGACGCGTCTGGAACGCTTTTTTTGTCCGGCGCGCCCAAATCCCTTTGGGGGACGGTTTGGGGGACGCGACTGGAGATGCTCTAATGACGAGAGTCCGCAGGTTTTCCAACTCAAAAGTCTTCACATCAGCTTCCTCTACATCAAACGTATTGATATAAAGATGACGAACACCTGAAGGAACCTTAACTCTTGACCCATTCTCGATTCTATAGAAATCACTTCCGGCAATCCTCTCTGCTAAATCATGAACCAGATCATGCATTACATAGCAGTCCTCTCCCCAGGACTCCTTTCCTAGTTGCATGAATGAGATTGACACAAGTTCGTCAAAGTAATCCTGACCAACGTCTTCCATTTCCTCCCCTCCATTAGTACTTCTTATAAACCCTTCTGCCACCCACAGTTTCACTAACTCGTTACGTCTGAAATGATGTCCGTTGGGAAACATACTGCAGTAAGCAAAGCAACGTCTGAGCTGCTCATTAAGATGCTGGTAGCTCCATGACAGAGCTCCCATCGTCTCATTTAGAAGGTCCCGATCTTTAGTTCTTCTCCAGTACTCAACATTTTGTCTTTTACGTAGTTGTTCTCCCACTGTACGGGCGGCTAGAGGCGATTTCTTTAGCTTCTCCGCAATACTTTCCCCAATATGCCGTAGTGTGCTCCCATCTCCGCCATCTCCAAGTGCATAATACATGAATAGCTCATTGAACGTATAATCGTCCAACTGACCTATTGGAACAGTAATACATCTCACATCTGGGCCAAAATCTGAGAATGCATCTTCATTTCGACTTGTTACTAAGATCTTGCTACCTCTCTTTCCACCATCCAATACAGAAAGTAATTGTGCTCGATTCTGCTCAACAATATCCTTATTGCACCAAATGTCATCCAGTACCAAGAGAAACCTTCTGCCACTCAGTTTTTCCTTCAGTTTGTCTTCTAGAAAACCATGAAAACCGCACTCTTCATAATATGATGCAGTAAACAGTAGATTTTGTCGTTCCACATCGCATGCTTGTGCTGCAAGTGCATGAATCATTTGCTCGTAAATGTCCCCAACACTAAATTTTCTAGAGACATGACACCACATTACGCAGTCAAAATGGCTGTCCTTTTCCTCTTGGGCATACACAAACTGTGCGAGGGTTGATTTCCCGGATCCACTAACACCATGAATTCCCACAACAGAATAACATAGACCGCTATCCGTGTTTATCTGACCATGACCTGCCTTCTCATGAAGAATTGCTACGATCTTTTCACGGTCCTCATCTCGACCAATTACTTTTACCGTGGAAGTTGCTGTAGTACGTGAGTTGATGGCAATAGGTTGTTTGTCCCTCCCCTTAGTTACATCGGACAACGTCAGCGATTCAAAAATTTGGTGTGCTTCATTTGTAAGCTTTTCAATTTTCTCTAGACACGTCTTCAACTGTATTTTAGACGTACCTGTCTTCTGCAGGAAGAAATCACATGCACGGGTATCAGAGCAAGGATGATAGTAGAGCCAGCGCAGCAGCCTACTATATAAAACTGCCATGCTATCCAAAGACGGTCTTTTTTTTTAAGGGTCCAAAGACGGTCTTATTAATTACACGTACAGTAGTCTTTTCTCTTATCTAATGTTTTCAGATATTGTGTAGAACCTAACGCTACATAAGCAGGCTATAGCGACTGCGTCGTCTTGGAGGACAGGCTCCTTTGAGCCTTTTTTATTTTTTATTTTTCTTGATATTGATATTTTAAAATTTCAAAAAATTCTAAAAAAAAATCTTAGATGTATATAATGATGACATATATCTTTGGGAAAACACCAATGCGAAATATTTTCTAGGCTGTGTAAAAGCACCAAATTTGTAAATATGAGGTAGTAAATAGTGCGAAATTCGAAAACTTTCAGATTTATAAGTATTTGTCATTTTTTTTAGGCCGGACAAATTATTTCCCGTTGAGATTTTTCAAGGCCGTACAATAAGTCATTGTCAACATGAAGGAATATATTTAAACGTCAAATGTAAATTTTAAAAGAAGTTCGAAAAGGAGATCTAGGAGCTTGTCCTCCAAAGTGACTTTTCAGTCTATATAGCCTACTATTATACGCAAATTCAATTCGGCCCTCGGGTGCAAATGATCCCACCACCCAAAAAACATATTTTTAAATGTTAGAAAATTTAGTTTTTTTTTCATATGTACATCCCGACAATCTATGTGTTTTCAAACAATTTCGAAAAAGACAATATCTTTTGTGGTCGATGTAAAAGACAAAACATGTCTCACAAAAAACCTTATTTTTATCACCAAATTTTGTATTTTTTACATAACCCAAACGACAGATCGATTTTTCATGGAAACAATTTTCGCACATGTAGCATGTGACGATGTACACGTGAACATTTTGTTTGAATTTTTTGACATTTCAAAATGTATCAAAGATGCATTTCAAAATGTATCAAAGATGCATTTCAAAATAAAGGGAGCATATGCACCCAATACTTTTAGTTAAAAAATTCAAAACTTTTAAATGGCATTTTTTGAAATTTTTAAAAATGGGTGAGCCATGAAAACACTTTTAAAAACTTTTAATTTTGACAAGCTCCCTAGAAAAAAGTAGAAGCATTTATGACAATAAATTAACATGAGTAGATTCATATGGACATGTAGTTCAATAATATAGTAATTTGATGTCCCATATATTGCTTCTTTTGTGTAAAAATTCGAAAAAACCTGAAAATATTTGACTTCAAAAAAGGAAAATGTTAGTTTTCACGGAGAGGGTAAGTATATAAAAGAACCAGAAGAATGTCCCCGCCCTCATATTCGGCGGATTTTTTTAGACGGAACACACGAAAAGTACATGGATTCCTTTTGCCGATGGATAATTTTTCTCGGTGGATCAAGGTGGCGGAGATTTATGCGCCGGGGATAGACTGCAAGTGGCCACATAATAGTGTTGTGGTAGACCGCATACATGAGCAATGCTTTTTTGTGCCACACACAGACGACGAGGGCACTAACCATTTGCTTCGTCCATTCTAAGTGAAAGTAAAAAGTGGTCTGAGTGTTGGGGAGTTGTTAAGCATATCTTGCTGACTAGTCAGCAATGTCTTATTGACTAGCATGGCCTGCCAACACAGAGCTGAGTCCATTACAGGCAATCATTATAGACCCTACGTGGAATGGCGGACCATATAGTTGGCCACATTTTTTCTAGGGATTTCTATTTTCGTGCCCTCAGGTCCTTAGTTGTACTCAGTTTTCCCCAGCTCCTTAGTTTTTCCTCAGTTTTCCCCAAGCCCTTGTCTGAACCGCAGAAGGAGCTCGGACGGAAGGAATCCGTTAAGTTGACCGTTCCGTGCTGACGAGTGGGGTCGCGTCGTGTGGGACCGCGTCGTGTGGGGCTGGTAGGAAGGGACCGCGTGGGACAGGACGAGGCCGTGTTTGTGTGGCCGTAGCGTGTGGGGCCGTAGCGTGTGGAGCCGTGTGGGTCCGGGACGGGGGCACGAGTGGTTTCGTCTCTTCCGCCCGGATTAGCAGTTTTCAATGTACCTTTTTCCTCTCTATCGCTCGATCTCATTCATATTTGATAGCCCAAATTGGTAGCAAATCTAGAGCAGCTTCTCCTTCTGTTTTTTAACGCCATTCATTTCTTTATGCCTTCGTTTTTACCCAATCGGGTAGGAAATCTAGGGCACAAATCCGGAGAAAAAATATAGGATAAGCCGCATACAGACAACCAACATAGCATAGATATATTCAGGACAGATCCAAAAGTAGTACCGATAGATCCAACATAAGCTACAATTTACATGAAATTAAGCTGCTCTACAAATAGAGCAGTCACATACAGAGAGTGCAGTAGGCACGTTCAACGCCTCCAGGTAGCGCGTGTGACTCGCTTGGAGGTTGCGCAGGTGAATCCCAAGTGCTTTGTGTTTGGCCATGTACGCATGCACGTTCACGGTCCTTCCAACTCTAGCGCCACATCTGCCAATGGATTCAGCATGGTTCACCGGGGAGTTGAAGTCGGTGGCGCGGAGCTTCCTGTTGCGAAGGGGCACTTGTAAATGCCTCGAGCAAAAGGGCCATCGTAATGGCCGGACTGCAGCCTCCCGAGGACGTGACGAGTCTTTGTGTGGAAGGACTCGTCGTCGCTGTCGACGTCGCTGCTTCTGCACCTGTCACGTAGCACCAAAGATCGTGCAAAAAACACGGAGTCAATTGCAACGATGATGGAACAGAGAGTGAACAAAAAATCATGCATGATAATATGGGCTCGAAAAAAGAGGTAGCCTCGGTTACATTGGACACACTTATATCCAGGATTTGAGTCGAGCAAACCAAAGATCATGCACAACAAATTTGTACACACCAATTGTTTATCGACCAAACCCCGAATCAATTTATGCCCAAATATTCATCATCATCGGCACAAATCTTAAACAAAAGCAAATCACAAACACTAATAACGCAAGATCTAACACAAAAGGATCGAACTAGGAACAGACGAACAGTAATAACGCAAGATCTAACAAAAAGGATTGAACTAGGAACAGACGAACCGTAATAACGGTAGATCTAACACAAAATGATTGAAATGAGATAAGAACAAGGGAACAAAGGGTTACCTCCGGCTCGTTGTCGACGATGGTGGTGTCGTAGGGGTTCTCCGGCGCGTCGTACTGCACTGGTTCGTACGGGTCCCAATCGACGGGGAGCGGGACGGTGGCGGCGGCCGATGCGCCGGGCCGCTACGTTGGAAGCGGCGACGGGGGCACGGACGGGCGGCGGCCGATGCGCCGGCCGCTACGTTGGAAGCAGCGACGAGGGCACGGACGGGGCGGCGGCCGATGCGCCGGCCGCTACGTTGGAAGCGGCCGACGGGGGCCCGGACGGGGCGGCGGCCGATGCGCCGGCCGCTACGATGGAAGCAGCGACGGGGGCCCGGACGGGGCGGCGGCCGATGTGCCGACAATGGGCATCTCATTCTTCTCCATCGCCGGCGGTTTTCTTCGGGGTTTTTCTTCGGTTGTGGAGAAGATGATGGGACGAGAGAGGCGGTTGCGGTGAGCCGGTGAGAACGTGCGTCGAGGGAGAGAAAGAGGGGCTCTATAAAGACGAAGGTGGCGTGTACCGCAACACGCGTCCGCTATGCACGGCAACACGCGTCCGCTATGCACGGCTGCAGCGTGCACCGCTACCCGAGTCTAACCCCGGGACGTTTGGTGTACTCGGTTATAACCTCGGGCCTTATACGGAAATTTTATCCGTACTCGGTTTTCCCCTCGAGGACTTAGACCGGCAAGTGCAATATACTCGGTTTTACCCTCAAGTAGCTGGTCAACGAGAGAGTCAACAAATGAGATTAACATAGCTAATTGAGTCATTTCATGCGCAAAAAAATCCAAAAAAATAAAAACATAGTGGCAACTACTCATGGAGTCTTCCTACGCAACCTTGCCACCTAGAAAACCTTAACAAACATATATAAATCAAGTTTTACCACAAATTGCCACTTCTCGGAATCACTAGTGTAGCTATGAAGATGCATGGTTTTCCACCCAAACCCCTTTGCAAAACATCTTTCCCAAAACATAGTTTGTCTAAATGATGCCATAATTGTCACACTCATGTATATTTGAATTGCAAATAATTTGATGTAGCCCAATATGAATTATATTGTACAAAACACACATTTTTCATTTTGTAATTCTTTTGTTTGAATCCCTTAGTCTATTTACTATTTATGTGCCCTTGGATTCTTAGTACTACTCGGTTTTGCCCTCAAGTACTCGTCACAAATGCTCCGAGAAGCCCAAACTTATCCCGATTGGTTGAGCCGTTGTCACACGGATCGACTCCACGAACCGTTGATCCACCGATCTAACGGGCGTATACCCCTATCCGTCTCTTCGTGGCAACCTCTCTCTCTCTCTCTCTTCGTGGCCACCCATCTCTCTCTCTCTCTGTCGGTGGAGAATGCAATGACGAGTTTGCCACTTAATATATAGTTTGGGATATAGTATTTGAAAGTATAGAGATGGTAAACCTAGAGGGGGGGTGAATAGGTTTCTACAAATTTTAATTCTTTCTTTGCAATATTAGGCTTTGCGGAATATAAAGATGAGCCTAATGCAAACTAGGTGAAGCAACCTATATGAGGATACAACTAACTCAAGCACGAAGGCTCTCACAGGCCGTTAAATCACAAGTAAGGAGTTCGGTTAGAGATAACCGATAGCACGCGGAGACGAGGATGTATTCCCGTGTTCCCTTGCTTTGCAACAAGGTACGTCACGTTTGGAGGAGTGGAGGTCCCACGAAGGATTCCCCGCGCCACGAAGGCTCACCCTATTCTCCGGAGCCTATCCCACGAAGGAATAGCTCACTCACTTGTGGTAGACTTTGAGGTAGCCTCCAAACCTTCACAATCTTGCCCGGAGCAAATCCACAGCCCGGATGCTTCCGGACTCCTCTTGCCCACCTAGGGTTTCCAAGGAACCCTAGGAAGCAAGCTTCTCAATGAATACAAGGGGGAATGAGATTTGGCTTGGTAGAACGGTAGATCGGGTCCTCCTCTAGTGATTCCCGGAGGGATTTGAGTTTGGGTGGAGGAGGAGGGAGATCTGAGGCTTTTGGTGTTTCTAGCAATGGAGTAGGAGAGAGAGAGCTCAAGAACAGTTTATAGTATGTTGCCTAACCCTTCCAAGGTAGAAGAAGGGGTATTTATAGTGTTCTTCAAAATCTGGCCGTTGCCACTTGCCACCTCAAGCATTCTTCCCGACAAACCCGGTCGGACCGGACCACGGACCGGACAGCCCGGTCGTGAGGCCGGTCGGACCGGACCGGTGACCGGAGCACCTTTGCGTCGTCCCGGAGCTTCTCCGGTTGGTGCCCGGTTGCTGCCCGGTTTCCGAGCGGTCGACCGGACGGAGCGCCGGACCCGCCGGTCGGGAGCCCGGTCGACCGGGCCACGGACCGGACCTCGCTGGTCCTCCTTTGGAGCCCGGTTTCCGACCGGTCGACCGGCCGATACGCCGGACCGGCCGGTTGCTGGCCCGGTTGGACCGGGCAGGTGACCGGATTTCTCCCGTAACCCCTTTTTGATTGTTGTTGAAATGGGGGGTCACCTTTAGCCTTCTTGTTCCATTGATACACCTTTATACCTCTTTGGCTAATACACGGGAATCATCTAGTAGTCATGTATTAGTCCAAATACACTAGCACGGTGTCATTGTTACCAAAATAATGGATAAGGGTAAAATACCCTTACAATCTCCCCTTTTTGGTATACGATGACAAACCGAGCTAGAGTCACAAATAGATATTATGATAAGCTCTAAACCTTGATTCCATATAAGATATTACGAAAGCTCCCCCATAGTGTGTGCACTTGGAGAATTTGCGTTTGAATGCAAAGTGCACCACTTGTGAAACATGAGAAGCTCCCCCAATATCTTTAGGAAACAAGCATGGTATGGAGATGTGCATATCAAGATATATAAGCATAACACACATAAACATCCTAACATAGAGTAGCACACATAATAGTCGTCCATACACATCCATACATGAGTTATTGGAAATAGCAAATAGTTCTTGAAAAACTCAAAGTAAACAAGCACAAGCCATATAAAATCCAAATAAGGCAACTCCCATGGCTTGTGGCACTCAAAGAACCCCGTGGTTCCTAGACTCTACTCTCTTCTCCCCCTTTGGCATCGGAACACCAAAAAGGCGAAGAAAAGAGGAGAGATGCTATCGCACCCATCAGTAGTGACCAAACCCAAGCGAGGAGGAGCTCTCGCGTGCATCATCATCAGCCGCATCATCATCATCACCCGCATTATCATCAGCATCCTCAGCAGCATCATCAGCAGTAGGAGTGGGAGCACGAGCCATCCTAGTAGGAAGAGCACCATGAGCGTACACGGAGTAGTCGAAGTTCTGAAGCATCTCATCTGTAAGAAGAGGCATCTCCCACTGAGGAGCTACCACAGGCTCCATCTCGGGTCCAGGAGGAGGAACAGGGTGGTTCCTTGAGGCCATGAATTCATTCTGGCGCCTCCGTGTCTCCTGAGTCATAGAAAGAGTCTGATGTGCAACATCATTGCTGTTCTTGCACATTTGGAACATGCATGTGAAGAAACGAGCAGCCCCATGCTTGGGAGCGCCGAGAGTGACCGGAGCTAGCATCATGATCATGGTGTGCCTTGGAGCGGCGCTCGAGGTGGGCATCATGGAGGGAACGTCCGGACGAGTGGCCTCCTGAATGGGAAACCCGAAGAGGTCCATGATGACTCTTTCACCACGAACGTTCCGAGGAGCGGGAACAACGTAGTTGATGAGCCGCCGAACATACCGGGCGTAGTTAGGAGTCATGCGGTCCATAATGGCTCTCTTCGGTTCACGGTAGATTAGATCACAGCCATCAATCTTCCTTACCCCGTCGGATGACAATAGTACATCAAGTTGAGGTGATAGTTCCGGACTTCACCGTGGTCGCCGGACTTGCCGATGAGGTTCTCACGGAACAGCTTGGCAAGTACCGGATAGGAGTAGTACATCCCGGAGATAGTGGGAGGTCCAGGTGTAGGGTTCGCAGGATAGCGAAAAGAGATGTCACCCTTTGTAAGCCCGGACCGTGAATGAATCCTGTATCCGGGATTACTGTCATCACCACAACCCATGGCTGCACGGAACTGAGAGTAGGAGCATGAGTACTTCGTCTTGCCGGTCATCCAGGTGAGGGTGCGGTCCTCATCATCATGAAAGAAGACAGTGCAGTGAAACTGGCGGACAAGGAGAGGACAAAAGATGGGATCATCTTGGGTATCATCCGGCTTGAGGCACACGAGGTCATACAATCCCAGACCCTTCAAGGTTTGAACCACAAAACGGTACTTTGTGGCTTCATGCAGTGCAAGCTCGTCGAGATTGATGGCCTTGGGTGAGACAATATTACCATGCTTCATGAACTCATGAGAATCATAGAAACCCTCCCGGAGGGCTGCTTGTGTGTTGGTCCGAAGGCCTTGTCCGAACGAGTGTAAGTTGGCTCCTTGAAGCGATACGGATTCACCGTCCTCCATTCCCGCCACTCAAGACGGTTTGCAAGCCCAACATTCATGGTTGGCACTACCTCATCATCCTCGTGGACAACTTGCTTATCCTTGTGCTTGGTAGCAACAGACTTGGTGCGACCCCGAGCTGAGCTGCCAATGTCAGTATCCTGCTGAGCTTGAGGAGGAACGCGGCTACTAGAACGACGAGGAGGATCAATCCTTCCTCTCTTGGGAACACTGCCACGTGGTGGCTCACCACTCCAACTACCCGTGAATGAGAAAATAGAGCAAGGATAGCAAGTGGGGTAAGTGTACATGTCATCAGTAAGAGAGAAACCAAGAGAGCATAGCATATATTCAAGTGTAGTGATGAAATTGTGCGAAAACTGGGCAGCTCGGCTCAGAGGCCGGTCAAACCGGACAGCAGACCGGACAGGCCGGTTTCCGACCGGTTGACCGGGCCATGAACCGGGCCGGCCGGTTGAGCGGCCGGTCGACCGGGCGAGTGACCGGGTATGTCGAGTTGTGATGATGTGCCCAGATTTTCTACCACAAAACCATGCAAAAGCTCATAAACTTGAATATAGACTATAGCAATGTAGTGGAGAAGTGCATTGTGGTGTGAGACACTCTAAAGGCATGAGGACTTTACAAACCCTAACCCTAACCCTAAGTTTTCTCAACTTTTGGCAAGATCTTGCAATGTGTGAGGAGGACTAGAGAATAGGGAGGAAAGGAGAGTACATTACCCGAAGACATTGTCCTTCTTGGTCAAGGGAGCAAGAAGAACACTAGGAGAGAGCTTGAAAACCAAGAACTCCAAAAATTCCCAAACTAGTTGGAGAGGGACCAAATCCTTCGGTGGAGATGTTCCAAGGGCCCCGATCTATGGTGTGGTGGAGTTTGGGGAAGTTCTTGTGGTGGGAAGTGCCTAGATCTTGATGGAGGTGTTGAGGGCGCCGGCCATGGTGGTTTCAGAGGTGGGGGATAATGAGGAAGAAGATCCCCAAGGGGTATCCTCTCCAAAACATAACAGCCCGCACGGCCGGTCGGGAGTCCGGTCGGACCGGGCTGGTGACCGGCTGACCCGGCCCGGACTCCGGTTCCGACCGGTCGAACCGGACCGTCCGGTCAGTGGACCCGGTCCAACCGGACCAGGGACCGGCCAGCCCGGAATTTCCTAATTTTGCCTCGTTTTTGCCCCTATGCTTTGTGTAATGTGTGTGAGTGCTCAAATGATGACATGTACATATAGATAGATAGATGATGATGAGATGAGCATAGACATGGGGTTGGAAAACACAAAGTCCTCTAGGCATACCCATTGGAGAGAAAATCCAAACAAGATGTGAATAGCAACAATGGGCATGATTCGAAGTGTATATCAAGAATCATAAGTCATTTTGGAATGATTTTTGCAATAAGATCATTTGGCCTTATATAGTCAAATCAATTTGTAATGAAGGCTCAATGAGGGGCGGGGGATTACTCCCCCTATGTGAAAGCGCAAATGTCATGTGACCTCGAAGAGACATGCTTGGGTCCATATAATGACATTGGGTCTATTTATGTTGCACACATAGGTATGCATCATACCAAGACATGGTAAGATGACTATCCCCATATGTGCTATGCCTCTAAGCTAGATAGCAAGATAAATGCAAGAATATAGTGCAAGAAGTTAATCAATCCAAGTTTTTAGGATCAAGAATACCAAGTTCTCCTCTCAAGTTAACAAAGCGGGCTTCATCCAAAGGCTTAGTGAAAATATCCGCCAATTGGTAGGTTGTTCCCACATGAGTGAGATCAATATCCTTATTGGCAACATGATCACGTAGGAAGTGATGGCGAATGTCAATATGTTTGGTGCGACAATGTTGAACCGGGTTGTTGGCGATCTTTATTGCACTTTCATTGTCACAAAGAAGAGGCACCGTACCAAGAGACACACCATAGTCTTTCAAGGTTTGCTTCATCCATAACAATTGAGTGCAACAAGATGCCGCGGATATGTATTCGGCTTCGGCGGTGGATAGGGCGGTGGAGTTTTGTTTCTTGGATGACCAACTCACCAATGACCGGCCAATAAATTGGCAAGCCCCGGAGGTAGACTTCCGATCAACCTTATCACCGGCCCAATCGGAATCCGAATAGCCAATGAGTTCAAAGGTTGACCCCTTTGGATACCATAGCCCGAGAGTAGGAGTGAGAACAAGGTATCTTAGTATCCGTTTGACCGCCACTAAATGGCTCTCCTTGGGAGCGGATTGAAAACGAGCACACATCCCTACACTTAGCATGATATCCGGCCTAGAGGCACAAAGGTAGAGCAAGGATCCTATCATGGAGCGGTATACCTTTATGTCCACATCCTTCTCACCGTCACATGAACCAAGTTGCCCCTTTACGGGCATGGGTGTCTTCATTGGACTCGCATTGGTCATGTTGAATTTCTTGAGCATGTCCTTCACATATTTTTCTTGAGAGATGAAGGTGCCTTTTGCAAGTTGCCTCACTTGGAAGCCTAGAAAGAACTTCAACTCTCCCATCATGGACATCTCAAATTTCCTAGTCATCAATAGCTCAAAAGCTTTGTTATGATTGGGGTTAGTTCCACCAAAGATAATATCATCAACATATATTTGACATATAAAGAGGCCACCCCCTTTAACCCGCTTGGTGAAAAGGGTGGAATCGACCGTACCCATGCAAAACCCATCATGTAGTAAGAAATCCCTAAGGAACTCATACCAAGCACGTGGAGCTTGCTTGAGACCATAGAGTGCCTTATGGAGTAAATACACGTGGTTGGGTCGGCATGGGTCTTCGAAACCCGGGGGTTGTGCCACATATGCGGTTTCTTTTAGGGGACCTGATACGTCTCCAACGTATCGATAATTTCTTGTGTTCCATGCCACATTATTGATGTTATCTACATGTTTTATGCACACTTTATGTCATATTCGTGCATTTTCTGGAACTAACCTATTAACAAGATGCCGAAGTGCCGCTTGCTGTTTTCTCGCTGTTTTTGGTTTCGAAATCCTAGTAAAGAAATATTCTCGGAATTGGACGAAATAAAAGCCCAGAGGCCTATTTTCTCACGAAGCTTCCAGAAGACCGAAGACGAGACGAAGAGGGGCCACGGGGAGCCAAACCCTAGGGCGGCGCGGCCCCCCCCTTGGCCGCGCGGCCCTGTGGTGTGGGCCCCCGTGCCGCCTCTTGACTTGCCCTTCCGCCTACAAATAGCCTCCGTGACGAAACCCCCGCACCGAGAGCCACGATACGGAAAACATTACCGAGACGCCGTCGCCGCCGATCCCATCTCGGGGGATCCCGGAGATCGCCTCCGGCACCCCGCCGGAGAGGGGAATCATCTCCCGGAGGACTCTACGCCGCCATGGTCGCCTCCGGTGTGATGTGTGAGTAGTCTACCCCTGGACTATGGGTCCATAGCAGTAGCTAGATGGTTGTCTTCTCCCCATTGTGCTATCATTGTCGGATCTTGTGAGCTGCCTATCATGATCAAGATCATCTATATGTAATTCTATATGTTGCGTTTGTTGGGATCCGATGAATAGAGAATACTTGTTATGTTGATTATCAAAGTTATACATGTGTTGTTTATGATCTTGCATGCTCTCCGTTATTAGTAGATGCTCCGGCCAAGTAGATGCTTTTAACTCCAAGAGGGAGTACTTATGCTCGATAGTGGGTTCATGCCTCGCATTGACACCGGGACGAGTGACAGAAAGTTCTAAGGTTGTGTTGTGCTCGTTGCCACTAGGGATAAAACATTGATGCTATGTCTAAGGATGTAGTTGTTGATTACATTACGCACCATACTTAATGCAATTGTCCGTTGCTTTGCAACTTAATACCGGAGGGGTTCGGATGATAACCTCGAAGGTGGACTTTTTAGGCATAGATGCAGCTTGGATGGCGGTCTATGTACTTTGTCGTAATGCCCAATTAAATCTCACTATACTCATCATGATATGTATGTGCATTGTCATGCTCTCTTTATTTGTCAATTGCCCAACTGTAATTTGTTCACCCAACATGTCTGTTCGTCTTATGGGAGAGACACCTCTAGTGAACTGTGGACCCCGGTCCAATTCTCTTTACTCGAAATACAATCTACTGCAATACTTGTTCTACTCGTTTTCTCGCAAACAATCATCTTCCACACAATACGGTTAATCCTTTGTTACAGCAAGCCGGTGAGATTGACAACCTCACCGTTTCGTTGGGGCAAAGTACTTTGGTTGTGTTGTGCAGGTTCCACGTTGGCGCCGGAATCTCCGGTGTTGCGCCGCACTACATCCCGCCGCCATCAACCTTCAACGTGCTTCTTGGCTCCTCCTCGGTTCGATAAACCTTGGTTTCTTTCTCGAGGGAAAACTTGCTGCTGTGCTCATCATACCTTCCTCTTGGGGTTGCCCAACGAACGTGTGAAATACACGCCATCAAGCATATTTTCTGGCGCCGTTGCCGGGGAGATCAAGACACGCTGCAAGGGGAGTCTCCACTTCTCAATCTCTTTACTTTGTTTTTGTCTTGCTTTATTTTATTTACTACTTTGTTTGCTGCACTTAAATCAAAATACAAAAAAAATTAGTTGCTAGTTTTACTTTATTTGCTATCTTGTTTGCTATATCGAAAACACAAAAAAATTAGTTACTTGCATTTACTTTACTCATAATGTTTCCTTTCAATTTTACCACAAAGAACATACCGGTAGGACAAGGGTCTATAGTTGGGAGGAACAATATAGAAGAATTTTTCACCCATGTTAGTACCGTTGAAGAATTTGAAGATAGACACTTGGTGGACCTTGCTCCCACTTATGAAATTGCTGCTGCTGCTTTAGTTCGCCTGTTGGAAACTAAATTTGTTAATCTCAATCCTATAATCCAACACATGTTTCTTACACTTGGTGATATGGAAGAAGGGGAAAAGAAAGATTTTGTTTTAGAAACCCTTCTTAGAGAATTTGGTGGTCTAGCAAGAGAAGCTAGAAAGGTCTTTGCTAAGTTTAACATGCTTGGTTCTCCTACTAATTTTGTTAGTCTCCTTGAAAAGATGGATATGGATAGAATAAGATACACTAATAATATTGATGATGGAGGGGAGATCAAAGCACCAATACCATGTAAGCTCCTAGCTATGAATGATGCACTAGAAAATAACTATGCTTGGCTTGTTCCTGAAAATTTGTTTGATGAGAGTAGCACGCCTAAGACTAATGAAAAGGGAGATGCTGAAACTTATGTATCTAATATAATATGCCTGGTTGAGAAAAGCCCACACCCCGCTGTAGAAGTACCACCCTTCGATAATACTTGATACACACTTTCTGCGCCTAGCTGAAAGGCGTTAAAGAAAAGCGCTTATGGGAGACAACCCATGTTTTTACCTACAGTACTTTGTTTTTATTTTGTGTCTTGGAAGTTGTTTACTACTGTAGCAACCTCTCCTTATCTTAGTTTTGAGTTTTGTTGTGCCAAGTTAAGCCGTTGATAGAAAAGTAAGTACTAGATTTGGATTACTGCGCAGTTCCAGATTTCTTTGCTGTCACGAATCTGAGCCCACTGCCCTGCAGGAAGCTCAGAAAATTATGCCAATTTACGTGCATGATCCTCAGATATGTACGCAACTTTCATTCAATTTGAGCATTTTCATTTGAGCAAGTCTGGTGCCATTTTAAAATTCGTCAATACGAACTGTTCTGTTTTGACAGATTCTGCCTTTTATTTCGCATTGCCTCTTTCGCTATGTTGGATGAATTTCTTTGATCCACTAATGTCCAGTAGCATTATGCAATGTCCAGAAGTGTTAAGAATGATTGTGTCACCTCTGAATATGTCAATTTATATTGTGCACTAACCCTCTAATGAGTTGTTTCGAGTTTGGTGTGGAGGAAGTTTTCAAGGATCAAGAGAGGAGTATGATGCAACATGATCAAGGAGAGTGAAAGCTCTAAGCTTGGGGATGCACCCGGTGGTTCACCCCTGCATATATCAAGAAGACTCAAGCGTCTAAGCTTGGGGATGCCCAAGGCATCCCCTTCTTCATCAACAAATTATCAGGTTCCTCCCCCGAAACTACATTTTTATTCGGCCACATCTTATGTGCTTTTTCTTGGAGCGTCGGTTTGTTTTTGTTTTTGTTTTGTTTGAATAAAATGGATCCTAGCATTCACTTTATGGGAGAGATACACACTCCGCTGTAGCATATGGACAAATATGTCCTTGGTTTCTACTCATAGTATTCATGGCGAAGTTTCTCCTTCGTTAAATTGTTATATGGTTGGAATTGGAAAATGATACATGTAGTAATTGCTATAAATGTCTTGGGTAATGTGATACTTGGCAATTGTTGTGCTCATGTTTAAGCTCTTGCATCATATGCTTTGCACCCATTAATGAAGAAATACATAGAGCATGCTAAAATTTGGTTTGCATAATTGGTTTCTCTAAGGTCTAGATAATTTCTAGTATTGAGTTTGAACAACAAGGAAGACGGTGTAGAGTCTTATAATGTTTTCAATATGTCTTTTATGTGAGTTTTGCTGCACCGGTTCATCCTTGTGTTTGTTTCTAACAAGCCTTGCTAGCCTAAACCTTGTATCGAGAGGGAATACTTCTCATGCATCCAAAATACTTGAGCCAACCACTATGCCATTTGTGTCCACCATACCTACCTACTACATGGTATTTTCCAGCCATTCCAAAGTAAATTGCTTGAGTGCTACCTTTAAAATTCCATCATTCACCTTTGCAATATATAGCTCATGGGACAAATAGCTTAAAAACTATTGTGGTATTGAATATGTAATTATGCACTTTATCTCTTATTAAGTTGCTTGTTGTGCGATAACCATGTTTATCGGGGAACGCCATCAACTCATTGTTGAATTTCATGTGAGTTGCTATGCATGTTCGTCTTGTCTCGAAGTAAGGGCGATCTACACCGAGTTGAATGGTTTGAGCATGCATATTGTGAGAGAAGAACATTGGGCCGCTAACTAAAGCCATGTTCCATGGTGGAAGTTTCAGTTTTGGACAAATATCCTCAAATCTCTAATGAGAAAAGAATTAATTGTTGTTGAATGCTTAAAGCATTAAAAGAGGAGTCCATTATCTCGTTGTCTATGTTGTCCCGGTATGGATGTCTAAGTTGAGAATAATCAAAAGCGAGAAATCCAAATGCGAGCTTTCTCCTTAGACCTTTGTACAAGCGGCATAGAGGTACCCCTTTGTGATACTTGGTTAAAGCATATGTATTGCGGTGATAATCCAGGTAGTCCAAGCTAATTA